>NC_067492.1:55598005-55898005 GCF_947179515.1 Apodemus sylvaticus | reverse complement strand
ACAGACTCACCTGAGACCCACAGCCTGGCTGCTGGTGGGGGACCTCCTTCCTGCTCTGGGTACAGACTCGCAATTCCTGACCTCTGAGACATTCCACTTCTGTCACTTACATCAGCAGCCTGCTCCCCAACAACAAACTTGTTCTTCAGAAGGCTTCTCTCAGCACCCTGGGACTCACCAAGAATTCAGAGCAGTAACACCCATTGGCCACCTCTCCATTGGTATCCACTGCTCCCAAGAGAGCAAAGTCTCTGTCTTCCATTGAGCTGTCAGTATTCTGTTTACCCATTCAATGAACACTCCATTGTGAAGACTGTCCATCACTCACCCAACACTGCCTGCCCCCTTCACTCTTGGTTGGAGAAGAACAATTATCTTACCAGTATCACAATGCAAGGAAGAGGCACAGTCAGGACTCAAACGCATGACTCCTGAGTCCATGTTTGGGTTCTCCTTGTCCTGTTCCAGAGTTTACTTCTTTGGTTTCTGATGACCTAATCCTCTCCTTCCTAGGGTACAGGCTCCACCTAAACTAGCAAGAATGCTAAGGTGCTAGAAAGAGGTTGGTGACCACTGCGAGTCTTGGTTCTCTGCTGTGTGACCATGAGTGGGCATTGAACCTCTCTGAGTCCTCTTTAGTATTCATATACTCTGATCAATTAGTGAAGGATTATCTGTCCTCCCCCATGGCCCACCAAGAAGGAATTAAGAAGCAGACTACTTGGGCAATCTGATATCTTCTCAGGAGCAAAAAGAGGGCTGGCCACGCAGGTCTGGAGATGTGAAGATATTGAAGGACTGGGGATGCACAAGGAGAAGGCATAAATAGGGGCATGTGAAGTAAAGAAAAGGATGTTTCTTACAATTCCCAGCAAAAGCACGTAAGGGAAAAAGTGTTTCTTTTGGCACATAAACAATCCGGCAAGGCAAGGGCGACAAAGTACCAGGCGGGTCCACTGCAGTCGAGTGGTTGGTTGTGACGTGTCACCTCACGTCTCAGCAAATGGGAAGCAGGGAATAGATAGAAGCAAGACTTGCCTGTCTCCCCACTCTGTGGGGCCCCTTCCTTTACCTAGGTCTCACAAACTCCCAAAACAGGGCCACCAGCCTGGGACTGAGTGCTCAGCACATGAACCAAGGCGGGACATTTCCCATTCAAGCCACCACTCACTCTCCACCACTTGACACTTGGAAACCCTGATAAACACTTTAGAACTGGTGAGAGAGCAGGGGCAGGGGAAAGCAACATGGGCCTTCCAACCCTGTACTAGGGAGACAGGCACAGATGTATTTCTTGCCCAAAGGGAGGTAGGGAGAGAGAAAGGAAGGAAGGAAGGAAGGAAGGAAGGAAGGAAGGAAGGAAGGAAGGAAGGAAGGAAGGAAGGAAGGAAAGAAGGAAGGGAGGGAGGGAAGGAGGAAGGAAGGAAGGAAGGAAGGAAGGAAGGAAGGAAGGAAGGAAGGAAGGAAGGAAGGAAGAGAGAAGGAGGGAGGAAGGGAGGGAGGGAGGGAGGAAGGAAGGAAGGAAGGAAGGAAGGGAGGGAGGGAGGGGGGAGGAAGGGAGGAAGGGAGGGAGGGAGAGAGGGAGAGAGAAAGGAAGGAAGGAAAGAAGGAAGGAAGGAAAGAAGGGAAGGAGGGAGGGAGGAAGGGAGGGAGGAAGGGAGGAAGGGAGAGAGGGAGAGAGAGAGAAAGGAAGGAAGGAAGGAGGGAGGGAGGAAGGGAGGGAAGGAGGAAGGAAGGAAGAAGTAAAAGTTGACTGAGGGTTTCCAGCTCCAAGAGGAGAGAGGGGCTCTAAATCAGCCCCTGGTCTTCCTGGGACATCTCCCATGCATGTTGTAGCCCTCATGTAAGGCTCAGTTTTGTCATCTGCAAAATAAGATAGACTTGACCCAAATGCTATAGGAGGCCCTGTGACGTGATGGAACACAAACTGGTGTGAGGCCAACGGGGTCACTCTGGGTATATTTCAGTGACTAAAACATCTGGGCCCACAACCCACAAATCCATATATAAACTGCCCAGACCTGCAAAGAGAACTCGCCACGACCGTGTGGCCTGTCTCAGGCACATTACAGCTGCAATGGTAACTGGGCCTTTTAAAGCCACAGGCCTCATTTTCTCCCTTTCTCAACAGGTGGTGAGGCCTAGATCTACCCCCCACTGCCCACCCCCCACCCCAGACACTTAGAATGCACACAGATTAGAGACGCACTTATTGTTAAAACATACCACATCACATCACAGGCATGGATGTGTCTCTCCTTGGAGGCCCCTGTGATTCTGCATAATCAACACTCACCCTCAACAGAAACTGTGTCTTGAGCACTGGGGACACAGGGAAAAGGTAGCCACACTTCTGCCTTCCAAGAGCCCTGTGAGAATCTGAACCTAGCAGAGAAGAAGGCAGGTAAATTAGAAAACAGTCTGCCACGTGATCAGGCCTAGAGCAGGCTATACTGCCAGGGTTCATGGACCACACTGAGACACAGAGGTGATAAACACCCGAGTTTGATATTCACAGGAGCAACAGCAATGGAGAGAAAAAATATATCTCAAACAGGGGAGGGTCAGAGGTCACCCATGACACCATAGCCAGCCAGGCCTCAGAGTCAACGTGGATCCCTTGTGTCTTAGTCAGGGTTTCTATTCCTGCACAAACATCATGACCAAGAAGCAAGTTGGGGAGGAAAGAGTTTATTCAGCTTACAGTTCCACATTGCTGTTCATCACCAAAGGAAGTCAGGACTGGAACTCAAGCAGGTCAGGAAGCAGGAGCTGATGCAGAGGCCATGGAGAAATGTTTCTTACTGGCTTGCTTCCCCTGGCTTGCTCAGCCTGCTCTCTTATAGAACCCAAGAGCACCAGCCCAGGGATGGCACCACCCACAAGGGGCCCTCCCCACTTAATTATTAATTGAGAAAATGCCCCACAGCTAGATCTCATGGAGGCACTTCCCCAACTGAAGCTCCTTTCTTTGTGATAACTCCAGCCTGTGTCAAGTTGACACACAAAACTAGCCAGTACACCTTGTGTGGGTTAACAGCTGAGGAGCCATATGGGTCACCCAGTTTCTCCCAACCCAACTCCCTCATACCTGCCAATCATCCTGCACTTCCTAACAGGTGAAGCCAAGGGACATCTTCCATGGAAGGTCCCCTATGGTGTGCAGGAAGAGCTCTGTGCTATCCTGGGGTATACAGTCACATGCACCCATGAGCCTTTCCAGGCAAGCACTGGACAGCAGAAGGTACGTGACTCGCAACAGCCATGTGACCACGGTGACAGTTCTGAAGCATGCCCAAGTGCTGCACATCTTGCTTAGGGATAGGCTGAAAGTATCTCCGTCACCCTCGGTAGCTCACCAAATCCTCTGAAATCACACGTATTCTGAATATCCCCATTCCACAAATGGCAGCTCTGAGGCTCACAGATATGAAGCAGTTCCACCACAGTCAACCTGCTAGCCTCTTTCACGGCCGAAATCCACACTGCCTGGCCCCAAAGCCTGCATCTTGTTTCAATAAGTGATAAGGTCACCATGTTTCAATATGTGATAGATTTAAATGGAACTGGATCCAAATAATGCTATCACAAAGCAGGAGGCAGTGCAGTGTTCAGATGTGATGGAACAACATTGGAAATGGGGGAAAAGGTTGCTGGGAATGTCATTCTAAGAAAGTAGTGATCAGATCCCAGAGACATTGAAGGCTACAGTCTGGAGACAACACCTCTCTCCCACCCACAGCCTCTAACCTGCACCTGGACTGTGTAAGGAGTGTTATCAGTCCTGAACCATGTATATATGACACTAGGAACTCTTGACAACTGTGTTTTAAAATATCAGCTGCATTGAAGTTAGCCATTCCTAGATGACTGATACTTAAATTGCTTGGGAAAGCACCTGCCCAGGACGAAAGGGAAAAAACACATCGGACCTCTGAGGAAGGGCCTGGGTGGTCTAAAGAGCCAAGCTGGCCGTTGACTTTGCAGGAAGAGAGAAAGGAATTGTCAGAGGATCTGAGAAAGCATCCCTGGGAGGAAAAGACTTGAGGCTTCTGGGTCTGCTAACAGGGAGCAAGATTATGGGAAGAAGATGGCCCCATGGGTAAGCAAGATGTTTATCTGAGAAACTCTAAAACTGAGCCTTGTGGGACCACATTGCATTGATAGAAGGACAGAGTTTCCTCTGAACATTCCTGGGACAAGCCCACATGACAGACCCAGGATTGTACCTGGTTCCAGGAGCCCTGCTGTGCTACCAAGAGCCTTCTTCAGTCATTCGGGAGGACCCACAAGGGCTGTGGTCCCCTTCCTCCATTTCAGAACACTCTAATCCCCTCTCTCCTCCTGATACCTCCCCCTGTCCAGGTGAGACTCTGTTCTGGGCAGGGCTGTCACCAGAAGGCTTTTACAGGCCCAGGGAGCATTTCTTCCCTGAGATGACTTCCGGCTGGGCTGTCGGAGTGCTGCTGGCATTCCTGTAGGGTGACATACTGTTCAGATGACCAGAAACTTTAAATATTTGCCCAACTTCCAAACACTTTTTAAGCAGCCAGGGCACACTTGTAAATATCTCACATTCAAGGCAGGATGAAAGGGAGAAGTCTGAGCCATGGTTACCAAGTCACAGGTAGATGGGAGAAAGTTGTGACAATGGGACCACAATGTCCTCTGTGTTTTCAAAGAGCTGTAGGAATCAAGAGAAGAAATTATCAACAAATGGAATCAGAGAGCTGGCTCAGGAGGCAAGGGTGCTTGCTACCTTGCCCTAAGACCTGACTTCCATTCCCAGAACCCACACAGCGGAGGAAGAGAATCAATGTCCCACTTTGTTCCCTGACTCTAAACACACAACATGGCCTGTATTCATTCATACTTGTATATTAAAATAAATAATAAATACATGTAATCTTTTTAAAGAAATTCTCAGTGTTCAAGAAGATAAGTATATTCAGCCTTGTTTAAAACATTAGAGTGTGTACATATATTAAGTACCTAAGTAATATGTACAGATTTATGTTTTATGTGCCAATTAAAAATAAATGTAGTGGCTAAAAAGATTAAAAATGTTTGCTAAGATTCATCATGCAGAACCCACATAAAAGTGTCCAGGTTGTTGGGGGCCAGGAATAACCCCACAAACCCCAAAAACACCAATCTCAATCAGACAAGAATGGTTTATTGAATGCACACTCCTGACCAACCAGGGCAACAACTCAAAGTTACACACTGGACATTTCTCGGGGCCAGCTAAAACTACAAAACCCACAATGAGCTCATGCATGGATGCTGTAAGGGCTGCCTGGTGGTCAGCCCTGACTCAAGCCTTTTTAGACATAACAGTTCATATTGACCTTTAATTTGTTGGGTCCTACATAAATTTTTGTAATCCTATGTAATTTTTGGAATCATAATTCCTTACGATTAACAAACCTCAGAACATATAGAACATAACACAGTAGGGTATGTGGTCAGCATGGCCCTTCCCTGAGTCAAGTTATTTCTCTGTGTCAATGACTGGCAGGCATGCTACAGTAGCAATATGAAATAGCTGGCAGGCATGGAACAAAATGGCTACAGCTATGCTGGAGGGGGCAGGCCTCAACACCACAGATGTGTGTGTGTGTGTGTGTGTGTGTGTGTGTGTGTGTGTGTGTGTGTGTGTGTTTTACTAGAATGACTTACAGGCTGTGGTCAGCTAATCCAACAATGGCTACCTATGAATGAAAGGTCTAAGAATTTAGTAACTGTTCAGTCCATGAGCCTGGACATCTCAGCTGTCTTCACTATATGCCACAAACCCAAAGAATTAGGCTTTAATGCCAGTGACAAGATGGCCTTCTGGTAAGGCAGAAGCAAGCAAACAAAGAGCAAAGGCTTCCTGATTTCATATCCATATAGAGCAGTGATTCTCAGCCTTCCTAATGCTGTGACCTTTTAATACAGGCCCTCATATTGTGGTGACCACCAACCGTAAAATCATTTCATTGCTACTTCATAACTATAATTTTGCTACTGTTACAAATAATAATGTAAATATCTGATATTCAACCCCCAAAGGGGTCACAACCCACAGAATGGGAAACACTGGCTTCCAGTAGAAGGCAGGGCCCTGATTAAAGGCATAGCCCATATCAAAGATATTACCCATATTAAAGACAAGGCCTCAATTGAAGGTAGGTTTTCTGACCTCAAAAGAAGTAAAGGTGTGTCTTCCTATATCAATAATCCAGATTAGAAATGCATCTCTCTACTTCAAATTAAGCAAAACATACCTCACAGGTGTGCTCCATTTGGGGTTATTTAGTTAATTCTAGACATAGTCATATTGACAACCAAGAATAGCCATTACACACTTACATGAACCGATAAATTTCAATAAAAATAGGCAAAATAAAAGTCACCACACAAACTAACCTATTGTTATGTAGAACATGTTCTGTCTGACTTCCTTGACAGACCTGCATAGCTGCCTTTAAGTCCAAATTTGGAGTCCTCGGTGTTCCAGACTGGAATATATTGACAGGTGGGAGAGTTGTGAGGCCCAGGCAGAAGTGCCCTACCCCCACCATGTCTGTGTCTTGTATCCTGCATCCTATGGTCCCTCATGCACATATGGGAATCCCTGATCACACACAGGCAAGCCTGATATAGCCACTGCAGCTTCTACCTGGCACCTCTCTAAGCTGAAGGGGGACCCACAGTGTGGTCCACCCCAGACAACAATGGCAAGAGAGAAGATGCATGTGTTAGAGGTAGCCTCGAGCCCACAGGACCAGAGACTTCCAAGGTGCTGAGTAGCCAGAGCCTGGGCAGAAGAAAGGACTCTACAGAAGGAGAACCAGCAAGATCCTTTAAAACATAATCTTTTCTCACCAGGTACCACAGTGCTATTTACAAGACACAGGAAAAGAACAGTTTCTGTATTAGCAGACCCCTGCAAAAGGTATTATATCCCACTCCTCCTTCCTTCCAGAAGAGTTTGTGTCTCCCTCCTGCACTAAGGCAAATTTGCGTTCTAGTACCTCCTGCCCATGGCTGGTGGGGTGAAAGGTGTTGGGTCTGCTTGTCTCACTCCACAGGAGCGAGGTAGGACCTGAGCCCACCTAGGTCAGCTCAGTACTCAGTGATAGCATATTTGTCCAGCCATCAAACATTCTGTGCATTTTTAGCGGGGAGGGGATATCAAGAGTTTAAGAAGAAGTTTAAATATCTCCACTTGAGTACCAGAACAGTGCCCCTGGTAATCTCATTTGGAATCCAGGTAGGAAATCATGACAGAAACATCTAGAGAACCTCTGTGTTTGACATGGAAATACCTTTTTTGTCTTTACATCTTCTTCACTGGCCTGTGATTGATTCAGGCACTGAATGGAATGGAAAGTACAAATAGCACCAAACAAAGAAGACAGGAGAATGTCTGGCATTCACCACCACTGGAAGACTCCAAGGCAACCCACTGGACAGAAAGGAGGGGCTTGAGAGAGGGAAAGGGGATTTTGTCTTGGTTTTAAGCTAAGTGCTTGGGTGATAATGTTGTGAATGCTGGTAACAACAGAGCAAACAGAATAGGGAAGCTGTATTGACTCTTGAACAGAACTTCAGCTGTTGGAGTATGGGGTTGGGGGCAGGGAGATAGGTGCTAAAGGAAAGACCAGTTGAGACTCAGCACCTTCGACTCCTTTCATGTCCTCCAGCATGTACTCTAAGTTTCTTCTTCTCCCACTATAGGAGCTTTCTGCACAAGAAGATCCCAGACACACATACCACACACACATGCACACACACCACATACCATGTATATATACATACAACACACATACTATACACACATATACACAACATACACACATGCACAAACTACAATGTATACATACATACAACACACATACACTACACACACATCACATACACATTATAAACATACATACTATACACACTATACACACATACATACCCATACACTCACACACCACACACATGCACACATATATATACTACACTCACACATGCCCATCACATATATATGTGCATATACACCACACACAGCACATATACACTACACATTCATATACCTACACACATGCCCACATACTATACATATACACACATGTATGCACAAACATGCAAGCATGTACACAGATGTACATAAATGCACACACACACACATACACAAACACACGCATTCCATACATGGAGCCACGCTCTTATGTGGAGGCTTGTGACAAAGTAACATGTCCCCTAACACACCTATCTAAAGAGGAAGGATTTTCCCGATGTAGAGGGGGTTGTCACAAACAGAAACTACTAGTAGAAAGAATATGCTGAGAGGTCTCCAGTCAAGCCTGCTGTCCTGACAGTTCACCACTGGCCTGCCTTGGCCATGTCTGCCTGAGCCCAGGGGAGCAGTATCCCTGAAGGTTCCTCAAAGCCTTGCCTGCTCCTCTAGGGCCTGCAGGGAATTGCTTTCTTATCTGTTTTCAGACGAAGCCTTCAGTCTCAGGAAGGTTAACTAACTCAGCTGTGAGAGGTCACCGGGGAAAATAGAGGCCAGAGGGGTCTGAGCTGCCGCCTCTGCTGATGGCTTGTTTAAGGCTTAATCAATCACACTGGCTCAATGGCCCGACTCAGGGACTCTTGGAGAAATGCACTGCACTCAGACAAAGGGTGACAGCAGCTCAGGGGATGGGGACACCCCACCTTGAGTTCTCACTTTAAGCCTCTTTGTTTCCTTGCTGTGCTTAAAAAACGGTCCCCCTGTTGTAGTTTAAATCTAGAATAATCTTCACAAGTTCATATCTAAACACTTGATCTTCAACTGTGGTACTATTTTAGAAGGCTGTGGGCACTTTGGGGGATGGGGCAGAAGTAATAGGGGCAGGCCTTTGAGTGTTAGGACCAAGCCTCTGATTCCAGCCTTACTGGTCTGCTATGATATGAACAGCCTCTGCGACACTCTCCTGCCAACGTGAGCTATCCTATTGTGCAGTTCCTGCGATTATGGGCTGAAATCTCTCTAAAACATGAACCAAAACACCTCCCTAAACTGATCTGTTAGATAGTCTTCCTATGCCCTAAGACATGAGCCGGGGGATTCATCCCCAGCTTCTGATATCATTTGGGGAGGTTCTAGAAACAAAAAGCAGGACCTAGCTGAAATAAGTAGAGTCTGGTTAATATCTGGTTCTTGGACCCTAAATCCATTTCTCTGCATCCTGGTGGCCAACAGCTTAAAAGCCTCCACCACACATGCCCTCACCATAGAGCATCACATCCCATAACAGACGGAAGAGCACAGAAACATACAGCGAGAGGACCACAGGTGAGCCCTCTCAAACCCTGAAACAAATAGATCTTTCCTCCATTAAGTGTCTTCTATCAGGTCCTGTGTCCCAGCAATGAGAAAGGTATGTACCACCCCAGCCACTACTGAGAATTGAACTCAGGACCTCTGGAAGAAGTACTGTGTTCTTAACCACTGAGCCATCTCTCCAGCTCCTGTAGTTTTCCTCTTTACCCAGCTAGCTCCCAAATAATTGAGACTGGACTATTACATTTATTAGTATAAGCTTTAAAGGCAGAACAACTGAGCAGTATTGCTCTATTTTAGCCTTTATTATTTGAGGCTAATGTGGCTACCTCCCAGTCAAAATCCCAGTGATATTTACACTTTAGTGTTGATCTGGCTCTCTGGTTTCCAGATGTTTTCTCGTGGAGTCTACTGGACTCTCTCCTCTTTTCAAATCTCCATTTCCTCTCTCTCTCCTTCCCTTTTCCCCTGGCTGGGATTAAGTCCAGCCCTATTCTCTCCCCCTGCTCAGTTACTGGCTGATTAGCTTCTTTATTGACCAATCAAGAAATAATTGGGAGCAATGTTTAGCAACCAGACATGGGAGCACAGAAATCATCACTTGAATAACACAAGGATAATCTTTATACAGTATACAACAGCATGTCTACAGCTATGGAGATAGCCCTGCCATCTAGCTGCATTAGCTGTGCAAGAGAGAGGACCAGAGTTCAGATCTCTGGTACCCATGTAAATGCCATGTGGATGTGGCATCCCACCTGCACTTCCAGAAGACAGAGACATGGTATCCCCAAAGCAATCCAACTAGCAAGATTTCCCATGCTGGCAAACTGAGTTTGGTCAAAAGACCATACTGCAAAGAATAGAATGGAAGGGTGATTCAGGAAGACTCCAACCTCTGCACTCGTGTGTGTGTGTGTGTGTGTGTGTGTGTGTGTGTGTGTGTGTGTGTTCACATGCACCTACACAACGCTCATGTGCTCACACACATCCAAACACACACGCACCATGGGTTGTGGAATTACAAGGGGAGTCAGTGACACCAGGGGTAGGGGAAGGGGACGGAGAATCACTAATCACACTTTGTTTGAAAATACCACAATGACACCTAACACCTTATATGCTAATGAAAGGGATAGAGAAGAAGGGTGAGCAAGGTTAGGTCAGGTTAGTGTAGGGGCAGCTTCTGGAGCCCACACTAGCCTTTCCTCCGTATCTCACCGGGAGACCCAACCTCATGTTTTCATCTGCAGCTGAGTCTGCCTCTTCTAGGTCGCATAGGCATGACTACAGCCTTGTGCTCCTCTCGCCCCGTGCCTGGCCACTGGGCTCCTTCCAAGGAGGGGTGGCTTGGAAAGGAGCAAGCCCTTCAGCACCCATGGGTGTCTGCAACGTGGGATCCTCGACCTCCCTTCCAAGGCCTTTTCTGGATTCCAGTCTGGCCCTGGGAGAGAAGTCAGGAGTCCATACAGGTGGAAAAGACAGGGCAAAGCCATTCTAGGTCTCCCGGAACAGCTGCTCCGGGCAAGGAGAAGTAAGGTAGCTGGGTGAAGCCTCAGAGACCCTGGGGTCCCACAGAACCTTCCTAGGAGCCCCCAAAGTAGGGACCCTAGAAAGGTCAGTATCCTGGGTTGTGACAGCAGCTTCTCTGACCTCTAACCAACCCCAGGTCAGGTGTCACAGAGAATCCTGTCACAGGCAGCTTGTATGTCCCAGCAAACTATGACCTACAGAAGATTTGTGCCAAAAGAGAACACTGTCTTTCACCTAGGCTATTTATGAAAATATTATGATTTATGAAAATGTTGAAGACTCTAAGAGATTCCTTTATGTTCCATTAATTTCCCAAAGAGCTATGTTCTAGGAATTAGATGGTTACACTATCCATGAAAAAAGGGAGCTTGGCTTTGGGGACAGACTTGAAAGAGGCCTTTACTTTATACTGGTGACTTTCAGACTATTCTATCTACAGCACTCAATTTAGTGACATGAACAAGGCACAGACTGGCTATTTCTTAGAGCAGGAAAGGAAGATGGGTTGTCCCAGGACAGACACAAAGGCTCCACCTGTCTGAACGCTAAGGCAGACCGCCAGTGCGGGGTGGGGGGGGGACCCCTTCCGCCCCCACCACTAGGACGCCTGCCTGCCGCTGCCCACTGCCGCTGCCCGGAGAGGCTGGTGTTCATCTCACTTGCTGATCACCATCATCCCCTCAGCCGGTTAGCAAGGGCTTAAGGTAAACTGTGCAGGCAGGCGGCAGGCGGCAGGCGCCAGGAGGCCCTTCATTAAGGATTACCAGATAATCTCAACCTGTCAAGGACTCATTCCCCAACTTGGAGAAAAACCACCTGCACAGAAAGCTAGAAGGGCACACAGAAACAAGGCCAGTGCTCCATCCCTTCCTCCTGACAGCTGCAGCTTAGGTGCAGATGTGGAGTTGGCTTAGCACCCAGCCCTGCTTCCAACGCCAGAGGCGGACAGTGGCTGGAAAAAATGGCGCTCAGGGCCCCGAGTTCCACAGCATGAAGAGGCTAAGAGAGCACCCGCTGCTGGTTGAATGCCCTCTGTAATGTCCGTGCCGAATATTAATTACCGTTGTGACAACATTAAGAGGTGACACCTCTAAGAGGTAATTGTAATGTCATTATTTTGGTGTAACTCACTGTTGCAGTTGAGGCTGGGTTGCTGCTGGGGTGGGGAAGAAAAACAGAGTTCTGCCGTGACTCCCTGCCTCTCCGCATCCCCCGCGGTCGGTCACTCTTCTGTCTCAATGTGACAAAGCATAGAGGCTTCATTAGATGAGCGCCATGCCTTCAGACTTCCCAGCCTCCAGAGCTGTGGGCCAAACAAACTTTTTTCATTCATAAAATTCCTAGACCATGGCATTCTGATATAACGGAGTAAAGAATTAGATCCTGTTAGGACTGGCAAGGCGCAGGGCAGGTCGTTTCCACCACTCTGCTGGTTCCCATTGTAGCCCCGACTTGAGGTTGATGGCAGATAGGGCAGGACAGGACACTTCAGGACAGGACAGGACAGCTTTCTGCACTAAAGCTGGTGGAGCTCCTGGGAGACCTCTGTCTCCCCTTAGTGGCTAGATCAGAGATGTGCCCATGCTAATTGCCCAGTATCAAAGAAGACAGAAGTCAGAGGAAGGAAACAGTTCCATCCATTCCCAGGGAACGCAACCTAAAAAGCAACGCCTTCTCTTCTTTCAGTGTCTTGGTCCTCTTTCCACTCCCTAGAACAATAACAGAAGATGCTTTCAACCCTAGTGTGGACTCAGCTGTGTCTCCAAGAAAAAAAAAATCCCTTGTTGAAGCTCCTAACATATTATGTGGAAATCACAACCCCTTTTTGGACATACAGTTATTACAGAGGCAATGGAGATTAAACAAGGTCGTTAGATGAACTCTAATCCAATAGGAGTGGTATCCTTACAGGACGCAAGCCAAGAAAGGTGGGTCAGAGAAACCCCACACACCTCAGTCATGGGCTTCCAGCCTCCAGAACAATCGGACCTGAGACAGTCTTTAGAGCAGCCTGAGCTAACAAAATGGATTCCTGTCCTAGCCGTCCCCCTCCGCCTCTGCTCAGCTCACTGTGTCCCTCATCTCTCTCCTTCACTAAAGATGGCTTCTTACTCCTTCGTTCTGCAAAAAACTCTCAGAACTGACCCTGCTCTGAGAGACACAGGAATGAGTCAGGACATTTGTCTATCCAGACAGTATTTGTTGAACCACTCTAGACTGTCCACAGGTCAGGCTCTGAGGAGGTGTGAGATGGACAAAGTCCTCTGGGCACACAGTCTGGTGACAAGGCAGCCACTTAGAAGCTGCTTTTAGGACCAGCAAATGGCTCAGCCAGTGACAGTGCCAGCTGCTGAGTCTGACCCCATGATGTTGATCCTTGGAACCAACATGGTGAAAGCAAGCAGCCAACTCCCATGAGCTGTCTGTCCTCTGAGCGCCACGCACGCAGTCTGAGGCTCATGACTGCACACAGGCACGTACAAGTTGGTAGATAAATATGTTTTAAAATCTTTTGAAAACTGCTTTTACTAAAAAGCATTGCCTCCTCACTTGGGCACACAAAGTAACTGAGGGTGTAAGTCTGTGAAAGCCTTCTGGTGACAGCCCTGCCCAGAGCAGAGTCTCACCTGGACAAGGGGAGGTGTCAGGAGGAGAGAGGGGATTAGAGTGTTCTGAAATGGAGGAAGGGGACCACAGCCCTTGTGGGTCCTCCCGAATGACTGAAGAAGGCTCTTGGTAGCACAGCAGGGCTCCTGGAACCAGGTACAATCCTGGGTCTATCATGTGGGCTTGTCCCAAGAATGTTCAGAGGAAACTCTGTCCTTCTATCAATGGAATGTGATTCTATCAAAGCTCAGTTTTAGAGTTTCTCAGATGATAAACATCTTGCTTACCCATGGGGCCATCATCTTCTTCTTGTCTGCCTCCTTCACTTTGGCTGGTGGCAAAGATATGAGCCCGTGTCCTTCACCGTCCCTCCTAAGTCACCAGATACCCTGCCCCCATCAGACAAGTGTAGTTTAGTTACCCATGATGCTGAGGTTGGGCCCTGGAGCAGAAGCAGTCACCTCATAGGAGACAGAGGGAGCCCTCACACAGTAACTGTGAAAAGAGACAGAACAGAGACAGAACAGAGACAGAACAGCAGTGATGATGAACCAGATTTAAAGATGCAGACCTCTTGCTTGCCCCTTGCTCTAGCTCATCCTGTCTTTAAAACTAAAGCTTATATCGGACACCTAAAAATAGATTTGGGGTCACTGGAGCCCGTTCTCTGATCTTCTCAGTGCGGCCTCACCAGCTAATTCTTCACTATAGCTGCTGAAGTTATATAGTTCTGCTCTTCACTATAGCTGGTCTCTTCCATTGATATATTAGGAAGTGACGACCGAGCCTGGCCTATAGGGGGCGCAAAGCCCTGATTTTTTCCCCCTAAACTGCCAGTTAGGGGGACAGGGGGAGGGAGGAGATAGGTGCACACCAGCATGGCTTCCACTGAGTGTGGGGTGCCCGGTTCCCACAAGAGAGGAAACAGAAAAGTCCCTGAGCCTGGAGGTGGAAGTGACGCTTCACTGTGCTTTGAAGGCTGCTGGGGGCTCTCCCTCTCTCTCCCTCACTGGAATAGCTATCACTATGAGTACTCACTGAACAGATGTGACCTGTCACTAGAGGAATAGGGGCTGTTCGTGTGGAAAGTCAGAATGTGCATCGAGCGCAGGTATCCGCTCAGAGGAGAGAAAGAAGCTCGCCCCAGAGGTGTTGGACCTCCTGAGGCGACATCCATTCTGCTGTGAAAGTTAATTATGACTCTTGGAAGCTTTGTCCTCCATCCTGCTCAACAATTACAACAGACCCCCTAAGTGTGAGAACACACCGCATCATATAAAATGGGATTTAATTATTCTCCCAACACCCAGGAATTAACCAGCTTCGGAGGAAATGCATGCTTTAATGTGGTCATTTGGCAAGCAGGTGTCTCTTTCCTATCGCCTGCAATCCCTCCCAGGTGGGGTATGAAGAGCTGAAGCAGAAGCGCATGCGCCGTGAGTGCATGCTCGCGGGGCTCCGGCAGGCAGGACTGCACAGTTCTTCAGTCCATCACCCATTTGCCCAGCAGAACTTACGGAGTGCCTACAACAAGGCTGGCACAGATCTCTTAGACCTTGGAGAGACCACGTGGGCTAGGAGGCAAGCTTCACTCTAGCCAGGGAGACGTTGTGCAGTGAGATAGCCGTCTGCAGAACAGTAATGAGCACGAGTTAGAACTGACTGAGCAGGGAAGATCAAGGGGGTTTATTGAGATACATAGCCAGGACACACATAGGGTGAGTTCCCGGCAAAGCGGGTGCCACACCACTGAGAGGGAGGAGAGGTTTTAAGTCAGTGGTGGGAAGGCATTTGGTCTTATCTCACAGCATCTGTGCAGGGTCCATACCCCGATGCATAGACAGACCAGGACTCTTATTATCTTATCTCACGATGTTTAGTAAGATTTACAGAATAGGTTGTCTTTCCTGAGACTGTTTGCACAGGGTGTTTGCAGTTAGGCTCCAGGTGCTACACAGGACCTCCAGGGGCCGCTTCCAGGGGCCGTAGTCTGAGCGTTAGCTCTGGCTCTGCATTTTTGTTTTGTTCTTTTGCCTCCACAAGCATGTGAGCAGACAGTGTGAAGTTCTGTGCATGGTGTTTACTATACCGCCATTTAGTGGCAAAGCTTAAGATGGAAGGATACCGCTTCCTTGTCAGAGAGACAGCCAAAATACAGACCTTTGAGAGAAAACAGTGTCTCGATCCATACTTCCAAACCCTGTGTTCTGGGGCCCGGGGGTGGGGACAAAAAAGGTCAGAATCTTCACAATCCAGTGACCCTCAAAAAAATGTCTGCATCCGGGGTGAGCACGGACTTTGGTATACGATCCTGAATGAGATCCAAATGGACTGGGACCCTGGGTCATCTTAGCCTCCTGCCTCAACTGTAGGGCGAGTGGAATCAGCCAAGCTTTGAGAACCCAGCAGAGATCAGGGACCTTCCTGGAATCTTCTCCACAGGGGACATCCTTATCCTAACGCTCAGTCTCATTTTATATATTAGTGTGTGTGTCCCCGACCCTCTGCTGGGAGTCGGGGGTGTGTTAAGTGGTGGGATGAGCAGGAGTTGGGGGCCAGTGGGGAGCATCAACAGTGGGACAGGAGAGTTCAAAAGGCCTTAGTCCCGCCTCCCCGGCTGGGGGAATCCTAGGCTCCTAAGCCAACACTGCCACCTTGTGGTCATTTCCTCCTCTCTCTAGCGTAGGGGAAGATAGATGGCCGGTCTCTCCCACCTTCACCCTGGGATCCTGGACGGGCAGGTTCCCGATGGGAGTGAGTTTCTGCTTTCCCAAGAGGGCTGGTTCCCGATGGGAATGAGTTTCTGCTTTTCCAAGAAGCCTCGAGAAAGCCCTGGCAGTGCGAGTCCTGGAAGCCCTTTAGAGCCTAACCCTCAGCGGCTCAAGGTCACCAGAGCCACGAGGTAGAATAATGAACCAGAGAGATCTGGGGGACACTATAAAGGAAAGAAGCATCTAGAAGCTTGAGTGCATCTAGAGCTTTTTAGCTGGCCTTTCCTGACTGACGATTATAAAGCCATCATTGCCTGCAGAGCCAATAATCCTTCTTTCAAAAGATGTGTCAAATAAAACAACAGGTGAGCTGTGCTCACTCAGGTGAAGACTGTCTGTGACCTTGAATTCTACTGCATCTCTCATCCTTAACTCTAAACAGTGTCTCATAATAAATATAATATTATATATTGTGTATAATAAAATATATATAGTAAAAACATAATATATAATATACTTAATTTACAAAAAAAAATCTAAGATTAAAAACCTGGCAAGATGGCTCAGTGGAATAGAGCACTTGGCATTCAGTTGACAAACTGGGTCCCGCCCCTTGAACCCAATGGGCAAAGGAGAGAAGCAACTCTCACGAGATGTCTTCTGACTTCCAAATGCACCTCATGCACATTTGTGCACACAAACACACACACACACACACACACACACACACACACACACAGAGGAAAAAATATGTTGTTAAAGTAAGTAAACTCATGCTTTCACATAAAAATTTTTAGACATGGAGGGTCTTATATAACACAGATTCATTATCCCCTTGCCTCTACTTCCAACGTGCTAACATTAGCGGCACGTGCCACCGAAGCCTGTGATATAGTTATATACAGTTATATAGCGCCTAGAACCCGGGATGCTGTGCTTAGTACAGAAGTTCTCCAGTCACTAAGCTCCCCAGCCCCAATAATTATAAAACTCCACTCAAATTTTATACTTTGCTTAATGTTTAAATGTTGTTGTATATCTTTCCCTTTGAACAATAAAATGCTGCAAGATCATACATACAGCCATTCCAAGGACCCCAGATGCAACTCATTTTGAGAAGACTTGAATCTGCGTCTCAGTGTTGCTTTCATCTTCCTATGTATCTGTCTAAATTCCTAATAAACTCACCAACTTTGACTCATTCTGGTTCATCTCCCTGCGGCATACTTATGGATCCAGCTTTCCCCCGACTGAGGTCCCTAAGAGGGGAAGTGAGCCCCTGGGACTGTGGTAGCAGTGGCCAGCTGAGGTGAGTTGATCACCAACATGAGGGACAGCTACTTGGAGTTATGAAAATGTGTGCACAGAAATAGGTGCTCACAAGATCCCAAATTGGGCCAGGGGCTGGTAACATAAAGAAATAGCTCACAGCCTGTGCCTCAAGTCAAACTATGGTAAAAGCTAGTTCCAACCACCTTAAAAAGAGGGGCTAGGGCTGGAGACATGGTTCAACAATCAGAAGAACATATTCAAGATGTTGGGTAAATAGGTTGGGCACCCCAGTTTCCATATCTGTAAAAACAAATCACAAATAAATAAGGACAGTTCTGAATTTCTGTATTTTTATTTGATTTGTTGAGGCTTTTATTTCTGCACTTCTGTTTCAATTTTTCTTTCACAATCTTCATTTCCTTATGCATTCATCACTGGTATTTTGAATTCCACCTCCACGTAGCTTACTTTCTCATCTACCTCCTTCATCAGCTTTCTCAACTCATCTTCTAATTATTTGTATCCTTACTTATAACTGTATTCATTCTTTTAATTAGACCAGAATTCTTCATCCATTTAAACTACTCCTATTCCTTGGGGCTTGGTTTTCGAGGTGTCTCATGCTGCCTTCCTTGTTCAGACTTTCCACTTCTGTGCAATCGATATCTGTCTTCATCACTGACCCACTGCTTTGAAAAGACACCATGACTAAGGCAACTCTTATACAGAAAAGCATTTCGTTGGAGCTGGCTTCCAGGTTCCACTGCATCACTGTTGAAGCAGCAGCTGAGAGCTACATCCTGATCAGCCGGACTTGGCATGGGCTTTTGAAACCTCAAGACCCTCCCTCGGTGACACACTTCCTCCAACAAGGCCACACCTCCTATCTTTCTCAAATAGTGCCACTCCCTGTTGACTCAGCAAATATACAAGCCTATGGGATCCACTCCTATTCAGACCACCACAGTATCTCTCTAGTCTTGAGTCCTCTTGACAGCAGCCTTCTATTGAAGGCTTAATCCCCCGTACCACTCTAAAGGGATGCCAAAAGGCAGAGAAATACAACAAAAATCAGTGGGACCTACTACACCACCAAATGAACAAAGAACAGAAAGTGGCAAAAACAATGTAGTCTGAAGCCAAAGATATACATTAAAGAAGCAATGTTATATAAAAGAAAGAAAAAAGAAAAGCCAAGAAGAGTTAAGGAAAGCAAGGAAAACCTGTGGGGATAAAATAAATCTTACTTCACTGTGAAGAAAACATAAATAAAATTGGATGTGTAAAAAGAATAAAAAGTAATTATATATATATGAATGAATATGCTTGGCCCAGGGAGTAAGTGGCACTATTAGGAGGTGTGGCCTTTTTGGAGAAGGTGTGGCTGAGGGAGGAAGTGGCCTTCTTGGAGGAAGTGTGTAGCTGTAGACCTGTGCTTTGAGACCCTCCTCCTAGTTGCATGGAAGCCAGTCTTCGCTGGGCAGTGGTGGCACATACCTTTAATCCCAGCACTTGAGATGCAGAGGAAGGTGAATTTCTGAATTCGAGGCCAGCCTATCCTACAGAGTAAGTTCCAGGACAGCCAGGGCTATGCAGAAAAATCCTGTCTTGAAAAATCAAAAAAGAAAGAAAGAAAGAAAGAAAGAAAGAAAGAAAGAAAGAAAGAAAGAAAGAAAGAAAGAAAGAAAGAAAGAAAGAAAGAAAGAAAGAAAGAAAGAAAGAAAGAAAGAAAGAAAGAAAGAAAGAAAGAAAGAAAGAAAAAGAAAAAAGGAAGCCAGTCTTCTGTCTTCTGTTTCCCTTTGAAACAAAATATAGAACTCTCAGCTTTTCCCATGCTGTGCCTGCTTGGAAGCTACCATCCTCTTGACTTGATAATAATGAACTAAACCTCAGAACCAGTAAGCCAGACCCAATTAAATGCTCTCTTTTATAAGACTTACCTTGGTATAATGTCTCATCTTAGCAATGGAAACCCTAACTAAAACAGACACATTTTTAATAAAATAAAATAAAACCTAAACTATAGTAAAAAGGAAAATAAAGGAGAAACAAAAAATGATAAATTCACTTTGAAAAAATAAAACCTATGAAGTAGCTTTTTTCTAGGTCTTTTGCTGGAATCACCACCTGGATAACCGGGATAGTCAGCTGTCTTATCTTCCTTCATTCCAAGCTGCTGCTGACCCCAGGCCTGTCAACAGTCACTTGTCCATCAGAGGTGAACCTTTCATAAGCTTCCTCTTTTCTGTGGACCCAGAGCTGCCGCTGCTGGGGTTCTCACTTGCTCCGGAGAGGGACAGCTGTATCCAAGAAGCTGGGTTGAATTTCTCTCTCAAAGGGTCCCATTCCAGGTGTTTGAGAATGGTGGTCCTCTGCCTGTACAGGAGAGAAGGAAATGACTATCACATTATGCCTGGGGGCCAGGGGGCAGTAACTGGGGAGCTGCTGGGAGCATGCAAGGTGAATGAATGAGCCCATTCATAGAAAAGTTAAAGCAGTATTAGAGCACCATTTCATTGTACCTGGTCTATTCATCAGTCACATTAACCCATGGGCATTCTAGGACCCCCATGTGGCCTTGTCCCCCAAAACTAATTACTCAGTGGAAATAACCATGCCCAGTAATGAGATGTGTCCCTGAAAATGTGGCTCTCTGGTCAACAAAACAGCACCACCTAAATGTGTATGAGAAATGCAAATCCTGGTCTCACTAGCACATTCATTAGGAGTGTGGGGACAAAACACTTTGCCCCCACCCCACCCCCACCTCTGATGGATGTGGCCCAGGATCGAGGCTAAGATGTACTAGATGAGTGAGTTGGGAAGATAGAGGCAGTTCTGAAGGACAGCAGGGACTCAAAATCACAGCCTTGAAGCAACCAAATCTACCCAAGTGTGGACCTGGTCAGTGGTGACAGCAGCATCTCCTGGGAACTTGGTCACAATGCATAGACTCAGCACCCACAAGACTTAACAAACAAGATCATGCCTCTCCATGACATGCCCAGGGTACTGAACTGTATTCTAGCATTTGAGATGTTCAGATTGCCTTGCCTCTCTGCTTCCATAATTCAAGGATCAGTAACTGGGCTGTGGGTGGTTCATATAAATCACATATGTGGCAAACTCCACTAGAACCCTTTTTACTGTGAGAAAACTCTCATTTTCCACTTTGTAAAATCTGAGGACAAAACTGAACCACCACTTTCGCCCTGAGTAGACCTGTGGAGCTTAGTTCAGATAGTAAAGTCCTCACTCTCCTAATAGTGGTAAGGGCACGCTCTCCAGAGGGGGTTAGGGGGCTAAAGTAAAAATGTAAGAATCAGAGATCAAATCCACAGGACCCTCATAAAAGCCATGACTTGAGAGCCTGCCTGCAATTGCAGCATTCAAAAGGCAAGATAACAAAACTAGCCAAGTAGACCTGCTCTAGCCTCAATGAGAGTGATAGAGAAAGATACCCAACATTAACCTGAGGCTTCCACCTGTGTGTGAAAGAATGCATGAAAACACACATACATGTACACGTGTGCAAACACATTCATACCATACAAACATATACAAGCAAAAAAAAAAAAAGGCTAATGATTTCTGGGAAAGCACCTAGGGACCTTGTGGAAGGCAGACCTAAACAGGCAGCCAACTTCACCGGCAGACTAAGGCTCTCGCTGATTCCTGGAGACCCAGTAGACAGTGACAGGGAAATTGCTTTGTTAGCCACACAATGCTTCATTGGCCTTGATTCTTCACTGATGATTCACATTTGATGACACTTCTGAACTGGACTGTTGATACCGTGACAATAAATGTTGAAATCATCCCAAAGAACTACTTCTAACCAGGTCCACATCCCCTTGTCCTATTATCCATCTTTTCCCCTACCGTTGGATGGTGGGCTAGAGGGGGGTTGAAGCATTTGAGAACCCATATTAAAATAGGTTTTGAGAAATCTAAACCTAAAGGTGGTGCCTACTGTGGCTTGGGCATAATGGGAAACGCTGCTTCAACTGTGATAGAGGAAAAAGCCACTTATGAGGGCTCAGCTCTTTAAGGAGCTTGGCAAAATAACAGCTACAGCCACTGGGTGGCGTCCTGCCAGAGGGGTTTGTTCCATGGCAGTAAGCATACTATTGAAAAGGATTGGCAGGAAAACTGACAACTCTCTTAGAGAAGATTGCAGAGTGGGCTCTGCACTTAGAGAGTTTACAGATAGAGGTTAAAGTGCTTAGGAAGCAAAAGAGACATATGTACATATCTGAACTATGGAGTCACCTCCTCTCTGTGCTAACTCAACTGTACAGGGCTGTTGCTACTTCATTCTAAACAAGAGAGATGTTAGGGTTTCTGAGCCACCATAGCCCTAACTTCCACCTGAGCATAAGGCAAAGTCATCCTTTCCTTAATAAGAATGATAACTTGATCAAGAAAGAAATTAAAAACTTTATAGAATTTAACAAAAATGAAATCACAATATACCCAAACCTATGGGTATATATGGGAAAGCAGTCCTAAGAGGAAAACTCACAGCTCTGAGTGGCTCCAAAAAGACACTGGAGAGAGCATACATAAGCAAGTTGACAGCACACCTGAGAGCTCTAGAACAAAAAGAAGCAAATACACTCAAAAGGAGTAGATGGCATAAAATAATCAAATTCAGGGTTGAAATCAATCAAGTAGAAACAAAAAGAACTATTCAAAGGATCAACAAAACACATCAAAACCATCATCCATCATGATCAAGTAGGCTTCATCCCAGAAATGCAGGGATGGTTCAATATATGGAAATCCATCATTGTAATCTACTATATAAACAAACTCAGCAACTACAAAAAACCACATGATCATTTCATAAAATGCTGAGAAAGCATTTGACAAAATTCAACATCCCTTCATGATAAAAGTCTTAGAATTATCAGGAATTCAAGGCCCATACCTAAACATGGTAAAAGCAATCTACAGCAAACCAGTAGCTAATATCAAACTAAATGGAGAGAAACTTGAAGCAATGCTACTAAAATCAGGGACTACACAAGGCTGTCCACTCTCTCTCTACCTATTCAATATAGTACTTGAAGTCCTAGCCAGAGCAACTAGACAACAAAAAGAGGTCAAAGGAATACAAATTGGAAAGGAAGAAGTCAAAATATCACTATTTGCAGATAAGATATTATACTTAAGTGACCCCAAAAATTCCACCAGAAAACTTCTAAACCTCACAAACAACTTCAGCAAAGTAGATGGATATAAAATTAACTCAGGCAGTGGTGACACAGGCCTCCCAGCACTTGGGAGGCAGAGGCAGGTAGATTTCTGAGTTCGAGGCCAGCCTGATCTACAGAGGGAGTTCCAGAACAGCCAGGGCTATACAGAGAAACACTGTCTCAAAAAGCCAAAAAATAAAATAAAATAAAATAAAATAAAATAAAATAAAATAAAATAAAATAAAATAAAATAAAATAAAATATTAACTCACACAAATCAGTAGCCTTCCTATACTCAAAGGATAAACAAGCTCAGAAAGAAATTAGAGAAATGACATACTTCACAATAGTCACAAATAATATAAAATACCTTGGTGTGACTCTAACCACTCAAGTGAAAGATCTGTATGACAAGAACTTCAAGTCTCTGAAGAAAGAAATCAAAGAATATCTCAGAAGATGAAAAGATCTCCCATGTTTATGGATGGGCAAGATTAATAGAGTAAAAATGGCATCTTACTGAAAGCAATCTACTGATTCAATGCAATCCCCATCAAAATTCCAACTCAATTCTTCATCGAGTTAGAAAGAGCAATTTACAAATTCATTTGGAATAACAAAAGACCCATGATAGCTAAAACTATTCTCAACAATAAAAGAACTTCTGGGGGACTCACCATCCCTAACCTCAAGCTGTATCACAGAGCAATAGTGATTTTAAAAAAAAAACTGCATGCTTTTGGTACAGAGGCAGGCAAGTAGATCAATGGAATAGAATTGAAGACCCAAAAACAAACTCACACACCTATGGTCCCTTGATATTTGAAAAAGGAGCTAAAGCCACCCAGTGGAAAAAAGACAGCAATTTCAACAAATGGTGCTGGTTCAAATTTGCAGCGTGCAAATCAATCCATTCTTATCCCCTTGTACAAAGCTCAAGTTGAAGTGGATCAAGGACCTCTACATAAAACCAGACACACTGAAACTAACAGAAAAGAAAGTGGAGAAGAGCCTCAAGCACATGGGCACAGGGGAAATTTTCCTGAACAGAACACCAATAGCTTATGCTCTAAGAGCAAGAACTGACAAATGGCACCTCATAGAATTGTAAAGCTTTCTGTAAGGCAAGGGACACTGTCAAAAGGACAAAACAGCAACCAACAGATTGGGAAAAGATCTTTCCCAAGCCTACATCCAATAGAGGACTAATATCTAATATATACAAAGAACTCAAGAAGTTAGACTCCAGAGAATCGTAACCCTATTTAAAAATGGAGTACAGAACTAATGAAAGAATTCTCAACTGAGGAACTCTAAATGACTGAGACTCACCTAAAGAAATATTCAACATTCTTAGTCATCAGGGAATTTTCAAATCAAAAAAACCTTGAGATTCCACCTCACACCAGTCAGAATGGCTAAGATCAAAAACTCAGGTGACAGCAGATGCTGGTGCAGACATAGAGAAAGAGAAACACTCCTCCGTTGCTGGTGGGATTGCAAGCTGATACAACCACTCTGGAAATCAGTCTGGTGGTTCCTCAGAAAACTGGACATAGTATTACCTGAGGACCCTGCTATACCACTCCTGGGCATAGACCCAGAAGATGCTCCAACCTATAACAAGGACATATACTCCACTATGTTCATAGCAGCCTTATTTATGACAGCCAGAAGTTGGAAAGAACCCAGATGTCCCTCAACAGAGGAATGGATACAGACACTGTGGTACGGTAGTGTTTGGCAGCTTCTGCACTCCCCCCAGCCCCAGGCTCTCCCCTCTGTGGGAGGAGGCCTATGCAAGTGTCTTGCTTGCATCTGCATTTGGCTCTCCCCAGTCACTGCCCTCTACAGCAAACTCAGGGAGTCCTCCTCCCCTCCCCCTCTTCCCCAGCCACTCTGAAGAGCCTCGGGTGCCAGCTAAGGCAAGATACTCCCTAGCTTCAGTAGCACGGAGAAGACCAGCTCTCCCAGATAATCAGATGCAGCTGGTGTCTGTCCTTGGGGTACAGAGATTAGAGTTCTGTGCTTAAAGCAAAGAAGAAAGGACAATTAGAGGCTGCAGACAGTTATAGCCAGCCATAAAACTAGTACCCGATAGCTCCACTAAAGATGACCTCTAGGTCAGAAGAATCCCTCTTTCAGCAATAGGGTTTCTGCCCTGCAAAACGGTATTGTGTCTGAATTATGACTCACCTAGCCCGCCTTCCCTCCCCTTCACCCTAAACCTTTAAAGAATTCCTAACTACTCTAACTATTCTATATATAAAGTGCCTAACCCCAAGCTCAGGGTCACACTCCAGGCCTACATAGTGGGATGGTTTTCTAACAGAGTTCAGACTCGAAATAAAGACTCTTATGTTACATTACAGTGTACTCTGCAGTTCTTGATTTCTCCTGGGTTTCCCATGGAATCAGGGCATTACAGTACATTTACACAATGGAATACTACTCAGCTAATAATTACAATGACTTCATGACATTCTTAGGCAAATCAATGGAACTAGAAAATATCATCCTGAGTGAGGTAAACCAGGCTCAAAAGAACACACATGATATACACTCGCTGATAAGTGGCTATTAGCCCAAAAGCTCAGAATACCCAAGATACAATTCACAGACCACAAGAAGCTCAAGAAGAAAAACCAAAGTGCTTCAGTCCTTCTTAGAAGGGGGAACAAAATACTCAAGGGAGGAAATACAGAGACAAAGTGTGGAGCAGAGACTGTAGGGAAGGCCATCCAGAAACTGCCTTACTGGGATCCATCCCATATACAAACAACAAACCCAGACACTATTGCAGATGCTAAGAAGTGCTTGCTGACAGGAGCCTGATGTAACTGTCTCCTGAGAGGCTCTGTCAGATCCTGACAGATACAAAGGCAGATGCTCGCAGTCAATTATTGGGTTCAATGCAGGATCCCCAATGGAGCAGTTAGAGAAAGGACTGAAGGAGCTGAAGGGGTTTGCAACCCCATAGGAAGAACAACAATATCAACCAACCAGACCCCTCAGAGCTCCCAGGGGCTAAACCACCAACCAAAGAGTACACATGGAGGGACCCATGGCTCCAGCACCATGTGTAGCAGAGGATGGCCTTGTGGGCATCAATGGGAGGGGAGGCCCTTGGTCCTGGGAAGGCTCGATGCTGCAGTGTGGGGAAATGCCAGGGCAGGGAGGCAGGAGTGGGAGGGTGGGCTGGGGAGCACCTTCATAGAAGCAGGTTGAGAGGGGATATCATAGGGGGCTTCAGGAGGGGAAACTGGGAAAGGGAATAACATTTGAAATATAAATAAAAAAATAGCCAATAAAAAAGAAAAGAAAAAGAAATTAAGTGTCATAGAGTCCATACCACCTTCTCTTCCAGTGTTTTGACACTAATGGAGAGACCAGATGCCCAGTCTCATCCCCAACCCTGAGGGGAACATTTCCACTGCCAGGAATCTGAGTCAGTGTGTAGCCAGGGCCAGAAGTAAGTTATTTACACGGGCCTTCAAGTTTTCATCTTCAACTAATAAAAGAAAAGCAACATCACTCTGGGTTTGGACCCAAGGCACCTGCAATAGGGGAGTGTCAAGCCTTTGTCAGGCCACACTGAGCTGAGAGAGATAAGTGTTACCTCAGCTACAGACTCTATGAAGAGCAGTTACAGGAAGCCCCAAGGGATTCAGAGCTTCTTCTGGGAGCAAGTGCCTGGCAGTGATTCTGAAACAATAGTCTGGCCTCTGTCACAAGGATGAAACTCAAAGGAAACAAGGTACTAATAAACTCAAAGCACACACTCTTTTAGCTCAGTCAGTGCGAAAGACAGCCTTGTAACTAGTCACTGTAGTGGCTTAAATGTGAATTGTCTCCCATGGGCTCAGGTATTTAAACACTTGGTCTACCATCGGTGCTGCTCTTTAGAGAGGTTATGGGACCTTTAGGGGTGGAGCCTTTCTGGAGGAAGTCCACTGAGACTAGGGTTGACAGTGTACAGTGCCCGGCTTCCAGCCCACTCTGCTTCCTGTTTGTTTGGAGATGTGATTTCTCAGTTTCCTGCTCCAGCCGCCTGCTGTCATGCCTTAAGATCTCTCCCCCTAGAACTGGAAGCCAAAATAAACTCTTTCTTCCGTTAGTTACTGTATTGACTTGTGTTCTTGTGCTAATTTGGCTACCCCAAAAAACCTGTGTGCAATGTTGCCCACACAGGCTAAAGGAAACTTGCCCCCAGTTGGCTCTGATTGGGAAATAAAGTTGCCAATGGCTAGGCAGGGTGAAAGAGATGAGACTTTTAGGATTCCTGGGCAAGAAAAGGGGGCAGGGATGGTTAGATTTCACCAAGAGAGAGGTGTAGGACTGACCGTGTTATGAAGGAGAGGAGGGTAAGACGGCTGAAATGTAGGTACAAAGGGAGAGCGGCCCCATGGGAGGGTTGCCCAGAAGGAAACAGGGCAGCAAAGGTAAAAAGTAGATTAAAAAGTATTAACTAAGGAATAGTGGAAGAAAGTGTGTGCTAGTCACAGGGGTGTTCAGGAAGTGCCCATCCATTGAGTTAGTAAGGTATCTTAAAAATAATGCTGTATGTGTATGCCTTTCGTTCTTGAATCCAGAGAAGTCTGGAGGGTGGCTAGATGGGCACTCACTCACTGGGAGTGAGCTCAAAGCAGATTAACTATTCTCCACTGCAGGTCACTTTGAGGTCATGGTGTTTTAGCACAGCAACAAAAAGTAACTAATACCTCTACTAACCCCTTGCCCTGGGAGACAGTCATCAAGTCTGAAATATTCACTCTTGCAAAGTCACAGAATACCTATCTCTAACAGACTGCCCTATTCTTCATCTGCCTGTACGAGAGATGGGCTTCCCAGTCCAGGTACATGTCAGCAGAAGACGAGCCCTGAAATCAGCTTTCTTCCCACCTTCACCTTTGCTCTCACCATGACAAACACACTCCTGAGAGAACTGCCAGCCAAGACAGTCAGCATACCTTTAACTGTTCAGAATTATAATTTCTTTAAAGATGGGCAGCAGAAGTCCTGGTCATGGAAGGCGAGATGCATATTGTCAGCCTGAACGGATTTAGAATCACCATGGGGAAACCCTGTCTAGGTGCCCTCTGGGTAGGGTTTAGAAAGATTTAATTGAAGAGGATGGAAACATGCTCCACATGGGCAGCACCTCACTGAATGAGTTCTGGACTGCATAAGACAGAGGATGCAGGGTTGTTGTTGTTTGTTTGTTGTTTGTTTAATTGTGGTGCCTCCTAGATTGTCAGTCATGTCCAGAGGGAGCTGAACGGCTACTTCCCAGACACCTTGTCAGGCCACACTGAGTGGATGATGAATACGAACTTTGTATTTTTTTCTGAGAAGCACATAGTCTCACAATTAACTGCTGATGTGCTGGGTGAAGAATGGAAAGGTCATGTGGTTCTCAAATGGTGGTGGGAGTGATAAAGACGTTTTCCCAAGAAGCAAAGTGTCTTGAGCAATGGCCAAGAGTACCAGCTGTTGAATAAGGGTCATTCTTGTTACAGGCCAAGGAGAAGTGGAAAAAGGAAGCATTGGGGATGGATCTGAATATTTTCAATATGGTTACTGTTTTAAAAATGAACAAACAGGGGCTGGAGAGATGGTTCGGTGGTTAAAAACACTGTCTGCTCTTCCAGAGGACCAAGGTATAGACAATTTACAACTGTCTATACCTCCAGTGCCAGAGTATCTGGCACCTTTACAAACATACAGGCAGGCAAACACCAACACATATTAAAAAAAAAAAAAGTAAACCTTAAAAAAAAAAAACCTTAGAGAAGGCTACTTCTAGACTGACAGATACTAGTGTGCCTCAGCAATTGAGACCCCAAAGAACCAACAAATCATAAAGTTTTTCAGTCTATAAAGATGATGATGTCCCTATACAAACAAGGCAAGACACCCAGGACCAAAGCACCCAGGATTCAGTGTCTTGTTATTCCAAGTTTCCCACAACACAAACACCATTGCAGAAATTAAATAGAGAAGTCTGCAGAATAAGATAAACTTCAAGCCAAGAGAATGAAGAAGCCAAAGAAATGGCAGGAATGCATGACCAGGGAACCAAAATTGCCTTCACTGAGAGCTTCTGAGTCCAGTCAAAAATAAGTCTTGAAGGGTAAGAAATAAATGACCAGACCCTCAGAGACAGAGAGGAGGGGAACACTGCCCTGGCTGTCCTGGAACTCACTCTGTAGAGCAGGCTGGTCCCAAACTCACAGAGATCCACCTGCCTCTACCTCCTGAGTTCTGATGTTAAATAACCTGTGCCATTACCACCTAACTGTATCTCTACTTCTTAACTGTAGACATTATAACCAGACACATCACGCTCCTGCAGCCTGTTCACCATTACGAATTTGACTTTTTTCTTAAGTTGGGAGCTAAAATAAACACCTTTTAGTTGCTTCTTGCCAAGTGTATGGTCACAGCAATTAGAAAAGTAATAGATATGAGGCACATATATCTCACAAGGACACATTTGCACTCCATATTGCAGAGAGGAATCTGCAGGCACACATTGTGCATGGTGTTACTGGCTTTCTCTGCCTAAGTTAACCCAAGCTCCACTCAGGTGATACCCAGAAGAATTCAGGAACAGCAGCAGACTCTAACCAAACTCAGTGTCCCTGGACATGCCTGGAAGCTATGTCAGACAGGAGATAAGAAGGGAGAAGCACAGGAGATGGAAGAAGAGACACCACGAATCCCAGGAATGAGGATGACCACTGGACCAAACTCTGGGATGAGCGGCTCCCTGCCATCTGCTGGCTTAAGAAAAGACTGGATGGGGGGAGATATGGAGTGTAAAAAAATTAATTAATCAATTAAAAAAAAGAAAAGATAAGACTGGATGCGAACCTGCTGCCTTCTCAGATCACTGGCCTTCTGAATAATGCACAAACTAAAGGTTTAACCCTCTGCTATCCAATGTTGTGAGTGACAGGTGACATCATCTCCCATGTTCAGTAGTACCACCAACCTCTCTCTTCTGCCCCGGAACCAAGCTTGAGCCATGGAGCTAGCTCTCAGAGAGTTTCCTGCTCTGGCCACAGGGTGTCTTTTCCATCTCTGCGATCCAGTACTCTGGCAGCTTGCTGTCTGCTCAAGACATAATAATATAAAAATGAATAATAATAAATGACTCACTCATGGTAGAGAGGCAGGGAGACGCATTAAGAATGGAAGAAAATAAGAAAATGGAAAACATTACGTGTTTAGTATGGAAATGTGTCCTCAAGATGAAGGCAGGGAGAAAGGGATTCAGGGGCTATGCAGACAATAGCAAGAGAACAAAAGGAGACTGGGAGGAGACATCAGTGGCTGGTCAGGAGCACTGAGTAAAGGTTTAGAGAACCCTGCTCCTGCTGAAATACTGGAGACTCTGTGCAACTTTATCCCAGGCCTCTCCTCTTGCAGAGGGAAAGAGATACTCATTCCCATTTAAGCCTCAATATAGAGGTGGGGGGTGGTAACAGGGAGCAAGAATGTGGCTGAAATTGCCTGCCTCGTTACTAGAAGTTAATCTTGTGTTCTGTATATTCAAATGTTCATTTGTGAGCCCAGACATCTGGTAACTGTATAGATAATGGCATGGTGAAGCATCTCCAGTCTCAACGTTATGTAAAAATTGTTGTCTATCAATTGGTAAACAACCTCTGATTGGTTAATAAAGAGCTGATCAGCTTATAACTAGGTAAGAGAGACAGTAGAGATGGGACATCGAATCCCAGTGAGAGGGTCCCAAATAGAGAGAGCAGAAACAGAAGAAAATTGTGGAGAAACCATGTGGAGACAGCAGGAGGATTCACCATGAGGACACACATGGAGCAGAGCAAACCAGATCAAGACTCACATGGCAAGTAACCAGACATTTACATGGGTATTAACAGCCTAGCCAGGTTAGAATAGCTCAGAACCTGCCCAGCATAGTTCAGCAGCTTGTTAATAAAAATGGGCATAGAAATGCCCTCCAGATATCTGGAAACAAGATTGGGTATAGAACCTCCACAAATACCACTATACCCCATAGCAAGAGCATCCTCAAGCCTCTAGCTGACCGCCCCCCACGCCCCCCTACACACACACACACACACACACACACACACACAGTTCATAACCTTGGGCCTGTACCATTGTTCTATCCTATCCTTAAGAACCAGACTTCTAAGTCCCTGGACCCAGGAAAGCATTCTTGATTATATCATGTAGCTATTGCTACACTGCCTTAATGTTCTGGGAACAGACTGCACTACCAGCCTCTGCCCAGAGGATTGGTGGATGAAAAACACAGACATACACATTGATAAGATTCAACCTGCCTTATTGGCTCAATTGTTGGACACCTTCAATCTACCGAGGCTAGTGTGCTCTTCCCAATACTCTTAGCTCGCCACCTCTCAACCTGCCCAAACTTCAGTTGCTCAGTTACATTAAGTCCCAGCTCTCTACATCCCAACCTTCTCTGCCTGGAGAAGCGGCCTGTGGCCATTCTGCTCAAGCCTGAGATTTCACATGGCTGTTTGGCTTGTCTCCTTCCAGAAGCACAGTGGGGGAAACTCCTTTTCTCTCTCTTTTTCCTTTGTCTGCTAGCTTGCCTATGGGGACCTAGAAGTCCCGCCTATTTTGCCCAATTCATTGGCCACTAGCACCTTTATTGATAGATCAAGAACCAAGAGGAACAGAACCTTAGCATCAAACCCATCTGCTACACTTCACTCATTTATTGTATATCTTCATTTATTTTTCTTCTTTTCATGTAAGTGGTCTACATGCATGTGTATGCATGTTTTCATGTGTATAGGTACATGTGAGAGGGATACACATGCATGTTTATATGAATGTGTGTGGAGATTCAAGGTTGACCTCAGAAATCTTCCTCAATCTTCCATTCTCTTCTTTGAGGGAGAGACTCTCAATCAAACCAAGGACTCTGGGATTCAGTTAGTCTTGCTAGGCATCTTACACCCAGGCATCCCCAACTGTGAGGCTAGAATTACAAGTGAATTGACAAAACCCCCAAATGTACATGAGTTCTAGGGATTTAAACTGCAGACTTCATGCTTGCACAGCAAGCACTCAACCTCTAAGCTGCCTCCCCAGCCTACATTTGGTCCTGTCTACACTGTGACAATTTTCTCCCTGGAGCTTCAAAGCTAGCTGCCCGGTACACCCTGAGAGCAGGGGCAGAGACTTGCCAGGAGAGACCAGAGAAGGGCAAGTTGAAAAACGAAGCCGGAGAAATCCAAGTGACTAGGTGTCACTAGCAGGGGCCACTGCTCCTTCTACTCCCCCACAGGGTCCTAATCAGGTCAGTGGTGCTCAGATACCTCACAAAAGCCAAATCCTTGTGTCCCTGAGACAGTGCCTCCCAGGACTCCATGACCATAGCTCCCAGGTAGATCTGTCTGCTTCACTCCCAAACCTGCCTCATTTCTCACCCTATGGATGAACCATCTTACTCGCCTTATATAAGAAGAAAAATGGAAATCATGATTCCATTTGTCTGTAAACAAGGGGATGGGTGGGGAAAATCATACAATTAAGGAACCCATTTCCTCCGAAAATACTATGAACACAGAGAAAAGTCATTTAAACCTCTAATAAAAATAAGCTAAGAGTTGAAAGTGTGGCTCTCTGGTAGAACACTTTTCCTAGAATGCCCGTGTGGTTTGAATATGCTTGGCCCACCAAGTGGCACTATTAGGAGGTATGGACTTGTTGGAGTAGGCTTGACCATGCTGGAGGAAATATGTCACTGTGAGGATGGACTTTGAGACCCTCCTCCTAGCCACATGAGAGCCAGTCTGCTCCTGGCTTTCTTTGGATCAAGATGTAGAATTTTCATCTCCTCCAATGCCATGCTTGCCTGGGTGCTGCCATGTTCCTACCTCCATGAGAATGGACTGAACCTCTAAACTTGTAAGCCAACCCCAATTAAATGCTGTTCATTATAAGATTTGCCTTGGTCATGGTGCCTCTTCACAGAAATGGATACTCTAAGTGAGACAGAAGTTGGTACCAGGGACTGGGGTATTGGTGTGATAGGCCTGACCATGGTTTTGTTTGGAGGAATGTAGATTTAGGGACTTTGGACAGCAGTGGAATGCTTTAAGTGGGGCTTAATGGATCATCCTGGTAGAAATATGGAAGACATTGGCCCTAAGGGTGGTTTGAACTGTTTAGACCTGACCTAAGAAGTTTCAATGGAGAAGAATTTCAGTATGTGGCTGCTTTTTGCCCTTGTCTGAAGAGTGTACCTGAGGCTAAGGTAAAGGGATTTAGACTAATTGCATTGACAAAGGAAGTCTCAGAAAAGCCCAGCAGAGACTTTGTTCTCTGGTTTAGTCTCATTAAAAGCATGTTTATCAAGCATAGCAAGCTTCAAAAGGAAAAATTCAAAGAATAAAGAGGCACCAAGAAGAAGAATGGAGCTGAATCCTGTGCTCAAGGAGATACACAGATCAAGAGAGTGGTGACCTCCTCTGTGTCTCGGAACATCGTAATGTCTTGATTGCAATGTCTGGCATTTCTAACGTTTTTGTCAGGGAGGTGGTAGAAGCAGCCCTGGACATGTGTGAGAAATGGGGAGAAGTGCCACCCCTGCAGCCCAAGCACATGAGGGAGGCCGTTTGGAGGTTGAAGTCCAAGGGGCAAATCCCCAACTCAAAGCACAAGAAAATCACCTTCTTCTAAATCTAATGGAGACTGTTCCAGACTTTTCGTAGTTCGGCTCCTATACTGGAACTTGGTTGGTGGTGCTCCTGGGAGCACAATGAGGATTTTAATGTTTCTGTCACACCTACAAGGCATGCAGTGTGACTTAGACTTGCCTTCACTCAGTCATAGACTGTCCTCAGGCATGTTGAAGAATTTCACTGACTCTTGGCTAGTTTGAAGAAGAAACATACCGGGCCTTTAGTATCTGCTGGAGAGGGAGATGGTCTCAGAGAGAAACAGGACGACACTAGCGGCTTAAGACTGGCCTGAAGTCGCTAAGATCCAGCTTATTTCTTGCACTGATTTTCACAACATAAACCTGCAGTCGTCTGCCACGAGGAGTCACACTGTGCCATGCTTCTCACCATTGGCATTTCAGGCTCTCCTGTGTATTTTGTGAAGGACCATTAAACTTTCCCAACCTGTGTGGGAAAATTTATTTTATTTCATTGCAGAAAAAACTCATTCTTCCAATGTTGAAATAAAACTTGGGTTTTTTTTTTTTTCTTGTTAAAAAAAAAAAAAGAGAGAGAGAGTGGTGACCTGAGGGCAAGAGGCCACCCAGATAAACTTAGTCTTTATGCATTTGCATTTGAACAAGGAATAGTTATATCATGCTAGGTATTATTACCTGGTTATTGTTTTCATTTGGACTTTTAAACTGGAATGAACTACAATCCAAAAGTGGAGGGAACACTAATGACACAGATCTTGAACCTAGAAGTCATCTGGAAGAGGCTTTTGATCCAGATTTTGAGGAACAGTAGCCATGAAAAGCTTTGGCCTAGGCAAGACGGTGAACACCTTTAATTCCAGGAGACAAAGACAAGCAGATCTCTGAGTTCAAGTCCAGCCTGGTACAGAGCAAGTTGCAAGTAGAAAAAAAGCTTAAGTCCAGGAGTGGTGATAAACTCCTTTAACCCCAACACTTAGGTGATAGAGCCATGCAGATTTCTGAATTCAAGATCAATCTACAGAGTAAGTTCCAGAACAGCTAAGCTTAGGCAGTGAAGGAGTTGTAAACAAAAAGCTGGTGATAATGTCATAGTACAAGGGAGCCATGTTCCAGCCCCAGCAAGCAACAGAACTCAGTAGTTTCAGCCATGTGGCTCTGGCTTCAGAGTCAAGAATAGAAGAGACTACTGGCATTAGTGACACTGGTTAGCTGAAGCTAAGAAATTAGCAGTGATTAAGAAGAGACGAGCATTACTGAAGTGAAATCTTCTGGGAAGTATTTTCTAAGAGCATAGAAAGGCTGTGTTCCAGAGATAGCTAAGGTTGTACCTCATGCTACAGTTGGACTTGGTAATGTGTAAGAATCATCCAAGTGGTACCAGTTTTGAAGGCATGAGAAGGTCATGGAGAACAGCTGAGGCTTGGCACTATGATGGAAGGCCATTAGTGAAGGTGCAGCCTCAGTTGCAGTTAACAGCCCAGGACTGAAGGGATCATGCACAGAAACTGAGGCTTGGCACCATGAAGGGAGTCTATGAGAGGCTTTTGGTGAAGCCTAGTTGCATCAGAAGGCTTCAGCAAATTGAAGATACCTGATAGTCCTTGCCTTAGTGTTGATGAAGAGATTTTAAGGCTCAGGGAAATTGCAATGCTAGAGTGGATACGCTGTGTAAAACCTAATCCTCCATAACAGGAAGGCCCAGAAGATATGCCCTTCATGAATCCAAGACTCAAAATGGTAAGGGGAGAACCAACACATTTGAAGAATTTTGTTGTTGCTCTTTTCCTTATGCCAGACCGACAACTAGAGATGTTGCTGCTCAATTAGATGAACTAAATGCAATGGGCTTAATTGGGTCCCAAGGTAGTAGGAGCCAAGTAGCAGCATTGAATTGCTAGAGGCAAGGTGATCATAGTTATCATAATAGGAAGCACAGACAACATGACGTTCATAATGACCTAACCCATAATGGTCAGCATAGGCAAGGTAAATTTTATAATGAATAACATGATTCCTTTGGACCTTTGATACTGGCGTCATGGTATTTCCAGGCTTGAAATAAATAAGGAGCCTACTGATTTCTGTTTGAACTATATAAGCAGAAAAATTCTCAAACAATGAAAGAAAGTTTCCATCGGATCGTGGCAAAAGGCAATATTGGCCAGTGAATCAATTTCCAGACTTGAACTAGTTTGCAGATCCAGAATCCCTTGAAGTAAAGGGTGGCTAGGTTCTCCCAAGGAAGGATCTTGATAAGACACCTCTGTTCATCTTTCTCCAGTTCTTCCCCCAAAGGACCTACAGACTTTTACTAGGGTAACTATACTCAGAGAAAATAAATAATTGAAGTTATAGTGGATACTGGTTATGTCCAACTCATAGTAGGTCCTCAAACTCATCCTGTGGTTATTTCCCCAGTTCCAGAATGTGTAATTGGGATAGATATAGTTAGAAATTGGTAGAATTGGTTCCCATCTTCATCCAAATGAAGCCAGGACAGACTGGCTCCCATGTGGGTAAGAGGAATCTCAATGCCCACCCACAGTGGCACACTACTTCCAATAAGGCCACACCTCCTAATAGTGCCACTCCCTGGGCCAAGTATATTCAAAACACCAAATTCTACTCCCTGGCCCCCATAGGCTTGTTATGAATCTATGGGGACCATACCTAAACACAGCATAATGCAAAATACATTTACTCCAACTCCAAAAGTCCCCATAGTCTATAGCAGTCTTAACAATATTAAAAGTCAAAAGTTCAAGGTCTCTTCTGAGATTCATTGAATCATTTAACTGTAATCCTCTATAAAGTCAAAATCAAAAAGCAGTTCACCTCAAACATCACAGGACATACATTACCATTTCAAAATGTCATAGTGAGGAAATACTGAACCAAATAAGACCAAAATCAGCTGAGCAAACTTCAAACTCTGCATCTCCATGTCTGATGTCAAAGCACTCTTCAGCTCTCCAACTCCTTTCATCTTTCTTTTCATAATAATAATTACAACCAGAAATATTAGTATTAATTATTTATTTAACAAACCAATGCTTTTTTCACAAAAAGCTTACCTCTAGGGTGTGCAAAAGGGGCCTACATATGAAGCATCCCCAAGTCAAGACAAGGATGGTGACTCAGGTAGAGGGAAATGTCCCTTTCTAAGAACTGCCAGGCTGTCAATAACATTCCAACAGCCCAGAATCTCTACAGATGGGGAGTGAAGGTGGAAAGATTCATCTCTCCTGGCTGAACCAGGAAAGGAGCATTAAGTACTCAAAAGTCTATAGCAACATAAAAACACTTAGCAATTGCCAGGAGTCACTAGCATGTACATCATCAAGTGTACAAAGTAATTTAGAACCCAGGGGCCCAAGAAAGAGCCTTGAGTTCAACTGTTCACTGAAGACAAAATGAGAGTCCAAAGAAAGAACTGAAAAGCTTTCCAACATAAAGAGAGGGTAAACGTTATCAGAAAGGTGATGGTGAAGATGGCTGTTTAGAGAGAGAGAGATGAGACAGGAAGAAATGGCAGTAACACCTAGTGGGTAAATGAGCAAAGATTGTAAGCAGGCAGCTCACAAAGGGGAAGTGATGATTAGTAACAGAACAAGACAGCCTGCCATAGTTAAGATCTGAAGATGAAATCCCCGTCCCCCAGGCTCATGCACTGAAGCCTAGGTCCCCAGCCAGTGCCACTGTTTGTACAGTTGTTGAGAGGTCCAGGAGTTCCTTACTAGATCATGTAGGTTACATGTTGGAGGTCCTTCAGATTATGACTTGCTCTGACCCTCCTAGTATCTCCCTCTGCTTCCCATCTTCAATAGCATGAGTAGCCTCTGTCATGTGTTTTTACTGCCATGATGTTCCGCCTCACATGGGCCCGGGGTCAAGAGAACCAAGAACTGTGGACTAAATATTAAAGTCAAAATATGCATTTCCTCATTTAAAGTTTTTATGTGTATGTATACTTGCCTGCATTAGTTTACATGTAACACGTGCATGCAGGACCCTGTGGAAGGCAGATGAAGATGTAGGATCCTAGGGAACTGAAGCTGCAGATGGTTGCAGGCTGCCGTGGTGATGCTAGAATCTGAACACCCGGGTAGTCTGCAAGAGAATGGAAGCACTCTCAACTGCTGAGCCTTCTCTTCTACCCTATAGCAGGTATTTTCATCACCACAGTGAAAAGTCTAACATACTATGATGTAGACTGAAGTAACAGACCACAAATAACTTGCCCATGAAGTAAACAAAATTGTTTTCTGTTAAATAATATTTGCTGGACAAGACAGATGATTCAGTGGTAAAGAGTATTTGTTCCTCTCAAAGAAGACTCAAGTTTGACTCCTAACATCCACATTGCAGTTTACAACCACCCATAACTCAGGTTCCAGTAGATATAATGCAAGGCCTCTCTCTGACCTCTGTAGTCCCAGGTACTCATACACATACATTCAGGTAAAGCGCTCATACACGTAAAATAAAATAATCAAAAACTTAAAAAAAAATACTTGTTAGAACACGTCAACATGTCAACATGTCAAAAGTTGAGGTGCTGCTGTCTTGGTCAATTTAGAATGTTGTAATAAAGTATCCTAAACTCGGTGGCTTATAAATAACAGAGATTTCTCTCTCCCACTTCTGGAGATTGATATATAGATCTAGGCACTAGCAGATTGTGTGTGTGGTTAGGAACCACATCCTCCTTGTCATCCTTGTGGTGGGAGAGGCAAGACCATCCCCCCAGGTCCTCCTTTATAAGGGACTATCTTAGTTCCTTATCTTGTTACTGAAACAAATACCCCCCAGGGCTACTTAAGGAAGGTTTCTGTTGAGCCACAGTCCCAATGGTACAGGATCCATCATAGAGAGGAAGAAATGGCAGCAGGAGAAGAAGACCTCTGGTCACATTACAAGGGCAGTCAGGAAGCAGACTGTGAACAGGAAGTGGAGCCTGGCTATAAAGTTTCAAGGCCTGCCACCATGATCTGCTTCCCCCAACAAGGCTCCGTCCGACTCCTGAAGAGTCCACAGCCTTCCAACTAGGACCACCAGTTGATGGCTAAGTGTTCAAAAACATGTGCATTTGAGGAGACATTTCACATTCAAAGTACAACAGACAGGAAAGTTACAAAGTTACAAAAGTTACTTTGCCCTCATGTTTGTCACACCGCAGATTAGAAATCCAGTGTATGAACTTTCAGGAGACCCAAAGAACCTGCCACAGATTCTGACAGGCGAGTAACTTTGTCCAAAAATAAATAAGAACAGTCATAAAAAGTTCACATTATGTGGCCTGTAATATTATCCCTAGAAACTTAAGCCAAGGAAGTAGAGACATAGACAAGGTTGCATACACATGGTCACCAAATACAAACAAACAACAACAAACCAAGGATTCATTACAGAAGAGCAGACTGGAAACTACCTGCTTAAACACGAAGGGAGCCGGGCGGTGGTGGCGCTCGCCTATGATCCCAGCACTCTGGGAGGCAGAGGCAGGTGGATTTCTGAGTTCAAGGCCAGCCTGGTCTACAGAGTGAGCTCCAGGACAGCCGGGGCTATACAGAGAAAACCTGTCTCAAAAAAAAATCAAATCCAAAAACCAAAAACAAAAAATAAAAAACCCACAAAAGGGATAATTAAATACACTGCAGTATATTCACATAGCAAAATACAACCAAGCACTGGTTCTTTTGTAAAAACATTTAATGGTATGAAGAATTGCTTATAATGTTGAATGAAAGTTCGAGCCACAGAGCTGGGCATGTGGCTCAATTGAGAGAGTGCTTACTAGCAGACAGGAGGCCCTGGGTTCAATCCCCAGCACTTCATAAAGCCCAACATGGTTGGAGGCTAGAGAGACGGCTTAGTGATTGATACATTTGTTGCTCCTCCAGAGAACTTGGGGTCAGTTCTCATAGTGGCTCACAAACATATATAATTCTAGTTTCAAAGAATTTGTCACCCTAAAAGAACAAAAAGCTCGGGCGGCGGCGGTAGCAGTGGCTGCTCCAGCTGAAGGGCCATCAGCGGTGGAACCAAGGCGACACAGGGTCCAGTTAGGCCCTGCGCCCACGACCACTGACCTTCGCTGACCAGCCGGGCGGCAAGCAACTGCGGTTCTGCGGAGCCTTTCGCTGCACGGAAGCCACTTCAGAACTCGGCTGCCCGCCAGTCAGGAGAGACTCACCGCCATCTTGATCCCGGGCTCCAGAGATCTGTCAGACCGAGGTACACAAACATAATCCTAGGCCCAACACCGCAGGGGTCGGAGCCAGACGGGCGTTGGCCTGCACCCAGGCCCTGGGCTGTTCGAGTGGCCATCGGGGCGCCAACCCAGCCAGGAGTTTTTTTTTTTTTTTTTTTGCCCCGGCCGGTGCACGCGCCGCCATTTTGCCTACAGGAGCCAGAGTGCTCGGGAGGGCAGAGACTGCTAACAAGCGTAGCCTGAGGCTAACAAAACGGGGGTCTAGGCCCCAAAAGGCACAGGACTGACCCCAAGAACTGGGCGGCTTGGTGGGCCATCTGTGTGTCAACCAGCCCAGGAGGTTATTAGCACAACAGACTCTCCCGGTGCTTTCGCGGAGCGCGGACGCGCACGCCCGCCATCCGGGTCACCTGGCGGACCCAAATAACAGACATAGCCCTAGGGGAACTTTGCTCGGACCTTGGCCTCCCAGGCGTTTGCCTGGACTCAGGGCCCAGGCGACAAGGCTAACCTAGTGTGCGCCAGCCCGGTTGGGGAAATCGGCTGCCCAGCGGAGTGAGCGGAGCACAGGGGAGGTCACAGCAACATTCACCTTCGGAGCTCCCTGGGGGTGCACACGGGTTCCACCTGGTCCACAGACACAATCTGGGGCAAGGCCTCAGGCAGAAGCCCCCAGCCCAACTCTCTCCGCTTCAGATCAGCCTGGGTGGCCGCCACATCTCCAGGTCCCTCAAGAGGCTAGTGGGGGCTTCCGGGCGGCCAGCTGGGAGAAGTCGGTGTGCTCCAATAAATCCTGCGGGCCCCAGCGGGAGCCTTCAGGTGCCTGCTTCGGGATCTGAACAGCCTGGACAACAGCACCCTGTCTATAGGCAGTGCAGAGTGTAAGCTGTGCACCAGAGGCCAACGGGGAAGGGGCAGCTTGCACTGGTGAGTCCAGCACTGACAAGACCAAGTAACACCAGTGAGAGCTAGATGGCAAAAGGCAAACGCAGAAACGTCACTAACAGAAATCAAGGCAATATGGCAACATCTGAACCAAATTCTCCTCTACCAGCAAGTCCTGGATACCCCATCACACCAGTAAAACAAGATTTGGATTTAAAATCACTGGTCATGATGCTGGTACAGGAACACATGAAGGCCATTGAGGAGAAAATGGATCAAAAGTTAGAAGCCCTTGCAAGGGAAACACAAAAATCATTGAAAGAAATCCAGGAGAATACAAAAGCCAACAAGGAGGAAATGCAAAAAACACTTAAAGAAATACAGGAGAACTTTGCTCAACAGGCTGAGGTCATGAAAGACGAAACACAAAAATCTCTTAAAGAAATACAGGAGAACTTTGGTCAACAGGCTGAGCTCATGAAAGAGGAAACACAAAAATCTCTTAAAGAATTACAGGAAAACACAAACATGCAAGGGAAGGAGCTAAGCAAAACCATCCAGGATCTAAAATCAGAAGTAGAAACAACTAAGAAAACTCAAAGGGAGACAACTTTGGAGATAGAAAGCCTTGGGAAGAAATCAGGGGACAGAGATGCAAATATCAACAACAGAATACAAGAGATAGAAGAAAGAATCTCAGATGCTGAAGATTCCATAGAAACCATGGACTCAACAGTTAAAGAAAATGCAAAGTGCAAAAAGCTTGTAACCCAAAATATCCAGGAAATCCAGGACACAATGAGAAGACCAAACCTAAGGATTATAGGCATAGATGAGAGTGAAGATTTACAACTTAAAGGGCCAGCAAATATCTTCAATAAAATTATGGAAGAAAACTTCCCTAACCTAAAGAGAGAGATGCCCATGAATATACAAGAAGCCTACAGAACTCCAAACAGACTGGACCAGAACAGAAATACTTCCCGTCACATAATAATCAAAACACCAAATGTTCTAAACAAAGAAAGAATACTAAAGGCAGTAAGAGAAAAAGGCCAAGTAACATATAAAGGAAGACCTATCAGAATCACAGCAGACTTTTCACCTGAGACTATGAAGGCTAGAAGGTCCTGGGCAGATCTCATGCAGACTCTAAGAGAACACAAATGCCAACCAAAACTACTATATCCAGCAAAACTCTCAATCACCATAGATGGAGAAACTAAGATATTTCACGACAAAACCAAGTTCACCCAATATCTATCCACAAACCCAGCCCTAAAAAGGATAATAGGAGGACAACACCAATACAAGGAGGGAAACTCCACCCTGAAAAAAGCAAGATAGTAACCTTTCATCAAACCCAAAAGAAGTTAAGCAATCAAATTTAAAAAATAACGTCAAAAATGATAGGAAGTAACAATCACTATTCCTTAATATCTCTTAACATCAATGGACTCAATGCCCCAATAAAAAGACACAGACTAACTGACTGGATACGTAAACAGGACCCTACATTTTGCTGCTTACAGGAAACACACCTCAGGGCCAAAGACAAACACTACCTTAGAGTAAAAGGCTGGAAGACAATTTTACAAGCAAATGGTCTCAGGAAACAAGCTGGAGTAGCCATTTTAATATCAGATAAAATTGACTTTCAACCCAAAGTCATCAAAAGAGACTCTGAGGGACACTTCTTGCTGGTCAAAGGAAAAATACAACAAGAAGAACTCTCAATCCTGAACATCTATGCTCCAAATGCAAGGGCACCCTCTTTCATAAAAGAAACTCTATTAAAACTCAAAGCACACATTACACCTAACACAATAATTGTGGGTGACTTCAACACTGCACTTTCCTCAATGGACCGATCAGGAAAACAGAAACTAAACAAGGACACAATGAAACTAATTGAAGCTTTGGACCAATTAGACTTAACTGATATATATAGAACATTCTATCCTAAAACAAAAGAATATACCTTTTTTTCAGCACCTCATGGTACCTTCTCCAAAATCGACCATATAATTGGTCACAAGACAGACCTCAACAAATATAAAAAGATAGAACTAATCCCATGCCTCCTATCTGATCACTATGGAATAAAAGTGGTCTTCAATAGCAACAGAAACAACAGAAAACCCACATACACGTGGAAATTGAACAATATTCTACTCAATGACACCTTGGTCAAGGAAGAAATAAAGAAAGAAATTAAAGACTTTTTAGAACACAATGAAAATGAAAACACAACATACCCAAATCTATGGGACACAATGAAAGCAGTGCTAAGAGGAAAACTCATAGCCCTGAGTGCCTCCAAAAAGAAAATGGAGAGAGCATACATTACCAACTTAATGACACACCTGAAAGCCCTAGAACAAAAAGAAGCTATTTCACCCAGGAGGAGTAGAAGGCAGGAAATCATCAAACTCAGGGCCGAAATCAATCAAGTAGAAACAAAGAGAACCATACAAAAAATCAACAAAACTAGGAGCTGGTTCTTTGAGAAAATCAACAAGATAGATAAACCCTTAGCCAGACTGACCAAAGGGCACAGAGAAAGTATCCAAATTAACAAACTTAGAAATGAAAAGGGAGACATAACAACGGAAACTGAGGAAATCCAAAAAATCATCAGATCCTACTACAAGAGCCTGTACTCAACACAACTGGAGAATCTGGAGGAAATGGACAATTTCCTTGACAGATACCAAATACCAAAATTAAATCAGGACCAACTAGACCATCTAAACAGTCCCATAAAGCCTAAAGAAATAGAAGGAGTCATAGAAAGTCTTCCAACCAAAAAAAGCACAGGACCAGATGGTTTCAGTGCAGAATTCTACCAGACCTTCAAAGAAGAGTTAACACCAATACTCTTCAAACTATTCCACAAAATAGAAACAGAAGGAACACTACCCAATTCCTTCTACGAAGCCACAATTACGCTGATACCAAAGCCACACAAAGATCCAACAAAGAAAGAGAACTTCAGACCAATTTCCCTTATGAACATCGATGCAAAAATACTCAACAAAATTCTTGCCAACCGAATCCAAGAACACATCAAAACGATCATCCACCATGATCAAGTAGGCTTTATCCCGGGAATGCAGGGTTGGTTCAATATACGGAAATCCATCAATACAATCCACTACATAAACAAACTCAAAGAACAAAACCACATGGTCATTTCATTGGATGCTGAAAAAGCATTTGACAAAATTCAGCATCCTTTCATGCTTAAAGTCTTGGAGAGAACAGGAATTCAAGGCCCATACCTAAACATAGTAAAAGCAATATACAGCAAACCGGTAGCCAGCATCAAACTAAACGGAGAGAAACTTGAAGCAATCCCACTGAAATCAGGGACCAGACAAGGCTGCCCCCTTTCTCCTTATCTTTTCAATATTGTACTTGAGGTACTAGCTCGGGCAATTCGACAACATAAGGAGGTCAAAGGGATACAAATTGGAAAGGAGGAAGTCAAACTATCATTATTTGCAGACGACATGATCGTCTACCTAAGTGACCCAAAGAACTCCACTAGAGAGCTCCTACAGCTGATAAACAACTTCAGCAAAGTGGCAGGTTACAAAATCAACTCAAGCAAATCAGTGGCATTCCTATACTCAAAGGATAAACAGGCTGAGAAAGAAATTAGGGAAATGACCCCCTTCACAATAGCCACAAACAGTATAAAGTATCTTGGGGTGACTCTTACCAAACATGCGAAAGATCTGTATGGCAAGAACTTCAAGACTCTGAAGAAGGAAATGGAAGAAGACCTCAAAAAATGGGAAAACCTCCCATGCTCATGGATCGGTAGAATCAATATAGTTAAAATGGCCATTTTGCCTAAAGCACTATACAGATTCAATGCAATACCCATCAAAATCCCAACTCAATTCTTCACAGAGTTAGAAAGAGCAATTATCAAATTCATCTGGAACAACAAAAAACCCAGGATAGCTAAAACTATTCTCAGCAACAAAAGAAAATCTGGGGGAATCAGTATCCCTGACCTCAAGCAATACTACAGAGCAATAGTGTTAAAAACTGCATGGTATTGGTACAGTGACAGGCAGGAGGATCAATGGAACAGGATTGAAGATCCAGAAATGAACCCACACACCTATGGCCACTTGATCCTCGACAAAGAGGCTGAAAACATCCAATGGAAAAAAGATAGCCTTTTCAACAAATGGTGCTGGTTCAACTGGAGGTCAGCATGCAGAAGAATGCGAATTGATCCATCCTTGTCTCCTTGTACTAAGCTCAAATCCAAATGGATCAAGGACCTCCACATAAAGCCAGACACTCTGAAGCTAATAGAAAAGAAACTGGGGAAGACCCTTGAGGACATCGGTACAGGGAGAAAGTTTCTGAACAGAACACCAATAGCGTATGCTCTAAGAGCAAGAATTGACAAATGGGACCTCATAAGGTTACAGAGTTTCTGTAAGGCAAAGGACACCATCAAGAGGACAGATCGGCAACCAACAAATTGGGAAAAGATCTTCACCAATCCTACATCAGATAGAGGGCTAATATCCAATATATATAAAGAACTCAAGAAGTTAGACTCCAGAAAACCAAACAACCCTATTAAAAAATGGGGTACAGAGTTAAACAAAGAATTCTCACCTGAAGAACTTCGGATGGCGGAGAAGCATCTTAAAAAATGCTCCACTTCATTAGTCATTAGGGAAATGCAAATCAAAACAACCCTAAGATTTCATCTTACACCAGTCAGAATGGCTAAGATTAAAAATTCAGGAGACAGCAGGTGTTGGAGAGGGTGCGGAGAAAGAGGAACACTCCTCCACTGCTGGTGGGGTTGCAAATTGGTACAACCACTCTGGAAAGCAGTCTGGCGGTTCCTCCGAAAACTGGGCACCTCACTTCCAGAAGATCCTGCTATACCACTCCTGGGCATATACCCAGAGGATTCCCCACCATGTAATAAGGATACATGCTCTACTATGTTCATAGCAGCCCTATTTATAATTGCCAGATGCTGGAAAGAACCCAGGTATCCCTCAACAGAAGAGTGGATACAAAAAATGTGGTATATCTACACAATGGAGTACTATTCAGCCATTAGAAACAATGAATTCATGAAATTCTTAGGCAAATGGATGGAGCTAGAGAACATCATACTAAGTGAGGTAACCCAGACTCAAAAGGTGAATCATGGTATGCACTCACTAATAAGTGGTTATTAACCTAGAAAACTGGAATACCCAAAACATAATCCACACATCAAATGAGATACAAGAAGAAAGCAGGAGTGGTCCCTGGTTCTGGAAAGACTCAGTGAAACAGTATTTGGCAAAACCAGAACGGGGAACTGGGAAGGGGTGGGAGGGAGGACAGGGGAAGAGAAGGGGGCTTACGGGACTTTCGGGGAGTGGGGGGGGGGCTAGAAAAGGGGAAATCATTTGAAATGTAAATAAATTATATCAAATAAAAAAAAAAAAAAAAAAAAAAAAAAAAGAATTTGTCACCCTTTTCTGACCTCTAAGGGCACCAGACACACATGTAGGATATACACAAGCAGGCAAAACACTGATATGCATAAATTAAAAATATAAATTAATCTAAAAATTAAAAAAATATTTCTTGCAATAGCAAGCATGGTAGCACATGCCTACAACCTCAGCAGCTGAGAGGCAGAGGCAGAAACATCACATTTTTATTCATCCTTGGCTTCACAAGGTATTCAAGATCAAGTCACCATCAGGTTCATAAAATCCTGTTCAGGAAAAAAAAATACATGGCAAAAACTAATACATAATGATATCCATAGATAAAACATGTAATTTTAATATACATATGCATGAAATTAGAAAAGATGTAGAAGGAGAAAATCAAAGTGCTAGTACTGAAAATTATGATCTTAAAAGCTTAACTGGATATGCTGGACATACCTGTAATTCTAAAACTTGAAGAGGTAAAATCTTGAGTTCAAGGACAGCCTAGGCTACATAGTAAGGCTCTGTCTGAAAGAAAAAAAATAAGCTACAAAAGACCAGGCCGGCAAGATGGCTCAACGGGTAAAGGAGCCTGGTGCCTTGAGGTGGATCCCTAGGGTGTACACGCCAAGAGAGAGCCAAACTCCTGCAAGCTGCCCTCTGACCTCTACACCCAAGCTGGGTGAACACAACCACAAATAATAAATAAATGTATTCTGGGCATCTTTTGTATAAAATTTGGAATCGTTTGACAAAGGTCAGATTTCCTTTTCAGGTACATAAGCTTTTAATTCCATTTTTGGTACATGTTTTAGTTAGGGTTACTATTGCTGTGAATAGACATCATGACCACGACAACTCTTATAAAGGAAAGCATTTAACTGGGCCTGGTCAAGGTCCTATCCTCAGAGCTGGTGTGAGAACGATGAGCTTCAAGTCACATGCTCAACACAGTCCAGAGGAAGCAGGTGATACACAGCATCCACTGGCATCAGTGCGCTGAGGCAGAGTTCATCTGAGGCAGAGAGGAAATAGTAAGGTGCCTAGGGTCACACAGTGGGAATCCCCATTGAGATCTGTGCGACTCTATAACCTCTGGTTCTAGAAACCCCAGATACTGGATCTCATCATCCATCAAGCAATGTGCAAAGGGCACATACAGCCTGAACCATTTCATACCCACTGGGAAGGTCCCAGACAGGACAGCCCAACCCCAAAGTACAACCATCAATCCACCAAGGTCAAAAGTCCAAGGAGAGTGACATGGAGGGGCTGCTATGGCCAGGATGAAAACTAGAGCCCCACCATCTCTGATCCTTCTGTCTTGGGGTGTACACTTCCCTCCACAGCAAGCCTTGGAAGGCGAGAACTGTATCTACACTGATTTCTCAGGGCCAGGCACAGACAGGGTCTTGTGGATGAGAAGTGCTGGGAAACAGAGACTACAGGGATAGACTGATGGATCACAGACAAACAATGAACAGCTCAGGTTTATAGGAAAAGCAGTCTAGGAAAGAAGACAGGAACCCACAGCTGAGACTAAAATCAGCATAGCCTGTAGCAGAGGCAGAACAAGGGTAGGACTTTGGAATTCTGCATTTGTGCAATCCTGGGGAAAGCTGGTCCCAGACAGAGAATCTTCCAGTCAAGTGCTGCTTGTGGAGTCAGTGGATACAGATAAAGGAGAGGCAGGTCACAGCCACTGAAGTCCCCTGACTGCTGGGCCAGGTTCTAGGGTCTCAAGAGCAGGCAATGTCAGCAGCTTTAGTCAATGGGATTTTTTTTTCCTATGGACCCACAAAGAGCTGAGTACTATGGCAGAAGGTGACTCCTTTTTCCTTCCCTCATGGCCCATGGGGCTAATCATAAAATATTCTCTACAAGTCTATAGGAGAAAATGTTTCTAAATCCATTAAGTTGCTAATGCATGCATTCCAAGACCGGAAAGAAAGGTGAGGGATTGATGGATGGACCTGTCATATTTATGGGTGATAGCAGGTGACTAATGGGTTTTGCAGTTTATAACACAATGCTCTCTTCCTTCTCCTCTTCAAGCTCAGGGTGATTTATAGAGTGGGTGCATTGCAGTGTATGACAGTGACGACACTCTGTCACCCTAGATTATCAATGAGTCCCTGTGAGAAAAGGATGCCCTAGGTAGGCTCAGTGTAGAAACTGAGTAGAGAGAGAACATTTGTGCCAAGCCATCTGAAATGCACAGCCTTCTTCCCTGCAGCTACCCCCCCCCCGTTTCTGTTAGGGGTGCAGGAATTTGGAGACAGAACAAAGCTGTTCTCTTCCACCCAGAGTGGTTGAATCAGGGGTTCCACCCCTGAAAATGGGCAATGGCTCCTCTTGACTTTCTATGGGAAGGTGAGCTGTGCACAGACTGCCTGGTCCCAAGTTGAGCTCTGGGTTTGAACTCCGGAGACCAGGTAGGTACTTGTCACCTGCAAAGGCAGGTGTTCAGCCACACCCCTTGGGACCCTGGCTACAGCCTCCCACAATCCCCGCCACAGAGAGGTGTGTGGCCATCAGTCATGTAGGAGCAGCACCAAGTTTTCCCACATGAAGATAAGGTTTCCCCAAGCTCTCAAACCAAGCCAATGAGAAGTACCTGCTGTTGTCGGACACTGAATCACCCCAAAACTGTATATAAGAATCCTACCCAGATTAAAGGTGTGCAAAAACTCCTCCATCGTCTGAGAGCTTCTGTCATAAGAGCTGCAACACTTGGGAAGAGGTCAACTCTCCCAAAGTGCTACCTGAAGCTCCACCGCACTCGTCTCTGGATAGTCAGCCTCTCGTCTGCAGCAGTCCAGCCTGACCCAGTACAGGGTGACTTGGAGTAACCAAGATGGTGATGGAGACAAAGGCAGAGCCAACTGGGAAGGGGTAACAAATTCCCCTCCCTGCTTGCACTCACTCCCCTTTGCTGGAACTCTCTCACCCAGCCAGGCCAGAGATCTGTGGAAAGCCTCCAGTGCACAGGCCCACAGCTGTCCTTACTCCCCGTCTCTGAGCCAGCTTCAACAGGCAGCTGCCCAAGGGAAGAGGGAGGCTCACAAGACGGGAAGTACATGAAGCACACAAGGTCCAGAAAGTAAACTTTACACTTCCACAGAAGCTCCTGAAATCTAGGTCTCTCTCTCCAAGGGAACAGAGGCACAGTACGAAATTGCTACAGGGAAGAAACTGAGACAGACAGGCAGACAGACAGACAAGCTCAAGCTCAGCTGTCTGCAAGTCATGTGAAGAATTACAGGGATGCACCTCTCCTAAGTCATTTATTGCCTATGTTAGCAGTAAGAGTTGAGTCACCTGTGTTCCTGACATAACCCTAGTAAACTCCCTGTCTCATGAAACCACGCTAAGTAGACTTGTTTCTTCAGCCTGTCATTGGCGCCCTTTCTGGGGTATTTGTTCTCCAGGAAGACATAAAACATCAAATCTGTCAGGGACTTAATGTGAATGTCACTACAGGCCTCAGTGTATGAACAGCAGGTGATACTGTTCTAGAAAATTGTGGAATACAGAATTTTTAGGAAAGGTGGGAAAGAAGAACTGAGTGGAGTGGATTCCTGTCAACTGAGGGAGAGGATGTATGAGCAACCACAAAAAATAGCAACCTCTAAAAGGGGGCTGAAATAAAGAAAAATAAAAAGGAGGGGAGAAATGGGGTGGGTGTTAATGAAAAGGCAGAGTACAATGTTATTACTGTTCTGTGAGAGAGATTCAGGACCATGAGGGGGAGGAGCAAGAGAAGAAAACAAATAGATGGGGAGGTCTCACAGATGGAGGGTAAAAGAATGGCTAATCCGTTGACTGGGAAGGAAATAAGTAGACAGAGGATCACCCATGACTCCAATGAGATCTTCAGTATCCATTCCACCACCTATGTGACCCAAAATTGACTCTCATCTATCCTTTTGACTCAACATCCCCAAGCTGTGTGTGCCTGGCCTGATGCCTCTGCCTGCCTTTCCCTACTGCCTGTTTTTAAAAAAGAGAAAAAGTAGTTCAAGAGAGAGGGGCTGAGACAAACTGCCCTTCAAATGAAAGTTTTTTGAAAAGGTTACTAATGTTGCAGGCAGCAGCACCATTTGATAGGGCTCCAAAACAAGTCAAACAAAGCTAGGTGACCATTTTAAAGGTTTTAGAAGAGAAATCCCATACCAAAGGCAGCGGGCTCAATTAATATGTAGGTTGTGCTGTGGAACATGCATAACTCAGACTTACATGCTAAGAGTCAGGAAGCTATTGGATAAGGGAGACGGGTTGATTTATGTGTGGCGCCTCAGACCCAGACGGCAGGGGACTAGGTATTTCTATCCTGCAGTAACCTTACCTGTGTGAGGCCTGGATTACCTAGAAGACCTGGGTGTTCTGGGCATCCTACTGTTGATCTCCAGCCTCAAAACTCCCATCCTTAAGACATGGCATTAAAGTGCCAACAAAAGGTGCCCTGAGCAGACACAGAGCGCAAGAGACTGTGCCTGTGCCCATGGCAACCCTGGTGGAGCCTTGGGAAATCAGCAGCCTAGTGCCCGGGCTAGCTGCACAGCTGCAGCAGACTCTTCTGTATTTGGGTAGATTAAAAAGCTGTCAGACCTTCGTTCTCTATATCCTCTCTCCTTGAAGTGACTTCAGCATGGCGGGAAATGAAGATAGCATGTTGGCTGTTGCAGGATATTTGACTATATTGTGAACCCCTAAGACTTGGTTGTGGTGTGACCCAACCCTAGTACACACCTTTAATCCGAGAGCTAATAAAGTCAACCCTAGGTCAAGACGTGAAACAAATAACCGTTGAACACAAGTAAACAGAAAGAAAGGTCTTTGAGTCGGTTTTTAAGACAACTCGGAGTAGGAGAAAGAGCATCTTTCCTTCTGGGACTTGGGGGAACAGGAAGGTCAGCTGGGTGCTTTATCTGCCTCCCTGAGCTAGCAGTTTCCACCCCAGCATCAGGCTCCTGAGTCTCCATTGGTAAAGTCGAATGACTGGGATTTTAGTTCTTAAAACAACAGTTCAGCATAGGCATCTTTGATGGAGCAGGGAGATGGAGAATACTAGAAGTTTCTAGTAAGGATGTAAGGCCCTACATCTCTGAGGCACTGAGCCTACACCCAGAGCTAAGCAACGGGAACTGTGGCTGAAAAGGAAAATAGCTGGCTAGTGGAAGCTTGGGTAGTGACTCCCTGTGCTTGGATCACAAGACAGAGGAGACACACACCAACCCCAAAGCATAAAACATCAGTGTTGATGTTGGTCATTATTATCATGAACCAAATATTCAGTTGCCAGGTGCTTTACTGTTGGGAACCAGAGAGCTTGGCTCAACACCCCCAGCTGAGCTGTTTGCACAGGTTTCTTGAGAGCAAAACATCCCATGGCTTAGCTTGATTCCTGCCTTCCTGCCCTGTGTGGTACAGACTTCCCAGGTGCCTGACCTATGACTATAATTGTTTTTTCCTGTTTCCTTCCCTGGCCTCTAGTATATATATTGCTGGTCTCTCAGTAAAGCTTTGGCATTCTCCTTGCAGAATGACCCATGTCTGTTTTCTGTTAATCCCCCAGGCCTACACCTGATACTCGGTATGTGGCAGTGCAGGCGCTGTCAAGTGGAGGTACCACTGAGATCGGGAAAGAGAGGAGCACCTGAAAGGATCGTTCCAAGAAAAGCCGGCCAGCAAAAGGAAGAGGAACATATTGGGGAATATATGTTGCAAGAAACAAAGTAAAAGTGAATACAGGATGGCGCCATGGGGATAACAAGTTGATCCACCTTAAAATTGGTGGATCAACTGGTGGTTCTGCTTAGGTAACAGGTATTGGGTTCAAGGTTAAAACAGCTAGGGTGTGACAGCAAACTGGGATGGTGAATTTTATTAGGCAAATTGTCAGCAGTCTAAAACTGCATCAGGCAAGAGGAACGGGGCATAAAATAAAATAAAACAAAGAGTAAAATACAAAAAACAGATTTTAGAAACATGGTAGAGAAAGAGAGAAGGAAAATGGATTCAAAACTCTCTTAGGGACAAGGGGAAACATGGAGACGTCCTGTTTCCTCTATGGACCCTACTGGAGATATTATTAGTACTGGTTACGAGTGCTCTTTCCTCTCTATGTATTGTCTTTGGTGCACCAATTTGTCCACATGTGTCTGTCCTTGTTTTGTTGTTTGAATGATTGTCCTATGTTTCATGTTGAAAAGAAAAAATGGTAAAAACTTTATTTCATGTTGAAAAGAAAAATTGGTAAAAACTTTATCTACTGGAGGTCCATCTCTTGATCCAGTCTCAGTTTACACAGCAGAGTCTGATTTAAGCTGCCCTGCGTTTAGCTAGGAGTCAAGCACAGCTAGAGAAAAGCTGCTTTTAAAAGGGCCAGCAGCTTCTCAAGTTCTAGGGCAAATAGGCTGATGGTCATTTCTCCTATTGGGTACAAAGTGTTTTTTCTCTTGAAATTGCAGCAAGAAAAAAAAACTTTGGTTTAAATTTATAAGATTTGTATAGTTGCTTTATTTTTGTTTCTGATTGGTCTTAAGGTATAAGTATGTTTTGCATGTTTTGACTATAGAGTATTGGCTTATAAGTTATTGGCCATGATTAAAAATTATTACATTGGTAACAAAAAGTTAGTTTAAAACTGGTAACTTGGGGTTGGACTTATATTAAACAACAACATATGGCATGACCCAACCCAGGAAAAACAGGCCTCTAAGATACTTCTAAATTGGCATAATATTTTATGTAATTCTTATCCTAGAAATTAGACTTAAGAGGGATAAGATTTAAAACAATGTCTTTTTAACGAGGTATTATAAGTTGTCCTGTCATGCTTCAAACATAAGAAATTGCAGACAAACTTTATGATTTCAAGAATGATAAACGTTAATAACAGCTGTGGCTGGTATAGGCCTGCTGCCACTTTTTCACAAGCTTTGTTGTAGAACAAACAGTGGTAGAAGCAATATTCCAAGTTAAGACAGACTTGCAAAGGACAGTTCAGAAAGAGAGGCCAGAAAGCGTTCCTGTGACTGCCTTTGCTCTATGGAGACTAGTCAGGCATGCTCTCTTGAATACCGATGCTAAGGTTAAGGATCAGGTGTTCGAGATTAAAAGAACTTTCGGAGTAGCACAAGATGATGCCTCAAAGGAGTCTTTGAAGGCATCCGAATCAGAGAGTGAGACAGAATTATCTGAGGAGGAGGAGATTTTAGAAAAAGAGATAGAGGAATTGAAATTAAAATTAAAGAAATGTAAAGAGCAAAGAGTGTCTGCTTCCCAACCACCTAGTAAAAAACCTTTCTTTAAAGAAGAGTTGGCTTCTGCTCCTCCAGCATATGAACCTTATCCGACCCTTGATTGGTGTTATGAAGAACCAACACCAAAAAGGAGAGTAGTTTTTTCTGAACCTATTTCTAATACAAAAGCAGCATATCCTGTGATTGAGATTCCTGATCCTGCTAATCCAGGACAGGTGATAAGACATCATGCACCTTTGAGTTTTAAAGAGTTGAAGAGCCTAAAGGAAGCTGTTTCTTCCTATGGACCGTTAGCCCCTTTTACCTCAGCCATTTTTGAATCATATGCTACTTCTAATTTGATTCCTGGGAATTGGCAACAATTATGCCGAGCAGTACTGAGTGGGGGAGATTATTTACTTTGGAGAGGAGAGTTCCAGGAGCAATGTGTTCAGTTAGCCAGAATAAACGCAAATGCAGGATTCCCTCAGAGAAACATGGAGATGTTAACAGGGACTGAACCCTATGCTGGGCTTCATAATCAGATTCAATATGATCCTGCTGTATTTGCTCAAATTTCATCTGCTGCCATTAGGGCTTGGAAAGCTTTACCTAATAAAGCAGCTGGGGATCAATTGTCTAAGGTAATTCAAGGGCCTCCTGAACCTTTTCAAGAGTCTGTGGATAGATTGCTACAACTTGCTGGAAAATTGTTTGGAGATGCAGATACAGCAATGCCTATAGTAAAACAATTGGCCTTTGAAAATGCAAACAAATATTGTAAGGAAGCTATCAGACCACATAGAGCAAAGTTTGATTATATTAGAATCTGCAAAGAAATTGATGGTAATTATGTCATGGGGCAGGTTATGGCAGCTGCCATGCAAAAAGGTTCTAATGGAAATAAATCTTGTTTTGGATGTGGATTACCGGGACATTTTAAAAGAGAATGTCCTAAAAATAGAGGGGCTTCAGGTCCTGAATTATGTCCTCGCTGTTGCTAAGGACACCATTGGAGTAATGAGTGCAGATCTAAACAAGGTGCAAAAGGCCGTTCCCTCTATCCTCCGGGAAACGGAAGTGGGCCCACTTTGGGGCCCTCAAACCAGAGTGTACGGAGCCGTGAATACCCCTGCCATAACCCCTACACCAATTCGGCTTGTTCCTCAAGCCAACCCTTTCATGTCCAAGACCTTGTCAGAGGTACCCCAGGAAGTGCAGGATTGGCCCTCTGCTCATCCACCAGAGCAGTAGTGACGCCTCAAATGGGTCCTCAGGCCCTAGGCACTGGAGTCTACAGACCTCTACCATCTGGAAGCATGGGCCTTCTTTTAGGACGCAGTAGCGCCTTAATGAAAGGAATAAGGATCCTTCCCAGGGTAATTGATGCTGATTATACTGGAGAAATTAAAATTATGGTGTCTGTAGAAAGAGGGGTTGTGGTTATTCCCCAAGGAGATAGAATTGCTCAATTAGTCCTCCTACCAAAATTCCATACTAATAATGACTCAAGTATTCAAGACTTCTAGGGGGAATCAAGGGTTTGGCTCCACAGGAGCAGGTGCCTTTTGGGTATCATCCTTAGATACACTCCCTACACTTACTCTATGGATTGATGGAAAGCCTATGAATGGATTATTGGATACTGGAACAGATACTATAATTTCAAAAGCCTTTTAGCCAAAGAATTGGCCTCTAGATGTATCTCAATCTACTTTACAGGGTGTAGGAACAGCCACTGCTCCACTTAGGAGGAGCAAGGTGTTAAAGTGGAAGGATGAGGAAGGCCATGAAGGATGGTTTTAACCCTTTATTTTAGATCATTTACCCATTAATCTTTGGGGAAGAGATGTCCTCCTGAAAATGGGGGCCATAGTTACCACTCAACCGGTACAAAATATGTTGGATAAACAAGGTTATATTCCTGGAAAAGGCTTGGGGAAATATTTACAAGGAAAACCTTTAAGTGTGAGTGAAGAATCACTAGTACTTAAACATCCAAAAGATAAAACTGGATTGGGAAATTTATCTTAAGGGACACTGTTAAACGCCTCCTATTCTCAAACCTCTACCAATCACATGGAAATCAAATGAGCCCGTGTGGATTGAACAGTGGCCCCTTTCTAAGGAGAAATTGGAGGCAGCTCATCAACTAGTACAAGAACAACTTCGGGCAGGACATTGTTCATCTACATCCCCTTGGAATACTCCTATTTTTGTTAAGAAAAAATCAGGCAAATGGAGGCTATTACAAGATCTCAGGGAAATTAATAAAACCATGATGCCTATGGGTCCTACGCAACCAGGGTTGCCTTCTCCTGTTGCCATTCCTAAGGATTGGAACCTGTTAGTTATAGACCTGAAAAACTGTTTTTTACAGTCCCATTGCATCACAAGGATTGTGAGCGTTTTGCTTTTAGTATTCCCTCTATTAATTTCAGAGAGCCTGTACATCACTACTATTGGGTAGTGTTACCTCAAGGAATGGCTAATAGCCCCACTATGTGTCAAGTGCATGCAGCAACAGCCCTACAACCCTTAAGGAAAAAGTATTCTCAGATGTACATCATTCATTACATGGATGATATTCTTTTGACAACTAGAGAGGAGAAGATACTTCTTGCAGCTTATGCTGATCTTCAATATGATTTAAGGCAAGCTGGATTGATTATTGCGCCTGAAAAGGTGCAAAAGGAATATCCATATCAATATCTAGGCCATGAACTCTTACAAAAAAGAATTCATCCACAAAAATTGAAAATTAGATTGAATACCTTAAAAACATTGAATGAGTTCCAGAAATTATTAGGAGATATAAATTGGTTACGGCCATCATTGAGGCTTGGTACAGGGCAGTTAAAGCCCCTTTTTGATATACTAAAGGGGGATGCTTTACTCAACTCTCCTAGGAAATTAACAAAGGAAGCTAGGGAATGCTTAGAATTAGTGCAAAGAGCCCTTGAGGAAGCTCATCTAAATTATATAGATTATCCTAAAAAATTGTTTTTGGTTTTTGCCTGTAAATATTCTCCCACAGGTGTTTTTTGGCAGGAGGGACCCATATTATGGGTACATTTGCAAGCTTCACCTTCCAAAATTGTATTGTCTTATCCACGGGCAGTGGTATCCTTACTGCTTAAGGCATATAAAATAAGCTTGCAAACATTTGGCAAGGAACCTGATGTTATGATTACACCCTATAATAAGGAACAGCTTCAAATTTTAGCATAAGGTTTTGCTGATTGGGCCTTAATTAGATGTGTTACCAGTTGTTATTTTGATAATCATTATCCAGACAATAAGTTGTGTCAATTTTTTAAAACTCATCCAGTAGTCTTTCCAAAGATTGTTTCCTCTTACCCTTTGGATTGTGTTCAGTTGGTTTTCACTGATGGATCATCCAATGGGAGAGCTGCTGTTATTTTCGGAAATGAAGTGAAAGTTATAAAAATTCCTAATTGTTCTACACAATTAGCAGAATTAAAGGCAGTTCAATTAGCCTTGAGTTTACTCCCTAATAAAGCATGTAATATTTATACGGATTAGTATGTATGTTTCCCAAATTATAGAACCATTAGAAACTGCAGCTTATGTGTCACCCGTTTCCTCTATTCTTGCCTGTTGGAGGTGCAAGCTCTTCTATGGCAAGCACAAACAACCAGTATTTGTGGGTCATATACGAGGACATTCATTATTACCTGGTCCCCTGGCGCAGGGCAATCATAAAGCTGATTTATATACCCAACCTCGATTGGTTGCATTGAATTTGGCCACCAATTAATAAATTTCATCTTAATGCAAATTCTTTGAAGTTTCACTGTGATATTACTAGAGAACAAGCTGTGCAAATTGTTGCTCAGTGCCCTCAATGTGCTCAATTCATTTCACCCCCCAATTTGGAATGAATCCCCGAGGTCTTAAAGCAAAGGATATTTGGCAAATGGATGTGACTCGTGTCCCATCTTTTGGGAAGCTACAATTTGTTCATATATCTATAGATACCTTTTCTGGTATGATTTTTGCATCTGCACATAGTGGTGAAAAGGTAAAAGATGTAAAAAAAAAAATCATTGTTTACAAGCTTTTGCTTGCATGGGAGTCCCAAATCAGTTAAAAACCAATAATGGTCCAGCATACACCAGCAGATCCTTTGAAAAATTTTGTTTGGACTTTCATATTCATAAAATAGGAATTCCATATAATCCACAAGGGCAAGCTATAGTGGAGAGAGCTAATCTTACTTTTTAAAAAATTATCTTGAAAAAACAAAGGGAGTTTACCTCTCGCATGCTAGATTGTCCTTTGTTCTTTACACTTTAAATTTTTTATTAATAGAGATAAGCTTTCTGCTGCAGACAGACATCGGAAAGGTGCGAAGAAGTCAGAGGGTTTAGTAAAATGGAAAGTTAATCTTCAGGAGTTTGGAGAGGTCCTGATCCAGTGTTGGTCAGGACAAGAGGTTCTATTTTTCCTAAAGATGCAGAAAGTCCTATCTGGAGCACTGTGTGCGTTCTGTCATTATGAACACTGGTACAGATAGAAACTCACTGGAGCTTTGTGGAAAATCCACCAGTCCTGATTCCAGTGGGGATAAGAAGTACTGTGTGGCCAGTTATGTACTCTACTAATAGGACTACAGAGAAGTCTGCAGCTAAATTAGAAGTAGAACAGAGTAATATTACCTTACATCTTATATTAGAGAATAGTTTATGCTAGATCTTCATTCTTGACTCCTTGTGCTTTGCAATGATTCCTTGAATACTAAACCATGTGTTTAGTCCCATTCTTCTGTAGTTTGAAAAGTCTCATGAACAGAAAGACAAGAAGAAATTGAATTGTTCTAGCAGATTGTGTGTACTGACAAACTACTGAGAGTATGAAGGTGCTGCTGTGGTTGAAGAGTTCCTGGAATTGTGTCTATGCCTCTAAATAATGAAGGGAGATTCCCTGTCACCTTGTATTACCATCAGAGAGACTTTGGCATTCTTGCCACCCCTGATTTAAAAAGGTCTGTGTCTATGGCACTGGGGTTTTTGGCTTGTGGAGATGCCGCATTGGGATTGTTCCTTCTAAACCATATGTGCAAACAACAAAACCAGTCCAGAGCAGTAACTGAACAAGTGCTTATGTCTTTGGCACAGGATAATACATCTGCTCAAATTTGGCTTAGCCTGTATCGAGAATAGTTAGTCTATGATGGGCAACTCCTTTCCAGTCCACACCAACCTAAGACAGGGGCTCTGGGACTGGCAGAGATTCCCAGAGTCGGGTAATGGGAGTTGGACAGAAGGTGTCCTAAGACAGACGCTATTCATTCTTAAAAAAATAAAATTAAATTAAAAAAGGGGGAGTTGTTGGGAACCAGAGATCTTGGCTCAACGCCCCCAGCTGAGCTGTTTGCACAGGTTTCTTAAGAGGAAAACATCCAGTGGCTTAGCTTGATTCCTGCCTTCCCGGTGTTGTACGGACTTCCCAGGTGCCTGACCTATGACTATAATTGTTTTTTTTTTTTTCCTGTTTCCTTCCCTGGCCTCTAGTATATATTGCTGGTCTCTCAGTAAAGCTTTGGCATTCTCCTTGCAGAATGACCCGTGTCTGTGTTTTTTTATCTAGGCCTATGCCCAATACTTGGTATTGTGGCAGCGCGGGTGCTGTCACTTGACGATTAACACATGTCATACAATAACCCTGAAGCATGTGCTATTGCTATCACTGTTACACAGTTGAAGAAAATTTAAAAAAATGGTGACTTGCTACATCATATTTAGTGCATGTACGTGCGTGCGTGTGCACATAAAAGAGTGCATATGTGCACACAAACACACAAAACCACTTGGATGACCCCTAAGGCCTCAGGACAATCACTCTACCACTCAAATTCATTGTCAGACTGTGGGTCAAAATTCAAGTTCAAGTGGTTCATATTCAAATCTATACCAATAATATACAGGTTGAGTGATATGTCTCATATAACATAGCCAAGAATGTGTTGTGTCAAAAGGGTAGCTCAATCCCCAAAGCATGGCTCTACACTCCCATCAGAGCACATGTGTGAGGAGGGAGAAAATAAGAGGGGACTGTGAGGGAAATATGGTGCATACTTACATAGGAATGTAATGGGGGATCTGGAAAGAATTCCACAGTTAAAAGCACTTGCTGCTCTTGCCAAGAAGACCTGAATTATCTATAACTCCTTTTCCAAGAGATCAGGCACCCTCTGGGGACATGCAAACATTAGAAACACACACATGCACGTACACACATATAAAATAATTATTTAAAAGAAATATATTGCTGGCCAGAAAAATGGCTCCACAGATAAAGATGCTTGCTGTACAAGCCTGGTGGGTTTTATCCCACAAACCCACGTTCAAGTGAAGGAGAGAGCTGACTCCACAAGTTGTCCTCTGACCTCTATACAGGCACTGTGTCATGTATGCCCATCCCACACAGCCACATAACATAAAATAGTAATAAGTAAATCTTTAAATATAATAAACCATAATCTTATACAATTAATTTGCAGTAATAAGATTGTAAAAAAATACAACCCTGTTATAATTGGAACCCCAGAAGCTAAAGACCATCTGTACTGTTTGTTGTATTCTTTGCAATCCGTTATAGATGACCCTGGTAAAGAATGTTCTCCCTGTGCATCCTAGACTGTTACAGGAATTGGAAATCCTCTACTCTTGCACACCCAATTTTTTTTCTTTTCAGAGGGCACAGCCAAAGGAACATGCTTACAACTCCAATTGCCAAGACAACTATGGCTCTGTGCTCCTGAAGATTCAGGAGTCACCATGGTTCACCACTCAACTAACATACTTTGATTGTCCATCATGAGTCTAATGTGAAGGGTTCTTCAGTTCTTCAAAAGTTTCCAGTTGGAGAGGAGAAAGAAGGCCAAACTGTAAACTCTCAGCAGAGGTATGAAAGTGCTAGGAGCTGACTCCAAGGCCTGACACTATTACTGATGCTATGGTGTGCTTACAGACAGGAGCCTAGCATGGATGCCTTCTGAGAGGCCCAAGAAGCAGTTGAAAGAGTTGAATTAGGGAAGGCCTGGAAGAAGATGAGGATGATGACCCCATAAGAAGACCAGCACTCTCAACTAACCTGGACCCCTGAGATCTCTCAGACTCTGAGCCACCAACCAGGCAGCATATACTAGCTGATCCAAGGCCCCCGACACATATACAGCAGAGGACTGCCCGGTCTGGCCTCAGTGAGAGAAGAGACACCTAACCCTAAAGAGACTTGAGACCCCAGGGAGTGGGGAGGTCTGGTGGGATGGGGTTTGGGGAATGGGCGAATAGGGACATCCTCTTGTGCCAGGAGCCATTCTCACAGAGATCTCAAAAAACCCCTCCTCTCAGCCATTTCCAGCTTGCTTTCTCTAGGCTGCTTTTAGAAGGAAATGTACTAGTTTAAAGATTAGCCAAGTAAGCTAGATGGTCAGTAGTACAAAGGAAGCTCACCTGTGGTTAGGTTACCATAGCAACTTCTTTCCACTTTACCTCCTCATGATCGAAATATGCCAAGTTCCTACAGCACCTGCCAAATCTTAGCTGAGACCCTGAGAGACAATTCTGAGAAACTGTTCCTGAGATATGATGCTAGCCCCCTGAGATTGTTCCCCGAATACAATGACTTTCCCCTTCACCCCTCCCCATATCTGCTTGCTTGTCTTTATAATGCCTTGTGTGAAAATTAAAGATTGACAGCTTGATCGGAATTTCATCTTGCTGTTTGGTTCTTTTGTGTCTGTCTTGTCTCTTGCAATTCCCCTAGGTGGTTCCAGGACCCTGCTGACTGTCCTGCAGGTGGGGACACTCTTGGACACTGGATGGGGGGAGGAGGTATGGGATGAGAAACAGTCAGAGAGCAGACCGGGAGGGGGGATAATGACTGGACTGTAAATAAAGATTAAAGAATTTTTTAAAAAGAGAGAGAGAAATGGAGGGAGAGAGGAAGGGACTGAGGGAAGGAGAGAGAGAGAGAGAGAGAGAGAGAGAGAGAGAGAGAGAGAGAGAGAGAAGAGAGAGACGTAGAATTGGCACCAGTGAATAGGGCAATAGGAGAATAGGAGGCTGGGGCAAGAAGGTCCAGGAAGCCATCAAAGGGAAAGTACAGTGGGGACAGGGGACACTCACAGGTCAATGTCATTGCTGAACAGGCACAGCAACAGCCTCTTGAAACCCAAGCAGATGCCAATACAGACCTTACCTGCTGTTCTCTGTATGTCCCCTCAACCTATAAAGGTTGCTTAACCTCCTGTCTTAGGGTTTCCACTCCTGCACACACATCATGACCAAGAAGCAAGTTGGGGAGGAAAGGGTTTACTCAGCTTACACTTCCACGTTGCAGTTCATCACTAAAGGAAGTCAGGACTGGAACTCAAGCAGGTCAGGAAACAGGAGCTGATGCAGAGGCCATGGAGGGATGTGTTTTACTGGCTTGCTTCCCCTGGCTTGCTCAGCCTGCTCTCATATAGAACCCAAGAATACCAGCCCAGGGATGGTACCACCCACAAGGGGCCCTCCCCACTTGATCTCGAATTGAGAAAATGCCCCACAGCTGGATCTCATGGAGGCACTTCCCCAACCGAAGCTCCTTTCCCTATGATAACTCCAGCCTGTGTCGAGTTGACACACAAAACCAGCTAGTACACCTCCCCTAACAAAAGAATTTTTAAATATAGGTTTTTTTAATTTTTATTTTGTTATTTTCAAGACAGGGTCTCACCATGTAACCCTGGCTGGCCTGGAAGTCACAAAGATCTGCCTGCCTCTACCTCTGAGTGCCTGGCCAAATACTTGTTTATTTATTTTGTTTTTTGTTTGTTTATAGATTCCTAGTTGCCCAGAAGTCTCCCTTCAAACATTGTTTATAAAGCTCCCCCTAGGTTTAAAACCTTCTCTATTCTTCCCATTAAGTGAGCCCGTAAGATCCTGTCAACATATTCACTTGCCATTAAGGTCTTCCAAATATGCTCAGAATCACTATTCTGGCCCATATCTGTATTTTTTCCAATATATGCATGTCCATAGACATGACACCCAGGGTTGACCTCTGGCACATGAGCACATGCATGCGTACCCATCTACTCTCTCTCTCTCTCTCTCTCTCTCTCTCTCTCTCTCTCTCCTCTCTTCCTCTCTTCTTCCGTCCAAACCCGAAGTCCCACCTACTTGCCCAGTGATTAGCTCCTTTATTCATTAGGGAACTGGTTCACAAGAACAGCACCAGTCCTATTCACAGCAACCTATAAATGTGTTGTATGATTAGACATGGCATTGAGAGCAAATCAAAGAAAAGATTCCACCCATGTTTACCTTGATAAAAAAAGGAGTTTCCTAGAGTTGCTCATAGACGTGAAAGCACCTTACAAGAGCACATGGAACTCAGACTCAAGGCAGATGGATTTTTTTTTTCTTTTGAGACAGGGTTTCTCTGTGTAGTCCTGGCTGGCCTGGAACTCACTCTGTAGACCAGACTAGCCTCGAACTCAGAAATTTACCTGCCTCTGCCTCCCAGAGTGCTGGAATTAAGGCGTGTGCCACCACTACCCCGCTGAAAGCCCACATCCTAATAGAAGTGACTACTCACAGAAGCCACATTGCATCCCCGTTGCTCCATTCACAACTGTAGACAGCTCTACCAAGTAGTCTTCTCGATCCAGCAACTGTCAACTGCTTCTTTCACCTTAAGGAGGGCTCTGCGAATCTTGTGAAACTCTGGGGTTCCCAAGCCTGAGAGTATATCATCTGGGAGGGCCTCCTAAGTCTGAGAACTTTTCTGTGAGTCTCCTAAGCCTCCACCTTCTCTATAGGAGAGAATGCTACATTTTAAAGGAAACTGCCACACAACAAATCTGACTTATGCTCAACACATGCTCCCCTTGGAGGTCTAGAGTTTTCCTGCTAAGGAAGCAGGGAGGAGGGGCTGTGTGACCAGATCACCAAAGAAGTGGGAACTGATCTTGTAACAAGCGTTCCTGGTAGACAGCATCTCACATGTGCTTTCCTGAGACAGTGCTGGAGGAATGAAGTGGATTTAACTTGGCAGGATACAGAATCACCTACGAGACACACCTGTGGGGAGTTTCTGGGCCAAGCTAACTGAGGTAAGGAGTTTCTAGGCTGAGCTAACTGGCTCAGGTCCCAGACTGAATTTAGGAGAGCACACAAGCTGAGTAGGAGCGTTCATCTCTCTTGCTTCCAGACCATGGATTCCATGTGACCATCTATCACCTGCTCTTGCCACCACCGCTTCTCCCATCATGAGGGGCTGTACCCTTAAACTGTGAGCCAAAATAGTCCTGATTTCCTTAAAGTGACTAATACGGACTTTTGGAAACCCGTACCTGTTTCCCCTCTGAGAGTTACCCCTATGTCTAAGTCTGAAAATTCCCCTGTGTGTCTTTTCTCCAGAATAGACAATGATAAATACAACTATTGTACTGAAGTCTGGGTCTTTGCAATATGTCTTTGAACCTGAGGGACTATTCAGCATATTCCCCTATTAGAGAATCATTAGAGGTACTCTGAGTTGCATACAATTGGCTCTGTTGCAGCCACTGATGTCAGAGAGAGAGAGAGAGAGAGAGAGAGAGAGAGAAAGAGAGAGACCTGTATGAAGTGGAAAATTAAGGGTTCTTTGGAGAGTCAGTTGTGTTGGATGGTGTTTTGCTGGGGCAAACCTATGAAGGAGTGTTTTCCTGAAGTGGACACAGGTTAAAGACTAAAGCAGACTCATGAAGGAATGTTTTGCTGAAGCAGACACAGGAGAGAGGATGTTCTGCTAAAGCTAGCACTTGAAAGGACAGGTGATGAAGGATTCTTCACTAACAACACACATATATTGGTCTGTTGTACATTAGGTAGTTGAGCTGCATAGACAAAAGCACAACAAAAACTTCAGTGGTGTGCTGCAGTTTCTTGCTGCTTCTGAGGGCTGATTGGCAGAGTGATATCAGCTGACACACACATGCTGAGGCAAGACCCACAGAGGACACGTGATGCTCAGAGGGTAAAATTAGGACCCCACAGAGTGACGGAGGAGAGCTTGGCTCGCTGGTTGGTGCAGCTAGCTGTGCAACACGTGTGGGTCTCGAGTCTTCGCTGATCATCGTTTCCCTGAGAGAAGCATAGGCAATAATGTCTGGTGTTCCTACTGGACCCTCCTGCTGACTCCAGCCTAGGCTGAGGCCCAGCTGTCTCTGCTAGGACATGTCACCTCTGTTGCTAACCTGACTCTACTGAGCTGGTGTATTCGTGAAGTGTTTTCAAGTGGCTAGAGCCACTGCTGCCTGCTAACCTGTGAATTGAACTGCTGATTTCCAGACAACACAGGCGGGAGTTGCTCCGAAGAACCTTTCTAAACAGATCCACTTTCCCTGTATCCTTTCTTTCCCGTTACCTCTGGTGAGAGAGATGGACTAAGAGGGAGGTTAAAGCATTTAAGAACCATCATTAAAAGTAGGTTTTGAAAAAAATTAAAATAGGGCTGGAGAGATGGCTCGGCGGTTGAGAGCACTGACTGCTCTTCCAGAGGTCCTGAGTTCAAATCCCACCAAGCACATGGTGGCTCACAACCATCTGTAATGAGATTGGATGCCCTCTTCTGGTGTCTGAAGACAACTACAGTGTACTTACGTATAATTAATAAATAATCTTTAAAATAATTCAAGTTATACCTGTATGATGACTATGGAATGACTGTCCAAAAATGCAGAACTGACACTGGTACCAGCATTTGGCCAATGGAATGGACTCCTTGTCTGAGCCCTCCTGGGCTGGACTGTTTACATCACATCATTTGGTTTCAGTAATGACAGCCTCTCAAGAAAGAACAAACATCTTATCCTTAAAGGCCAGTTGTGATCATCCCTGTGACCCTGGGGAGTGCTCCCTAATAACGTATCAGCACAGGACTTTTGTCTCTGCCTCTGTTTTTCTGGGAAGACATGTTGCTGAAAGAACTGTTGTTGGGAGGATGGATAAATTCAGACTCCTGGGCTGGAAAAATAAGATCCTTCCCCCGCAGTGCTCTGGTATCATCACTAGGGGTAGGACCAGATGGGACAAGGAAATGAATACATTTGTTAGTGGATATCCTATTTCATCTCATCCAAGAGATGACTGCGGCTTACACTAATACATGAAGACAATTTTCTTCCATGAAGATACCAAAGCAAAAGGAAAAGAGGATGAAAATATAAGTGACCTCAAATGAGACCCCATAAATTGTGTTAGAGGTAATACTGACTCTGAGATTTCTGGCAGCAAAAGCAAAAGGGAGATCTGAGTGTTTTTCATTATTATCACACTCCTAATGTCCAGAGCACCAGGTGCAACCCAGCCAGGAGACCTGACAAGAACAATTCCCAGCTAAGCTGGGCACTTCCATCTGTAGGACTTCCTTTTGGGGAGAGCCCCACTCCATTCTTGGGATAGCGTACACCCAAGGAAACACGAGAGACCGACTTGATGCAAATGCATAAGGTAGTTTATTATCAGAGCGCTGGATCAACACGTATCTCACACAGGAGACAGTGGAGTCGACCCTGAGGCTCAAAAGTTAGGGGTTTATATAGGAAAAGTCAGGGGGTTTTGGAGCAGTTACACATGATTTGCTGATTCAAACATTGGCAGAGGATTCTGGCGCGCAGGGTGGGGTTTTTTGGCATATGTGCAGATCGGGCCGTCAGCAATGTAGGAGGGTGGTTTATTTTTGTTAGCAGGAAGGTCATTTTGACATTAGTAAACTGCATCCAAGGGACAGGAGACAGGAGACTCCAGTCCAGATAGTGTCTGACCCATAGGAGTTTTCCCAGGCATGCCCCTTATCTTTTATGGCCGGTCTGTTTGTGGAATGGCTCAACCACAACCTTGCTTCAAGCTTGTCCAGCATGCTCTGGCTCTAGTCTGCTTGCTGCCTCAACTATGGATTCTGAAAAGTCCCAACTCCCTTCACATCCATCCCTACAGCAGCCGCAGACAGGGTTCTCCTCTTCCTATAATGACCTTAGAGAAGGGTAGTAAGAAAGCAGTTCAATATAGATTGGAGTCACGACAGACAAGCATGGACACAAAACTCACTGAAGTCTGTCTTGATCCCCGGCCATGACCTGTAATGATCTAAACCATCATGACCAATGGTATGATGGCTCTTGATTGGTTAGAATGCAACGGAATCACATAGAGGCAAGGTTTGCTGAAGGAGGTAGCATCTAGGCTGAGTCCCAGCTCCAAGTCCACGAGCTCTGTCACTTCTGTGTGTTGTCTTTGTTTCCAATCAAGATGAACGATAGCAATGAGAGCAGAAATAGCAGCAGCAGCAAACATGCCGGACACCTGGTGGCCCCAGAGCTCACTGGCCAACCAACCTAGCTGAGTTAGTGAGCTCCAGGCCCTGTGAGAAACTACCTCAAAACAAAGGTGGAGAGCCAGCCAGGTGGCTCAGAAGGCAAAGATACCACCAAGCCTGACAACCTACTGTGAGCCCCGCCCCCAAGACCCATAAATAAAACATCAGAATTAAAAGTGAAGACACCTGATATCCTGTGGCCTCCACACACATGCACACCTACATACATGTGCACACACAACCACTTGAACCTGAACACACCACATACACACTCACACTGAAGCTGGCTGTAGTAGTACACTCCTGTTATCCTCGGGATAGCCCTCAGGAGGCTGAGGCAGGGGGATTGTGAATTGGAAGACCTGCTGATGCTACATTTATAGCATGTTTCTAGTCATGGTGAGGCAAGGCCCTGTCTCAGAAGAACCTGTGTCTCTGAGCCCAGACAGCATGAGGTAGGAGAGAGTAGAAGCGGGAAGGGCTGTGGGAGGCGACTGGTGTAGTGCAGCTTCGGCATACGTAAGGGGGAAAGGTTCCACGTTATGAACTGACGGAAGAGCCATTATGAAAAAAATGTCAAGAGGAGAAAACTAAATCCTAGTGTCCTTTTCCTGTTGCTCTGTGTCTGAGTTTCCCTGTTTGTAACAAGGGAATCACCGCCACGCCACTTCCCTGTTGATGAAGCTGTCTCTTCAATAGGGGTGCAGTACTGCAGCAGGTGTTGCTATTAAGTGTGTTGATTGATTTAAATTGCTCCCCTTGAGGCACTGCAATAGCCTCCTGAACACGGGAGAAAGATTACATTGCAATCACTATAGCTCTGTTGAGTGTCTTTGCTTCATTCATCAAGAAGCTGTAGAAGGGTTATCAGGTGTTCTATGCTGAGCCTGGGACTCTGAGATAATGCTGTACAGTTCCTGGCCTGGAGGTTATTGAAGTCTCGCTCGTCTTGGAGACAAATGCTTATATAAAGAATGCTGGTCATAACCTTATGGGTAAGCTACCCAAACACACATACAAGCTGGCAGATTCACAAACAGTTCAGCACCCAATAGGTCTGTGTGTGTGCACATGTGCGTGTGCATGCATGCATGTGTGTGTGTGTATGTGTGTGTGTGTGTGTGTGTACACCAGAAGTCGTTCTTTTTTTTTTTTTTAAGTTTTTCAAGAGAGGGTTTTTTAGTTTCTCTGTGTAGCTCTGGCTGTCCTGCAGCTCACTCTGTAGACCAGGCTGGCCTGGAACTCAGAAATCCTCCTGCCTCTGCCTCCCAAGTGCTGGGATCACAGGCGTGCGCCACCATGCCAGCCTCCTCAGGTGTCATTCTTAGGACACTGTCTACCTGGTTATTTGAGACAAGATCTCCTGTTGAGACCTGGGACTCACTGACCAGGGTAGGCTGCCTATGCAGCAGGTGCCAGGGATCGACCTGTTTCTGCCTCCCCAGATCTGGGATCACAATGTATATCCCCATATCTGGCTTTGCATATGAATGCAATAGGTCCACTTGGATCTTCACAACTGCATAGCATGCACCTTCCCAGCTGAGCCATTGTACCAGTGCAGAGTCTTGCAGATACTGAAGCTACTTCAAATCTGGTATTGGTTACAGGAAATCCCACAAAAAAAAAAAAAAAACAATTATTTCCTCTCAAAAACAAGTTAAGTCTTCAAACTTTGGTTCTAGAGAGATGGCACTGGCTCCTCTTGTAGTGGACCTGAGTTCAATTCCCAGCAACCAAATGGTGGCTCACAACCCTCTTTAGTAGGCTCTGATACCCTCTTCTGGTGGTGTGTACTCATATACATAAAATAAATAAATAAATCCTTAAAAAACTTTAAACTTTGTCAAATGGGAAGAACTGTCACAGGGACTTGAAAATGATTTAAATATAATCAGAGTTCTTAAGTGCATTGGTCTCTTCATTGCCTAGATTCCAGCAAAAAAAAAAAAAAAAAAAAAAAAAAACCAATGTGTCAAGAAAGACCAATGAGATGATTCAATGAGGAAAGGTACCACTTCCAAGCCTGAGACTCTGAGTTCAATCCCTGGAACCCACATCTTTGAAGAAAAACCAACCCCTGCAAGCTGTCCTCTGATGCTTGTAAACACACACACTAAATTTAATAAAATGTAAAAAAAAAAATCTTCAAGAAATGAATAGAAAAATGCAACATCAACTCTGAGATATAACAGTGTGGGTGGGGACTTTGTTCTGTCCTGGTTAAGTCATGATAGTCCCTGGAATGCTAATGCCTTGTGCAGAAAGTAACTGAAGGCACATCTCTGGTAATCATCACAGCTGTGATTGACTGAACACCCATGGTGCATTTAACATCTCAGTGGTTTAGAGTGGCAGAGCAACTGTGGCCAAGGCCACAGAGTTCACATGAGTTTTGAAGTTCAGAGAGCTTTGTGGAGAAGATGCATAGTCCAGCACCCAGCATTGTCTTTTCCCAAAATCTTCAACGCTGAAGCCATTTTTTGGAATCTGGAAGCCCTGAGGTAAAGAACTTGGCAGATCCACTGTGAAGTACCTTTAAGAGTAAGTAAAGAATAACCTGCCATAACCTACTTCTTTGAACGGTGTTCTCCCTTGACCCAGGCAACTGTGCAACCATGCTAAGGCCCCAGGGATCCAAAGAAGTCCAGGGGCTCTCAGCACTTGGAGTTCAGTTGGAAGATGCCTGTGGAGAGACACACACCAGAGATGAAGCTGGGTAAAAGCTACTATCCGACCTCCATTACCCACTCTGTACCTTCACCCTGTCTGAAGGAGGGGCCCTTACCACCAGGATCCCCATCTCCACCTAGCCAAGCAGGCATGCAGAACCACACAGGAATCCCAAATTAGCTCAACCTGCCTCCAAAGTGCTGGATAAGCCTAATTAGACCAAATTAATAATTTATTCAAGCAAAATGGGATATGCCAAGAATCTCCAAGGAGGCTGTGAAATGATAATTCCTTCTTATGAGGAAATGTGTCGACACCCACAAAAGCTCCTTGGGTCTGGGCTACACAAAGAAAGTGAACAAATGTGACAGAATTCACCTTCTGAGACCAGTTTCTAGGTTCTTCCACCTGTCTTCTGGGGTGTGAGACACACATTCCCCACCTCACCACACACCCCTCCTCCTCTCTGTCTCTTTCCCACCGATCTCCCTCTCCCTCCCTACATCTCCCTGCCCCCCATCACTAAGCTAACTTTTGAAATGATTCTCCCCCAGCAAAAAGTAATGCCAATGACAAGCTAATATTTCCATGTCACATACTGAGTGACTTTAACATAAAAATAACTGGTGCCTGATAAAGTCATAATTACTAACTAATGATGCATTATGAAATTTCCATAATTAGTCATGTTATAGATATTTTCATCTAAGCACAAAGCTGGAGGAGGGGCACCTTTATTTATAGGGACGAAATGTCTACATGTAGGCTGTCCAGGAAGAACCTAGGAACACAATTTCCTTCCAACACATTTAAGAGCCACTTTTGTCCCGTACACTAGACCCCATGGGACTGATTTGTGTCTTCAAAGGAACAGGAAAAAAGCAATGGGTTATGCACATAATCCACTGAGGACAGAGCAACTGATCTCTGTTGTAAATCTCTCTCTCTCAACCCAGGTTCCTGAAGCACACTGCAGATGCAAAGGTGGTAGCAGGAAACGTCTGTATCTTTATAGTTCTTTGCTGTCATCTCACAGCAGGTTTCCTGAGGACATAGTTATGTATCCATCAGACATGTGTGGAGACGGAGGCTCAAGAGGTGTAACAACATAGCCAAGAATACAGTGAACTGGGATGTGGACGTTTTCTTCTACTTAATACAACAAGCTGCACACGGAGGTGTAGATGGCAAGTTCTGCTCCTCAGTAGCCACTGACTTAGTAAATAGCCTTGATCAAGCTGTTAACTCAACCCTGGTGTCCTTATTTTTACCATGAAAAGACTATAAAGGGGGTAAGGAGATAGTCAGTGTACAAACCCTAAATTTGACACCCACTGCACAAACCAGATGCAGCAGCACAAGCCTGTAATTCTATCAATCAGGAGCTGGCTGCAAGAAGATCAGAAGTTCAAGATCATCCTTAAATAACTGGAAAATTATAAGGCCAGACTGGGATACATGAGACCCTATCTAAATGCATATTATGCATGCATGCTGTATTAGTCAGGGCTCTCTAGAGTCACAGAACGTATGGGCAGTCTCTATATAGTTAGGAAATTTGTCGATGACTTACAGTCTGTAGTCCAACTCCCCAACAATGCTCAGCAGCAGCTGTGGATGGAAATCCAAGGATCTAGCAGTTGCTCAGTCCCACGAGGCAAGCAGGCAAAGAAGAGTGAGTGATTCTTCCTTCTTCTAATATCCTTATGTAGGTCTCCTGCAGAGATGTGGCCCAGATTAAAGGCATGGTGGCACATGCCTTTAATCCCAGATGACCTTGAACTCAGAGATCTCCCTGTCTTAATCTTCTGGAATTCATAGCCACTATGCATCAAGATCTCCATGCCAAGATCCAAGTCAGAAACTTGTATCTCTCAGCCTCCAGATTAGGATCATAGGTGATTCTGGATTGTAGTTCATTTGACATATAGTCAAGTTGACAACCAGGAATAGCCACTACCCATGCATATATATATATATATATATATATATATATATATATATATATATGCACAAGTACCATTGTTAGTCCTACCTTTGGTGTTATAAACTGCATTGCCATGTGCTGTATTGAGTTACCTCCTTGCATTATATCACATTACAACATTATTTGTCTTTTTGTCTTCTTGTTTATTGCTTGTCTTCCTGGCTAGAGGGTAACCCCCTCTGTGGGCAAGGACAATGTGACTCTACATCTATGTTCAACAAACTGACAATCATAAATGTTCAGAGGGGAGAAAAAAACAAAACAAAACATGTCTGCATGTGATACAAAAATAGGGCAGAGGAATACCTAGGCTTAAAGGCCAAAGCAGGGATGGGGACAAGAAGAGAGAAGAAAGAAGAGAGTGAGGTAGGTTAACCAAAAGTACAGTCTATCTGCCTGCATGGGTGGGTACTGGTTCCCTCAGCATACATAGGTTATTAAATTAAAACCTTACATGTAGGAAACCTCCATGTGAATTATTGGTCAAGGAGACCCTAAGGGTCCCTCAAAGCAACACAGTCTATTGCCATTACACTTAGTTGCATATCACAACTTGGTGGTAAGACGCTTTTTCTGAAGATATAACACACTTTGGTTGTAGAACATAGAGGCATAAGGCTAGAACTAACCTAGAAACTTCCTCCCTGCTGACTCGTTTTCACAGAGCCAGAAGGTGCGGTGCAGGCCATGGGGGAGAAACTTCATCAGTGAACTTGCCCAGCTGTGAACTGTGCAGGCTGCAATACTCACCAAACAGGAAGAATGTGTCCCCTTGTACAGTAGCGGCATGACTGTTCCAATGCTAAACAACTGCTTTCTGATCAGACCTGAGGCTGGCTGCATGAGAGGGAATTCATATTTGATACTGTAAACCCGGTCAAAAGCTCATGGCTAGGATCATAGGCTCTGGGTATCAGGGAACAATCAATGTTATTTTGCTAAATGGGCATTGTACTGGCTGGTTCTGTGTGTCAACTTAACACAGACTGGAATTATCACAGAGAACAGAGTTTCAGTTGAGGAAGTACCTCCATGAGATCCAGCTGTGGGGCATTTTCTCAATTAGTGATCAAGGGGGGAGAGCCCCTAGGGGTGAGGCCATTCCTGGGCTCATAGTCTTGGGTTCTATACGAAAGCAGGCTGAGCAAGCCAGGGGAAGCAAGCCAGTAAGAATCATCCCTCCATGGCCTCTGCATCAGCTCCTGCTTTCTGACCTGCTTGAGTTCCAGTCCTGACTTCCTTTGGTGATGAACAGCAGTGTGGAAGTGTAAGCTGAATAAACCCTTTCTACCCCAACTTGCTTCTTGGTCATGATGTTTTGTGCAGGAGTGGAAACCCTGACTAAGACAGGCATGTTGTCAAAATACCTTCTAAATATGAATGTGCATTCCTATGCATCCGTGATGCTCTCAGCTTTACTCACTAAAGTTTGAAATTGTTCATGTTTGTTTGGTTTCTTCTTATTGTTTTTGTTTTGTTTTGCTTTAATTTTTTTGCACAGTCTCATAATTGGTCAAAATGCTGAGAACATGTGACTGTGAGTGTTCAGCCCTAAATAGAACATCTAAGTCAACTCCTGTAAGTCTCAGGGATCATGACTGGTGAGAGGACACAAAAATGTTAAAGCCAGAAGATGGAGTGGAGTGCTGGAAAATGTTGTTTTCTGGACATAATTCGGCCACTGTGGTCATAAACTCATAGGATATATCAGACTCACTTTTGCAAGATCAGGTAAATCAATAGTTGAACCATGGGTACAGGATAGGTTCTTGAGGCTCCATTCCCACCTAAGAAGCTGTTGGTAACTGATGGATACTGAGCAGGTTTTACTTCAGGGGTGTGGCCAAGTAATTAGACACCTTAGGTTACAAAATAGGAGGCATGACGTTGGGAAGGCCATGAGTTAAGAGTCCATAAGGAGAGGGAGTGGGTGTGTGGATATCATCAAGATATAGTGTATACATGTGTGAAAATGTAGAACAATACATTTGATTCTTAAGGCTTGGTTTTATTTTCCACTTTAGAGTGTGCATATGGAAGCCAAGGTACAATTTACAAGAGCCTCTCCTGTTGTAGGAGTCCTGGGGATCAAATTCAGCTCCTCAGGCTTGGCTGTAAGTACTGTTACTCACTGAGCCATGCCTCTGGCCCTGGAATAAATTTTTTAAAAGTGAAGAAGAGCAAGGAGGAAGAAGAGGAAGAGGAGAAGACTATACTAGTTATATGAAGACTTCTTTATATATATTTTTATTGAAAATACTTTTTTCATACATGTAAATCTGATCACAACTTCCCCTTCCCCAACTCCTCCTAGATCCTCTCCACCTCCCCAGTATGAAGACTTTTGATCATCCCCAGCAGTACAGGTAACAACTACACACATACCACCCACAATGGTTTGACGTGTGCTGGAGCATGCATCATACTGCATGTGGCACTGGAGGGGGCTACCTTTCCTAACCTAAACCGACCTAACTAAGTCTGCAGAGGACAGCAAAGACAATGGGTGCTGGGCAACGGCCCAGTGGGTAAGGGGCCTGCTGCACAGGCATCAGGTCTGGAGTTGATTCCCCACTGGCACCTGGAAGAGCCAGGCACAGTGCTGCACATCTGCAATCTCAGCTCTGGGAAGGCAGAGACAGGAAGACCCCATGCTCACTCACCAGCTATTCTCACCCAGCCAGCAAGCCCTAGGTTCCGATGAGAGACCCTCTCTCAAATAAAAAACAAAGGACAAAAACCAAAAAGGTGAACAGTTTCTAAGGAACAGCACTCCAGGTTGACCTCTGGTGTGCACAGGCACATCTACCCACTGTCTTGGTTATGTTTTCTACTGCAGCAAAATGTCATGATCAAAAAGCAGGATGGGGAGGAAAGGACTCAGGACAAGAACTCAAGTAGGGCAGAAACCTGGAGGCAGGAGCTGATGCAGAGGCCATAAAGGGTGCTGCTTACTGGCTTGCTGTCATCCTGCTTTCTTACAGAACCCAGGACCACCAACCCACGGATGGCATCACCAATAATGGGCTGAACCTTCCCACATTGATCACTAATTGAGAAAATGCCTCATAACTAGATCATGTGGAGACATTTCCTAAACTGAGGCTCCTTCCTCTCTGATGACTCTAGCTTGTGTCAAGTCCACATACAAAACCAGCCAGTACACCTACAAACACACACACACACACACACACACCACACACACACAGGAGAGGTGGGAGGAGAGAGGGGAGAGAGAGGAAGAAAGAATGGAGAGGGGAAGGGAGAAAGAGAGAAGAGGAAAGGAAAGAGAGAGGGAGGGAGGGAAGGCAGGGGAAGTAGGGCTAGCGGACCCTTGAGAACTACTAAAGGAGATGCTGAGAGGCCCATCTCTGGGAACATTTAAGCCAGGGAGGGTCCAGATATGAGAGATAGAGAGGTTCCCCAATCACAGCTGTTTAATAAATTTATTCACACTTGATCAAATGGGGGTGTGTGAGAGAAAGCAACTCCGGGCCTCAGAAGCTCAATCTTCCTGTCCCCTCTCTTAGCAAGGATGTGTCCTCCCTTCTGTGATGGAGTCCCAAAAGCTGTTAGATGAGATAGTTCTGTGGGAAAAGTGTTTACTGCCAAGGCCAGACACCTGAGCTTTATCCCCAGGACCCATGTGGTAAAGAAAACAGACTCTCAAAACTTGTCCTCTGCCCTGCACACACACACACACACACACACACACACACACACATACACATACATAGCAGCATGCATGCACCCCACCCCTACACACAGAGAGAATAAAGAAATGTGTGTTATTTTTAATTACTTTTAAAAGCACATGTACAGGGAGGAAAGCAGACAGGACATTGGTTATATTCAGGATACGTGTAGAAGTAATTTATAATGTGTCACATGACCCATGTATGGTGCCTGAGCTGCTGTTTCTCTCTGCCCACCTGCCACGCCACCCCCTTGTCCCCTCTCCCAACTCTGAGCTGCAGACAAGCACACTGGAGAAGAGCGAAGAATTAAGTCTCACTATTGGCTCCTGGGAGCTTAGGAGGCTAGGGAGGGCTAATAACTATAATCTCCCGTGCCCAGAGCCCACTGTTAAGCAAGGAGTATCTGCAACTGTTAGCCTGCTATCGGGCAACAGCCCTGGTAGGAACTGGTCACTGAACATTCTGTCATCACAGCTTGGAATGACGTTCCTGAAGCGACCTGCTCCTCCTTCCATGGGAGCACTCCTCAGAATGGCCTTTGTCCTTGCAGTTCCACAGCGTTTTGATGGCAGTGGCTAAGGAAGGCCGGGGCTCTCTCTCCAGAGAGAGCTAGCTGGGCATGGAGGTTTCAAAGCCCATGGCGTCCAGGCTAGCTCCCTCTGCCTACTGCTTGTGAATCAGATGTAACCTCAGCTACTGTTCCAGCACCATGACTGCCCCCTGCTACCTTGCATCCCTGCCACGGTGGTCATGGATGCTAACCTTCTAGAATCATGAGCCTCAAATTATGTGCTTTTTAAATATAACTTGCCTTGGTCATGATGTTTTGTCATGACTATACAAAGGTAACTAATACATGCACAAATTATAAACTGTTTAAAAATAATAAAACCTAAACAGAGAACACCTAGAGAGCTCGGTGCCCATCAGGACCCCAGAAGGAAGATGGTTGGGAATGATCACTTTGGAACCACCACACATCAACCTCAGCCTCACCCTATCACCCAGACAGAGGATGGCAGGACTGGGTGTAGGAAGACAGACTCTGAGGCCCTCAAGTTCCTGTGAGACTCAGTTTCTCCATGAGCAGAAGAGTGAGATAGGTAGCCACGGCTTCCCAGCACACTGACCTGAGGAATCCCGGGGATTCCTACATTGCATGGGTATGTAACACATAGAATTGCCACGAACATGGTGGCCCTATGAGATGCCTTGAAGACCCAGTGCAGGCCTGTCAGTGGTGGCAGCAAGTTGCAGCCCAGCACTACCCTGGGTAGCATGAAGAGCATTCTGTCCCTCTCCACAGACCATATAATGCATATTATATTGGCGGATTGTTGGGCACTGTTTGAGCGGAGAGGCTGCTCTGGAAGCAGTGTTCCCCCCACCCCCATGTCAGGCCCAAGCATGCTCCATCTCAGTGTTGTTTTCTAGGGGTGGACTTCCCTCCCTAACTCTGTGATAGGGAGGGCAAAGAACAGCAAAACAGTCCTCGAGTTAAAAATATCATGCCCTTGGCCTGGAGAGATGGCTCAGTGGTTAAGAGCACTGATTGCTCTTCCAGAGGTCATGAGTTCAATTCCCAGCAACCACAAGGTGGCTCACAACCATCTGTAATGGGATCAGATGCCCTCTTCTGGTGTGTCTGAAGACAGCAACAGTGTGCTCACATATATAAAATAAATATTGTTTAAAAAAAATAGCATGCTCTTTTGAAGGGCTAGAAGATCAAGCATTTCCAACAGATGTTTCCATTGTAAGAGCCTGCAGTGTGAGTCTGGGAGCCCAGCCAAGGAAAGCCCAGACAGACACCAGAAGCCCAAACAAGAAAAGAAAGTTCTATCTACCACTGTCCTCTTGGACGCCACACCTGAGGACACACTACGCTACCTGAGCCTCTCCACAGGGGGCTGCAGCTGCCTGCTTCCGTGGCTGCGCTGTCAGTTTCTGCAGGACGTTTAGGGCCCTCAGTTAGATGACCTTAACTTCCTGCTGTCACTTCTTCTTTTACTTGAAAGCCCTACCCAAGGGCCCCTCTGCTCTGGCTGGGGCTCTCTCTATCTGGAACGCTGACTGGCTGTCTGCCTGAGCAGGACTTTCGTGGTCATTTTTGTGGGATGTTTTTGAGTATGTGGCATACCCTCACAGAGACACACACCATAAATAAAACTCTCCTTCAAACACTTGTCACTACACTTCAATGTGACCCTTTTCCTTCCACTTCCAGATGTGTTCTTTCTGGTCAAATCCCCTCCAGTGAACTCTCCCCACCCACCAGACCCCACCCACCGCACCCCACCCACTGCTTCCTTCGCTTTCCCACCTGAGTGGTTCTCTTACCCCCCAACTCCTCAGCTCAGCTCAGCTCAGCTCAAGGTCCAGGACTGTTCCCTAAAAACTCACAAAACAGACAAAGAACCGTTGGGCATAGGGAGAGGGAAGGAAGGAAGTATGCTAGCTAGGAGCCGAGTTATACTATTTTTCCTATCAGGGTCGCAAGTCCGCAGGTCCGAGAGGCTCTCACACCAGTACTGACTCAGGAAAAACCCGGTGAGCAGCTTTGAAGGAAGAGGCGGGGCGGGGGAGGGCACAGGGTTTGAAGGGAAAGGAGTAAGTTTTGAGGAAAGACTCACAATCATGGCGCCTTAAGATCTCATAAGGATCTCCATTGGTATCTCATCCACTCTAAGGCTGCTAAGGAAACCATTTGAGTGAAAAATGAGGACACGACCACTCCGAGGAATGGTTGAGGAGAAGGACTTTACTGAAGGTATAAGGGAGAGAACAGCTAGAGGCATCTGTAAGAGTTGGGAATAAACCCTCAATGAGAAGAGAAAGAGGAAGAGGAAGGTGGTGGGCAAGAGGCCAAGAGAGCGCAGGTAACTAAGAAAGAACGAACCAAGAGAGTGTATGGCCAAAGTGACTGGGGTTCTATAGGAACCAGAAACTGGGGAAGGAAACTGAAGGCTGGCCCCTGGGTTGGAGAGGCGTAGGGTAGGGGGCGGGGCGAGAGGTACTGGAAGGAGCCACGCGTACAGAGCGAGCAGAGCCCGGGTTTCTTTGGGACCTGACACCAAGGTGTAGCAGGTCTCATTTGAAATGCAATTTTCCTACTAAGGAAACTTACTCAACTCACAAGGCCCCTCTCTGAAGCTATAAAAGCAGTAAACAGTTGCTAGGAAACTGAAGACTCTTGCGTGAAGCCGACCAACCAATGAGCTGTAAGGAGCTGCAGGACTCTGCCTCCCCGCTACCGGAATTGCAAGCTTTTTAGGTGGGAGCTGTGGATCTGAACTTAGGTCTTCATACTTATACAGCAAGGAGAGAGAGGGAGAGAGAGACGAATGGCTCAATAGTATGTCGTTAGCTATCTATCATAGTGACCCCAAAACACATGGTGTCCTTAACTTCTTAATAAAGAATTCCAATATAGGATACTGAAAGTTATAAGCATGCACTCTGTGTCCACACAGCTCTGCACTCTTAATGCCTGTCTATCCAAGCAAGCAGATAACTCACGCTGAGATTTACTCAAAAGGCATTTAACTCGGCGCACACAGCTGCCAGCCGAGCCTATTCCTTGGAGAAATCTGTTCCGTGTATCAGCGTTTTGATTGCCAACGCTGAGGAACAGTAGTAGGTGAGCAGGATGATCTTTCTCCCTCCTTTCACATTCGAGCTACTTCCTTCTTTTGTGGAATAAATCGCTATAGACTGAGTTACCAGTACTCTAACTCGAGGAAATATATTCTCGGTGCTCTATGGGCAACTGACAACACTACGGAAATACACAATGTGTACGTTGAAGTTTATTTGGATGGTGATGAGTTGTGATGACTGGTAGGAGAATAGGGGTGCTGGTGGTGGCCTCAGACAAAGACACTCTGTGCACCCTTCTGGGATCTGTGGCAATCCTTTGCCTTTAGAGGGAAATGTGGGGTACGGAACACTTGGTTCAGACAAGCAGGAGGTGTTTGGAGGTGTCTTAGTTGGTTTTTACTGCTGTTAGTAGACACTATAACCAAGGCAACTCTTATAAAGACAACATTTAATTGGTACTGGCTTAAAGGTTCAGAGGTTCAGTCCATTATCACCATGGTGGGAGCATGGCAGCATCCAGGCAGGCATGGTGTAGTCAGAGCTGAGAGTTCTACATCTTCATCTGAAGGCTGCTAACAGAATACTGACTTCCAGGCAGCTAGGATGAGGGTCTTAAAGCCCACACCCACAATTATATGCTTACTCCAACAAGGCCACACCTACTGCAACAGGGCCACACCTTCTAATAGGGCTACCACCTGGGTGGAGCATATACAAACCATTGCAGGAGGCATTGATTACCAGAAGAGCTAGTTCGGACAGTAGAAAATCTCCTGGACATAATAGGCATGGTAACAGGACACTCCCTGCTCCCTGACCTGTGTGCCCATCCTGAGACTTGTAGGTGCTCCGCTCCGAAAGGTGCAGGGAGCCTCCGTGGGCACTGGTGCCCCTTCAGCTTCACAGTCCCAGAGCCGTCCTTGGTGTGGGAATATAAAAGATTTTAATACAGATCCACAAATGTGGGATGGGGGAGGGGGAGTACATACCCAGTGTGGGCATGGGCTCAAGGGAGAGTCATGTTTCAGCATCTTAATAGTATGTGATTCCCAGGCTGGAGAGATGGCTCAGTGGTTAAGAGCACTGATTGCTCTTCCAGGGGTCCTGAGTTCAATTCCCAGCAACCACATGGCTCACAACCATCTCTAATGGGATCTGATGCCCTGTTCTAGTGTGTCTGAAGACAATGACAATGTACTCTATAAATAAAAGTAAATCTTTAAAAAAATAGTATGTGATTCTCATTTCTTCTAAATTACAACGTTCTTCAAAATTCTCTAAGGAACTTTTCTTTTTCCTGTTTTTTAGGTAAATGAGAAGACAGGGTAATTTAAAGGTGCTTTAGGTAGAATTAAAACGTGAAATCATAGAACAAGTAGATCACTCAAAGGGAGTAAAGCACATGTTTTACCATAAATGGAACTTAGTCTAGCTGATTAGATTCTCAAGAAAGCACAGGTTTTTTTTTTCCATATTTGGTCATATATGTATGGATCTTAGGCTGGATTCATTGCCACTTTAACCTATTCTTCCTATTTGAAATCTCTCAGTAAAAGGATATTGCCTCTATTTGTTTATTGTGGTGGAGTTCTTGCCTCTCGGTGAGTGAGAGACTTGAATCAGAGTCCAGAATGAGAAGCTCCTTTCCTTTCCCATAAACCCCGGAGTTTTCTGTCTTCTTGTCCTGCCACTCATAGTTGAGACGAGATGATCTGTTCATTCAGAACAATGCTTTTTCTTTTTTTTTTATTCGATATAATTTATTTACATTTCAAATGATTTCCCCTTTTCTAGCCCCCCCCACTCCCCGAAAGTCCCGTAAGCCCCCTTCTCTTCCCCTGTCCTCCCATCCACCCCTTCCCACTTCCCTGTTCTGGTTTTGCTGAATACTGTTTCACTGAGTCTTTCCATTCAGAACAACGCTTAGAAGGAATTGCTGATGAATGTGAGACATCCAAATAGAAGGAGACTAATGCAAAACACCACATTCTGTAAGAATCTGCTGCGGTCTGACTGAGAATGACCTCCATTGATTCATTTCTGAATGCTTGGTCCCCAGGTTGTAGAACTGTCAGGAGTTGAGACTTTGTTGGAGGAGGTGTGTCACTGGTGGTGAACTTGGAGATATCCAAAGTATTAATCATGGTTCTCTAGAGATATATCTATACTGATATCAATAGATAGATAGATAGATAGATCATAGATAGATAGATAGATAGATAGATAGATAGATGCAATTCATTAGAATTGCGAATTGCTTACAGGCTGTGGTCCATGTAGCCTAACAGTGACTGTCTACCAATGGCAGGTCCAAGAATTCAGAAGTGGTTAACTCCACTGAGGCTGGATGTCTTGTCTCAGCTGGTCTTTAGCATACATCAGAATCCTGAAAAAGTAGGCTGTAATGCCAGTGAAGGAATGGATTAGCTTTCCTCTTCCACATCCTTTAAATGGTCTGACAGGAGAAGGTGTGGCCTCAAATGGTTTAAAGGTGTGTCTTACTACCTCAGAGATTCTGATAAGTGGGTCTTCAAATTTCAAATGATTTCATTAAGCAAAAATATCTCACAGGTGTGCCACAGGTAGTTATTCGGGGAGCTGAGGGGAACCCAAGCCTGAAAGAGAGAAATGGGCAGGAAAAGGGAGTGAGGCCAAGCAAACGGGGTGTCTTTGTCAAAGCCTCTTTAGTGAAAAGCAAAACGCCTGGTTTTGAACACTCCGTGTAAGAGGAAGTAGGGAGGGGCTGAGGGGGATGCTAAAAGCACAGAAGGAGGAAAGGTCATCCGGGACAGATGCAGGCTGTGGCATCCAGCAGCGTTCCTGGAATGCTGGTTCCACCTAGACAACCCCAGGTGTTCGTCCAGGATGAGAACCAGTTGATCAGCTTTGTATGAAGAAGGCAGTGGTTCAACTGTAAACTGCAAGGTCAGTGAACTCTCAAGGTGAGGGCTGTTGAAAGTTTGGTTTTCTAGAGTTTGGTCTCCCACACCCACCCACTTTTAGTTTTAGTTAAAGATGTAGTCAAGATAACAACCAAGAATAGCCGTCACACCATAAAATTTTTAGCGCTTTCTGCCTCATGCTTACGTAGCAAGATATAGTAGTAATTTTATGGGGGGGGGGGGGGCAGTTCTGCCCAATTTTAGCCTGCATAGCTCCCAAATAAAATACATGGAAACCAACCCGTTGGCACTGTGCTGGGTAGGTCCTGAGTTACTCTAACCTACATCCCAGCCATATGCCTCATGTTATTTGCTGTTTGAGTCTTGTCAGGTTGGCAATGCTCAATATGTGTCCACAGGGTGAGCTTTTCTTGACTATATCCTCATGGTCCATCTGGTCTCCTTCTTCCTCTCTCCTTCCCTCAAGGTCCCTACCTGAGACCTCCTATTTGATCTCCTCTCTCTCTCTCTCTCTCTCTCTCTCTCTCTCTCTCTCTCTCTCTCTCTCTCTCTCTCTCTCTCTCTCTCTCCCCTGCCCAGTCACAGGCTCTAGCCTTTTATTAGCCAATCACAGATTATTGAAGAGCATTCTTTATAGCACACTGGTCAATGCCCATGTCCAGACTGTAACCTGAACTCGGCATCTGAATACACAGCACACAAGACCTACCCCCGAAACAGGATCTAAGCCCTGTTTCTGCACCATGTCTGCATGCCTGCATGCCTGCATGCCTGCATGCTGCCGTGCTCCCCAACCCTCTGAACTATAAGCATGCTCCCAGATAAACCTTTTCTTCTATAAGTTGTGGTGGTCATGGTGTCTCTTCAGAGCAATAGAAAGGTAACTAAGGCAGATTCCATTTCTATGGAATTCTAGAAAATGGAAAACACAGTGCACAAAGGTGCATGAGTGTGGCCAGGGACCAGAGCCTGGGAGACAAAGAAACACTGGGGTTGAGGGCAACAGTCTGCAGTGATTCAGAGTTGATAACTGTTGAGGCCTACCCCACCCCCTAGCGTAACTGTAGCCATTTTGTTCCATGCCTGCCTGCTAATTTCCTATTGTTGCTGTAATATGCCTGCCAGTCAATGACAGAAAAATAACTTTCAGAGCAGGGTCATGCTGACCGCATACCTTGTTCTGTTCTGTATGTTCTGAGGCTTGTTAATCTTAAGAAATTCTACAATGGTAAGCTCCACTTAGAACCCATTACAATAAAGGTCAGTTAGAACTATTCTGTCTAGCTAACCAAAATAGCTTGAATCAGAGCTGACCACCGGGCAGCACTTCCTGCTCATTGTGTTTTTTCCTTTATGAGCCACCCCTGAGAAATATTTGCCGTCATAACCTCAGCCCCAAATTCTCAGCTACGGCCCTGATTGATCAACTATCTCTGCCTGACTGAGATTAGTGTGTGTGTGGTTTGTGGAGTGATTCCTGGACCCCAACAGTGGCAATTCTACTACCATGGCCTGTTAAAATTGCCAGTCACATTATAGCCCCGTACACTGACTCCCATGGCCTGTTTAAATTGTCAGTCACATTATAGCCTCCATACACTGACAGAAGTGTTCACAGCTTTGTGTATTCATCAGCTTCATTACCAGAGTGTTAGAGTCAGAATCTGAACCCTGGCAGCCCACCTAGGCGCAGTCACCTGCCCTTGGTAGGCCAACTTAGCAGACAAGTAACATAGAGAAGCAAAGAAAAAAACAGCAGAGAAAGATTTCCCAATGTAGCCATTGAGTAGAGGAACAAAGAAACCCTGTGTCTCTTCTTCACCAGTCAATTTTCAGAGTCCTGACATGAGGTTTAGGTTTAAAAGGAAGGCAAGGAGGTGGGAGAGATGCTGTCTCAGCAGTTAAGAACACTGCTAGTCTTGAATTCAATTCCCAACATACACCACACACACACACACACACACACACACACACACACACACGGTACTCATGACCACCTTTAAAGGGATCTGATGCCCTCTACTGGCATGCTGGTGTGCATGCAACAGAGCTGTCATATACATTAGATAGATAGATAGATAGATAGATAGATAGATAGATAGATAGATAGATAGATAGATGATAGATAGATATTTAAAGGTAATTAATTAATTTAAAAAAGGCAAGAGACCAGGCAATAGAGGCACATACTTTTAATCCCAGCATTCAGGAGGCAAAGGCAAGTGAATCTCTTTGAGTTCTCAGCCAGCCTGTTCTACAGAGCAAGTTCCAGGAGCCAGAACTACACAGAAAAATCCTGTCTCGAATAAACCAAAAAGAAGGGGTGGAGGAGGAGGAGGAGGAGGAAGAGGAGGAGGAGGAGGAGGCAGGGGATGTGGATAACTGCTAGATGTGGTGCCACCCATCCTCACCCAGCAAGGATCGATCTGCCAAAGTCATCAAAAGTTTGTAACATATTTTTCCCACCAGACTTCAGCATTTTCCTTCTTCCAGCTGCTGGAGAAATTCCAGTTCCTTAGTGTCCATCGTCTGAGGGGTCTGATAGTCAAAGGGGGAGCACAAAATTATCTCTACAGTATCTGCATACCTGCCATGGCAGCTCCAGATTTCCCTTACTATGATAAACAACCTGGGTTAATCTGCTCACAGAGAGCCTCTTATTTTGGTTCAAAATCTTGGAAGTTTAGGTCCGTGACTACATCTGTCTTGGAACCTGTGGTGAGACAGCAAAGCTTCTCTGTATTTTAAAGAAAATTAGAGGAACTGGAGATAAGGCCTGCCTGGTCTACAAAGCAAGTCCAAGACAGTCAGGGGTCTGTTACACAGAGAAGTTTTATTTTAAAAACAACAATAAATAAATGAATAAATAAATAAGATTTATTTCCAGTTTTGCCAAATGGGGTGGCGGTGTGATGTGGGTTATCTACCAGAGAAGACTACTCAGACATGGGTTTAAGCCAAAATAAAGTCTTTATTATTTGCCCAGCAACTACACTGGATATTCAGGACCCAGTGTAGCACTGAGCTTCCTCAGAGACCTTTCAGATACAAAAACCATATTCCTTGTTGCCATACTTCATTTAGCAAGAACAGTTAGCCAGAAGTAGAACTATAGAAGCCAAAAAGCAAGGTTAGTACATTTAGAGACGTTCCTAGAACTGTGGACTTTGATGGATCAGGACCTTTAGTTTTGGCAGGTGGTGCTATCCCTGTGCTGAGTTTTACAGTGTGAATGATACTTCTTCCATCATGGAGTCAGTTGTGCTAAGGTCTGGGATCTACTATGGTCTGGGGGGGGGGGGCTGTTCCAGTTATAAGAGCAGAATTAGGGGATTGTTGGTGTGTTCACTCGTTTGTTTGTTTAGTATATGTTCACATGCTTGTGGTGGCCATAGGACAACCTATGATGCCAACCTGGGGAATACTACCATCTACCTCCTGAAGATTGGCCAGGAGCTCACGAGTTAGTGTTTAAGTTTGAAGCTCACCTCTCTACATATCTCAAAAACAAAGACAAAACAAACAAAAAGGATGGTTACAGAGAAAAGAATCTGGTTTTGTGGCAGGCCAGGAATCTGTGCAGAAGAACTTTACAGAAAGGGACTTGACCTGTCACTGACCTTTAGGCAAGTCAATCAATGGAATTTTGATCACTGTGTGGAGACTAGATGTTGCAGATGGCAAGCCTAATTGCAATTTATCACCTTAAGCTATCTGAACTCACCCAAACAGCCCTTCTTTGCCCTCTGTGTCTTACCCAACATCCTGTTATTAACAGATAAGCCTTTGAAATGTATAAAACTATCCTTTCCCACCAATCTCTGCCTCCTGATTTCTTCCGGCGGCAGAACTGGCTTGTTAGACCTCCAGATTCAATAGGAAGAGACTTAGACATGAAGTCCCACCCAAAGCACCCGAACTTTTAACTTAGAAATGAGCCTCAAAGAGGAGACAAAAGTGACTTCAGTGCTCTGGTGGGTCCTTCACCTCTTCTTACACTTTCACTATTCGTTTGCAAATGACTGAGCTTGGAGGGAAAGACAAGGTTCAAGCAGAGAGAGGCTCAAGTTGTCCAGAGGAACCTGGAGTCAGACACAGGCAGACCACAGGAAGTCTCGCCAAACTGCTCAGACCACAGGACGCTCAAATACCCCAACCTTGAGCAAGCAATATTCTGCATTCAGATTTGAGAGACTAAGATTTGTTCCAGGAGACTTCTTTGTGGAAAAAATAATGCAGAATGATAAATGTAAAATTGAATGCAAAAATAGAAGGGGTCCGTGCAGAGGAGGGTCCAGGAAACTGAAGGGTTTTAGTTTTATTTATAGCAAGCTAATTCAGGCTCAGGACCACACTGAACTGGGCTAGCTGCGCCCTCTAGTGGCTTCTTGGAGGAAGGACTCAGGGAGCTAGACTACCAGGAACACATTCTCTGGTCCAACATATTCACTACTCCAAAAAGGCTAGCGAGAGCTTTCTAGAACTGGTCTCATTAGCTATGTTCCTAATCGGGTGGATCCAGCTGTGTGGTGTTAGCGGCCCACACATCAGCATACAGATAGTTACTTCCAGCTAGATAGTTACTTACTGTATCCCTCGGAACTTCCATATGCTGTCTGTAAATTAATGGTATCTTTTTTTCTTAATTTTCATTTTTATTATATTCAACACAATATATATTTACACACAAATCATAAAAATGATGGACATGTTATTAAATGAACATAAAGAAATAACGTCTTTCTGATTGTCTTTTCTTTTTGGTAGAGCTTAAAATCTTGGATCCTATTGTGGTACAAACCCAAAATAAGAACAGATTTTAGACGTTGGAGTTCATTGTGATAAAGCTGTACTTCAATGTCCCTCACATCACCAAAGGATTTTACCTCCATAATAGCTAAGCTTAGAGTTGAAAGTTCTGGGGCTGGAGAGATAGCTCAGCAGTTAAGAGCACTAACTACTCTTCCAAAGGTCCTGAGTTCAATTCTCAGCAACCACATGGTGGCTCACAAAGATCTGTAATGAGATCTGACGCCCTCTTCTAGTGTGTCTGAAGATAGCTACAGTGTACTTACATATAATTAATAAATAAATAGAGTTAACAGTTCTGCTGCACAATGGAATGAATTGTAGGCACAATTATTTGGATACAGATTTCCTGCTATAGTCAAAGCTATTTGACTTGAGTGATTGTCATCATTCTCAGCCCACAGAGAACAGGTTACATACATTTAAGAAATGGCATATGTGTTAAGATGGTCTATCCATGAATTCATTCATCAACTGTTTCGATGAACAATGATTCTGCTTGGAGGGTGGCACAGACATTAGGTGAGGGTAAGAATCTGTTTTATTGGCTGTGATGATTTTTGAAAAGCATTCGTCTCAGAAAAAGAGTAACTTATAAGGTTATCTTCTTCAAAACTGATACAATAATTATGAATATCAAGCAAAACATTCAGTCTCACTCTTTGTTGTTCTCTTACAAGCCACCTCCCAAACTAATTTATCTACATTACTTTTGCTGTATGCATAATTTTGAAATATGTAAACTTCTGAAAAACATAGTATAGTGTAAAAACATCAAATAAACAATCATACTAATAGAGAGGCTGAGATAGGAGAAGCAGATTTCAAGACCATTATGTGGTACACAGCAAGACACTGTCACCTACAAACAAGCAGAAAGTCTATATGGATTGTACAATATTGAACATATTTCTCCAGTTACCAAATTAGAGAAACCACTGGGTGAGAGCCAACAAATTTCTAATTCCTCATATTTTTGAATTTCAATCTCTTAGGATATGTTGGTAATATTGATTTTCAGATTAAGAGATATTAAGGAAAAGCAATTGTTACTTATTTTTGGTTTTTTGTTATTCCTGCTATTTTTTTATAGGTGAATTATGCTTGTGTGGGTTTGTTGAAAAATTACTTTCCTGATTTTTCTAGGGTGTAGTTTCCCTCCTTGTGTTGGTGTTTTCCATCTATTATCCTTTGTAGGGCTGGATTTGTGGAAAGATATTGTATAAATTTGGTTTTGTCACGGAATATCTTGTTATCGCCATCTATGGTAATTGAGAGTTTTTCTGGGTATAGTAGCCTGGGTTGGCATTTGTGTTCTCTTAGGGTCTGTATGACATCTGCCCAGGATCTTCTAGCTTTCACAGTCTCTGGTGAGAAATCTGGTGTAATTCTGATAGACCTACCTTTACATGTTACTTGACCTTTTTCCCTTACTGCTTTTAATATTCTTCCTTTGTTTAGTGCATTTAGTGTTTTGATTATTATGTGACAGGAGGAATTTCTTTTCTAGTCCAGTCTATTTGGAATTCTGTAGTCTTCTTGTATGTTCATGAGAATCTCTTTCTTTAGGTTAGGGAGGTTTTCTTCTATAATTTTGTTGAAGATATTTACTGGCCCTTTAAGCTGGGAATCTTCTATACCTATTATCCTTAGGTTTGGTCTTCTCATTGTGTCCTGTATTTCCTGGATGTTTTGGGTTATGAGCTTTTTGCATTTTGCATTTTCTTGACTGTTGTGTCAATGTTTTCCATGGTATCTTCTACACCTGAGATTCTCTCTTTTATCTCTTATATTCTGTGGTGATACTTGCATCTATGGCTCCTGATCTCTTTCCTAGGTTTTCTAGCTCCAGGGTTGTCTCACTTTGTGATTTTTTTATTGTTTCTATTTCCATTTTAAGATCCTGGATGGTTTTGTTCATTTCCTTCATCTGTTTGATTATGTTTTCCTGTAATTTTTAAGGGATTTTTGTGTTTCCTCTTTAAGGGCTTCTAGCTGTTTTCCTATGTTCTCCTGTATTTCTTTAAGGAAGTTATTTCTTAAAGTCCTCTATCATCATCATGAGAAGTGATTTTAGATCCAAATCTTGCTTTTCTGGTGTGATGGTATATCCAGGACTTGCTAGGGTGGGAGAATTGGGTTCTGATGATGCCAAGTGTCTTAGTCAGGGTTTCTATTCCTGCATAAACGTCATGTCCAAGAAGCAAGTTGGGGAGGAAAGGGTTTATTGAGCTTACACTTCCACATTGCTGTTCATCACTAAAGGAAGTCAGGACTGGAACTCAAGCAGGTCAGGAAGCAGGAGCTGATTGCAGAGGCCATGGAGGGATGTTTCTTACTGGCTTGCTTCCCCTGGCTTGCTCGGCCTGCTCTCTCATAGAACCCAAGAGCACCAGCCCAAAGGTGGTACCACCCACCAGCGGCCCTCCACACTTGATCACTAATTGAGAAAATGCCCTACAGCTGGATCTCATGGAGGCACTTCCCCAACTGAAACTCCTTTCTCTGTGATAACTCCAGCCTGTGTCAAGTTGACACAAAACCAGCCAGTACACGAAGTAACCTTGGTTTCTGTTGCTTATGTTCTTATGCTTGCCTCCCGCCATCTGGTTATCTCTAGGGCTACCTGCCCTCACTATATCTGACTGGAGCCTGTCCTTCCTGTGACCCCGGTTGTATCAGAACTCCTCAGAGTCAAGCTGTCTCTGGGATCCTGGGATCCTGAGATCCTGGGTGTATCTGAGCTCCTGAGAGTCAAGCTGCCTCTGGGACCCTGAGATCCTGGTGTGGCCAAGCTCTTGTGATCCTGTGATCCAGTGATCCTGTGCATGTAAAAGCACCTGGGAGTGGAGCTTCCTCTGGGTGTTGTTGAGTTTGCGCCCAAGGTCTGCTCAGGGCACTGGCCCAGAAACAGTATCTTGTTAAAACTAAATGCATCCGTACTCCAGAAGGTGCTGAAAGGATGGAGATGGTGCTTCCATTGGTGTATTATAATGTATGGAAACTTACTCATGCTACCTTCTTTTTCTGCTTTTGAGGCAACTCTTCTGAAGAAAGAGAGTCTTGCTACTGAGAACTAAAGTTCCCAAGGAGAAAAAAAGCTGCTGGCCTGCTAGCACATACCCTTAATCCCAGCCCTCTTGAGGCAAGCAGATCTCTGTGAGCTCAAGGGCAGCTCCGTCCACACAAGAAGACCCTGCGTCAAAACTAAACAACCAAGAAAAGACACACGTTAGAACTGCTACAAGACTGGCTGATTAGAACTCGTGACTGCAGTGGGGAGGGGATATAGTAAATGTGTAGTCAAACGACCTTGGGCTACTTTTAGTCTCTGTAACATCCATCAGCTTTTCACATCTCTGCATCAAACCTAACATCCTTCTGACTGTCAGGTAAAATCGTTTAGAATGCATTATGAAACTTAAGAGACCACTAGCTTCGACCAACCCCGAAAGCTAGGCATGCCATTAGATAGTGCAATAATCCACATCGGATAGCTGTTGACAGCCAGCCTAATTAAGCTAATTAAAAGCTTTAAGTCCATTTTTATCGATAGCCAGACCAAGAGCGTGCTCCAGAAAGTCTCTTTCTGCCTAAGTTCAGAGATACGCAGTTTTAAAAGGCAGAAACCATGGCAGGGCATGGTGGCACACACCTGTAATCCCAGCACTTGGGAGGCAGAGGCAGGCAGATTTCTGAGTTCGAGGCCAGCCTGGTCTACAGAGTGAGTTCCAGGACAGCCAGGGCTATACAGAGAAACCCTGTCTAGAAAGAAAGAAAGAAAGAAAGAAAGAAAGAAAGAAAGAAAGAAAGAAAGAAAGAAAGAAAGAAAGAAAGAAAGAAAAGAAACCATGACTGTTACATTACAGTTAGATGAGGATCAAAGTAAATTTGAAATGTTCGTTTCTGGCACAGCATAGTAGCTGTTTTAGATATAACTTGCCGATTATTTTTGTTAATATATCTGGACATAGTCAAGACCATGGAAATCTCAAATGTGTTGCCAAGGGAGATGTGACCAGTAGGGGAAGGGGGTAAAGGGCTGAGAACTGTGTAAGCAAACAGAAAATGAAGTCACAAAATGGCTTTCTTAGTCATTTCAATAGCATCTGAGACCTACTGCAGAGTTTCATGTAGCCTATTTGTCTGATGTTTTTACCAATATATGTGGTAAATGCTTTGATTCATGACTTCCTTTTGTTCTGTAACTTTAAAAAGTTTATAGGGGGGAGGAAAGAGGGCTTATGGAACTTTCGGGGAGTGGGGAGCCAGGAAAAGGGAAATCATTTGAAATGTAAACAAAGAATATATGGAATTAAAAAAAAGAAATACTTTGGTACTCTAGACAGATTTTAGTAAATTGAACATAGAACTCAAAAAAAAAAATGTTTATGTAATTGCTTTCACATTGGCAATTCAGTCAGCCTGAATCTGTGTTCCTAGGCCGTAGTCCCTGGCATCTGGCTCAGAATAATCTCTTCTTTGCTTTGAGGTAAGAGCTGTGTTTGCACAGATACTATGTTTTCATAAAGGACCACTGAAGCCCCAATTTCACTGTGCAGGAGGTAGAGGACTATCTATCTCCTGCAAAGCTCCACATACCCCAAAGAATAAAGAAGTTTGTTTCTCCATGGGCCTTCAGTACACCCCTCCTCCTGGCTCATGGGCTCCTACAAACGACGTGGTAATTTTGAGTGACCTGTAAGAGCAATGGAGACCTGATCAGCTCCTGGGCGGGCTTTCGAATAGGAGTTGGGCTGCCAGACACTCACGGTCACACGGTCACACGAAACTTACCCTGAGCCAGCAGCATCCAGCCTTGCCTCACACAGTCAATGAAATTCACATATCACAGGGGGTCAGGTTTGGGTTTTTGGTTTGTTTGCTTGGGAGTATTATGTTTGCTTGCTTGTTTGTTTGTCTGTTTTGATTTGATTTTGGAGACAAGGTATCTCTGTGTATCCCTAGCTGTCTTGGAGCTTGCTTTGTAAATTAGGCCAGCCCAAATGCAGAGATCTACCTGCCTTTACCTCCTGAGTGCTGGGATTAAAGGCATGCACCATATGTGCGGCTGCAGGTGGTGAGTTTTAAAAAGAAATGGATTCCCAGGTGAGAGCTCCAGAGAAAGAAGGCAGACTTCCTGCACAGGAAAGCAGCCGCAGAAGTGGGACACAGAAGTGGGTTACTGGGCGCAGTTAATAAGGCATGAGGGGTACAGTGACAATTTTGGAATTTTGGTTTCTTTGAAAAACAGAAATATTATGAGACTATGTTTTTGTTTAATCCCAGGTGTGGGATATGGGGCTGCTTCAGTTTGTCCACAGCGGTTGACTATGATTTGCCTCATGCTCTAGGCTGAAGTGTGATTTTTCCAACTGAAAGTAGTTTCTGTGAGTTGTGTGGCATTTGGAATTCTGGGAACTTTTCAGAGGGTATATAAGTGCTAGAGCCCTGATAGGTGGGTTGTTGGCTGTTGGTTGGTTGCTGTTTGTTGGTAGTGGTCACAGTTTGTTAAGCAGTCATGAGCGAAGAAGAAAAGGAGGAGGAGGAGGAAGAGGAGGAGGAGGAAGAGGAGGAGGAGGAAGAGGAGAAGGAGGAGGAAGAGGAGAAGGAGGAGGAGGAGGAGGAGGAAGAGGAGGAAGAGGAGGAAATTAGTAGGAAAAAAGTCACCGAAGTCTGGCTGTAAGGAGCTGTACTGCTCAGTCCAGCTTTTATTCATGCAGTGTCCAGATGTCCCGCTATTTCCATCAGATCCTCATAAATAGTTCCCAGGTAGTAGTGCTCCTGTCGGGGAAAAGAGATATGGATAAAATGGGCTCCCCTATCTGTCATCCCTGACCTCTGGCCAGACCAGAATGAATACTGTGGCATCTCTGGCCTCTAGCAGACAAAGCTGCCACCACCGAACACAGTAAGCATTGTTTCTCCATGACCTCTGCTTCAGCTCCTGACTTCAGGTTCCTGACTTTGTGAGTCCCTGCTTTGGCATTCCTTAAAGATGAACTGTAGCCAGGACATACAAATAAACAAACAAACAAACATTTCCTTCCTGAGATGGCTTTGGTCAGTATTTTATGACGGCAATTGAAAACAAACTTGAACAGGCCCAACACAGATGTAAGGCACATGGGACCAAAAGGACGTCCTTTTTAATTAGGGGATTAAGGTCAGAGCCTAAGCTCTGACAGCCTTAAGAAGCCAGACTCAACCACTCATCGTCAAGCCAAATTAGATACCCCTCCATCCCCACATATAAAATAAATAATTAAATGTGACTCTTTTTAAAGAGTATTCCGTTGCCAAGCATGGGAATACATGCCTGTAAACCCAGCGCTTATGAATGGAGGCAGTGAGGTTGATGGCAACCTCAGTATGTAATAAGTAGTTTGAGGTCATCTTTAGCTATGAAACAAATTAAAGGCCAGCCTGTGTTGCATGAAAACTGGTCTCAAAATAAACATCTCAGGGCTAGAGAGACGGCTCAATGGCTAAGAGTGCACACTGCTCTTGCAGAAGACTAAAATTTAGTTCCTAAAACCTATGTCAAGTGCCTCTGTCTTAGTTAGGGTTTTACTGCTGTGAACAGACACCATGACCAAGGCAACTCTTATAAAGGACAACATTTAATTGGGGCTGGCTTACAGGTTCAGAGGTTAAGTCCACTTTCAACAAGGCAGGAGCATGGCAGTATCCAGGCAGGCATAATGCAGGAGGAGCTGAGAGTTCTACTTCTTGTTCCAAACACAAACAGGAGAAAACTGACTTCCAGACAGCTAGGACCAAGGTCTTAAAGCCACAGTTCCTCCAATAAGGTCACACCCACTCGAACAAGATCACACCTCCTAGTAGTGACACTCCTTGAACCAAGCATAGTCAGACCATCACAGCCTCACAACTTGTAACTCCAGTTCCAGGAGATTTGTATCCACTTCTGGCCTCAAAGGATACCTATATTCACACACACACACACTAATTTTTAAATTAATCTTACATAACCACATTTTGATTGCCAAATCAAAATCAACATAAATCCAATGCTTTTATCTACTCTTCAAACCTTATTTACACTTTGTAATATCAGTTGTGCCAGAGAGTACACAGATGTGTCCCATCCCTTCAGTTTTATATGACTGTATATGCACACTTCAGGACATGACACTTTTTAAGTGTCAGGCCGGGTACGCTGTAGGGTGTACTTAGTTTGAGGAGGATTTGGATTTCCCACGTTTGATAAGATGCCACAGAAGAGATGGCTCTTCTCACAGCATCATACCAAGAAGAATATGCTATCAATTTACCCTGTTACTGATGGTGTTAATACTTTGGATAAAGAAGCATCTTTTAGGGAGTCCGAAGGGACAGGCCAGTGATTAAGAGTACGTACTCTTCCTGCAGAGAAGACTTGAATTCAGTTCCTAGCACTAACATAGAAACTCTAACCATCTGGAACTCCAGTTCCAGAAGATACAAAGCCCTCTTCTGGCCTACATGGGTATCTGCCTGCACATGATGTATAGAAACTCACACAGCCACACATAAATAAAATAAATATTTTTGTTGATCTTCAAGCCAGGTGGTGTTGTGGCTAATGCCTTTATCAGCTACCAGTATCCTGCAAGTTCAGGGCCAATCTGGTCAGCATAGAGAGTTCTAGACAGGTCAGAACTATGTAATAAAAACCTGTCTCAAAAAAAAAAAAAAAAAAAACTAACATCTTCCAGTTGATTCATTATTACACTTCTTTTATTTTTCAGTTAAGATGTATCTTGTTGAGAACCAATGTGAAATTATGTATCTGTTACTCTTCCAGTGTACATTCAGGGGCGTTAGGTCAGTCTTAGTCGGAGTTTCCATTCCTGCACAAACATCATGACCAAGAAGAAAGTTGGGGACAAAAGGTTTATTCAGATTACACTTCCACATTGCTGTTCATCACCAAAGGAAGTCAGGACTGGAACTCAAGCAGGTCAGGAAGCAGGAGCTGATGCAGAGGCCATGGAGGGATATTCCTTGCTGGCTTGCTTCCCCTGGCTTGCTCAGCCTGCTCTCTTATAGAACCCAAGACTACCAGCCCAGGGATGGCACCACCCACAAGGAGCCCTCCCCCCTTGACCACTAATTGAGAAAATGACCCACAGCTGGATCTCATGGAGGCACTTCTCCAACTGAAGCACCTTTCCCTGTCATAACTCCAGCCTGTGTCAAGTTGGCACACAAAACCAGCCCGTACAGTATCTTTGACCATTCCCACTTGAGTAGATTAGTATGGTTGACAAAAGGTGCTTGATTACTCCCATCATTTTTATTCATTTATTAGTTGGATTTATTCATTAAGGAAGCAGTGATACAAGAATATTGGAGTGTCTGAGTTTCAAGGAGGCCTTCCTCTCCTCTGAGGAAGACTTTAAATCAGGAGATAGGGTAGAAGGGTTCTGTTTTCCTGAGTTTGAAGAACAGAGAACAGAGTGGCAGGCATGGAGTTGGAGAAGTAGCAGAGAGCCACATCCTGACCTGCAGTCAAAGCCCACCCCAGTGACACACTTCCTCCAATAAGACCACAGCGCCTAATCCTTCTAATCCTTTCAAATAGTGCCACCCCCTAGTAAGTAAGCATTCAAATATGGGGCTAAACCAGGACCATTCTTATTCACAGGTGGACACAGGCTAGAAGGGAAAACTCCCATATAGCAGGAAGGAGTCCCAGGAAATGAGGCACCATCAAGCTCTATCACAGGGTCTTTCTGATGGAGTTATGGCAGAAACTGGGTGTGGCACAGAGAGGGAGGGGTGAGATGGTCAGTCCAGTTGGCCAAAGCACAAGGTGTGCAGGTGCCTCCTCTCAGTTTCATTCATATACTCAGTTCAGACTCCAGGAAGAGGTGATCATTTAGGAGAAGATTTAGCAAGAAAGCAAGAACATTCCTCCCAAAACAGCCTTGAGTTCCCAGCCCTACCTGGCCTGATTGTCTCCTCAGCATCTTCCAGTCTCACCGTCATTGGCTTCCTTAGTTAGCAGGCTCAGTCACGCCCACTTAATTCACTGCTAGTACATAAGTCTTCATTAAACAAGATTTCCATTCCTGTGGTCGCAGATACCCTGAAACAACCTTAATTTGAAAATATTAAGTGAGAAAAAAATGTGTGTGTGCTACATCTTTAGTCTACTGAATGCTTTAATTTTTAAGATTTATTTTTATTATTTTTTTAATTACATGCATCTCTTATCTGAGGAAGCAGGAGGCACTGGATCCTCATGGAGCTGAAGGTACAGCAGGTTATGGACCACCCATTGTGAACACTGGGAAGTGAGCTCCGGTCCCCTGGAAGAGCAGCACACGCTCTTAACCACTGAGACATCGTTCCAACCCAGACTAACTACCTTTTAATGTCACAGAATTTGCTACCACAGGCCAAAAGGAAAGCAGTGGGAGGGCAGCCCTCTGCTGGCATACTGCCCACTTGTTATTTGTAGGTACTTTTTACATAAGAGAACTGCTCCTGAGAAAAAAGGAAAAGGGAACTCTTATCTTCCCTCTGATGCTTCAAGTCACCAAAATACATCTTGTAGACGGGAATAATCTCAGCTCTGGCCTGATTTATGGAAAAGGTGGGTATTTTGCTCTGAGATGGAATAGTGGAAATTAAAGGGTATTAAATTGATCTCTGGACCAGTGACCTAGACTCAGCCCTGAGATTTGTGTCCATGCTATGACAGTCCAACTATCCAGCACTGAACTCATTCCTTGAGGACAAAGCATGGATCCTCCTTAGGGATCTCATTGCTACCCACGTGGGGATGAGATCCTTTTCTTCATGGCTCCTGGACCCAAGCACAGAAGGGGAAGGTGGGGAGGCAGAGCTCAGCCCGGGGAGCCTTGTCACGGCAGATCTTCTGCCCCTTGTCACTGCAGATCTTCTGAAGGGCATGAAGTAGCTAGAGAGGGTATTGGATGAAAAGAGATGTAATAGAAGCTAAATGGTATATACAGGCACCTGGAACAATCTGGAAAGGCCTAGCAGAAGCTGAGCCCTCTACACAGAGGACTCTGAGCAGTTGCTGTTTAAGCAAAGTATTTACAGCTGTGTGTGCATTCAGGAAACAGAGAGCACTTTGGGGTCATGAGCCAGAATTGTCAACCTTCAGTCAGAAGGGCAAGATAACTAAACCTGCCTCCCAAACTTCAGGTGTCCAGAGCCTATGGTCAATATCTAAACCTACAGGCAGACCTTAATAAGGACAACAGTCTTATTAAGAGTGGGCGGTGGTGGCACACGCCTTTAATCCCAGCACTCTGGGAGGCAGAGGCAGGTGGATTTCTAAGTTCAAGTCCAGCCTGGTCTACAGAGTGAGTTCCAGGACAGCCAGGACTATACAGAGAAACCCTGTCTCGATAAACCAAAAAAATAAACACTAAAAAATAAATAAGGACAACAGTCAGCAGGCCATGTTAAATGTTTCCCCACATGTATAGCTTTTTCTTCTGGTTACTTTTATTTTAACATTGTCTTATGATTACTGTTTGTTCACCTAGCTTGTGATGATGCCTCTTGGCCAAAGTTTTAAATTTGGGAAGTTTCTCTCACTTCTTTGATTTTTTTCTTTCTTATTCTTTCTTCTTCTTTTTTTTTTTTAATTTATGAGAATGATGATGCTGGGAGGAGCACTTGTGTGTGCCTGGATGCATATGTGGAAGTCAGAGGATAAATTTCAGAAGTCCATTCTTTCCTTACAGGCAGGTTCCTGGATAGAACTCAGGCCGTCAGGTTTGCCTTTACCCACAGAGACTTTTTGCTGACCTTTTTCCAATGCTGTCGGTTTAGAAGTAAAAGTTTCTCTCTGTAGGTTGCCCAGACTGGCCTCAAAGTCTGGGCTCAAGAAAATCCTCCTGCCTCAGCATCCAAAGTAGCTACAGGTATATACCACTATACCTAGCTCTCTAAATTTTTTTTTATTTTATGTCTATGTATGCTTTGCCTACATACAGATTTGTATACCACCTGAATGCGGTGTCTTCAGAGACCAGAAGAGGGCATTGGATTCTCCCCCTGGAACCAAAATTACAGAAATTGTGAGTTATGGGTGGTGCTAGGAACTAAACTCAGGTCCTCTGGAAGAGCAGCCCACGTTCTGTTTGTTTGTTTGTCTGTTTGTTTGTTTGTTTGTTTGTTTGTTTCGAGACAGGGTTTCTTTGTATAGCCCTGACTGTCCTAGAACTCACTCTGTAGACCAGGCTGGCCTCAAATTCAGAAATCCACCTGCCTCTGCCTCCCAGAGTGCTGGGAGTACAGGCGTGGTGGCACACGGCCACCACGCCTGGCTGCAGCCCTTGTTCTTAACCACTGTAGCTCTCTAATTTTAACAACAACAATAATAAAATAATTCATTCTCTTTCTTTTCTCAGCTTCTCGGATTGCTTTTATCTTAAGTTCAAAGTTATTCCATAGTCATTGAAACCTTATTTGGGAGCTTTTTCTCTGTATATTTCATTTAGGTGGTATCTTTGCTGGGTCTTAAAGAGATCTCCTCTTTGTCATCTTATTGGCTGTTCATTTTATCAAGGTATCCCAGGCATTATAGCTTTCATTTCTAGAAATTGGATTTGTGTCTCTCTGTGATATTTTGATAGCTTTATTGATGAACAACTGAAATATTTCAAAATGTCATGTATTAAAGCATGAGGTTTGGTAGAGTTTTGATTTATGTCAACCCCAACCAACAACTACAATCAATATAATGAATGTTCTTTATGTCCTGTAAAGTCAAAGGAGAACTCTGTGGGGTCAGGTCTCGCCTTCCAGCTTCTATTGAGATTCAAGAGAGCCATGCTAGGATGCTCCCAGTGAAACTTCGCCCGCCAAAATTCCGAGGAGGAGCATGAACCTAATGCAAAGTGCCTTGACCTCTGGGATCCCAGCACCGATTCCACTTCCCGCAAAGCAAGCGCCAGCCGGCATCTCCACACAAGAAGCACCCAAGCCATTTTAAAGAACAGGCCTTTCCACCCTTACCTGCATCCAGTCCTGCTCTTCCCCCACCAACACAGCACCACCCACTACACCATGGCTTCACTGTTTTCTGCTGCCCCACTCCCAGCCAAGGCAGAGTATAAGCTGCTGAGGCTCACCTACCCTTGACTTTGTGCTCTTGTGAGTGCTTTCGATGTGCTTTCCCTGAGGACTGTTTCAGAACTGTCCAGTCTGAGACAGACAGTACTGTGGTCAGGAGCAGGCTGTGGAGGCTGTGAAGCTAAAGGGAGAGTGCTGCAAGGTGAAATGAATACTCCTCTTCCAACAGACCCACGCTTGGTTCCCGGCATTCACACTGGGCAGTTCATGGCTATCTATAATCCAGCTCCAGGAAGTCTGGGATAGCGCTTTGGCTTCCATGAGTATGTGTGTGTGAACACACACAAACACATACACACACACACACACACACACACACACGAACAGTTAAAGAAATAGAAGCCATGAATTTGAGAGAAATAAATGGAAAGGGTTGAAAAGAGGGAACATGATTTAATTATATTTTTAAAAAAGAATAATAGTGCATGCACGCTTTTAATCTCAGTGTTCAGGAGGCAGGGGCAGGAGGATTTCTGTGAATTTCAAGCAAGCCTTGTCTACATAATGAGTTCCAGGACAGCCAGGGATGTCCCTTCCTCCACCCACCCCCCAAAATGCCTACCTCTTGTGACTTTAACAAAGCAAAAGAGAAAAGAACTCCCCCCACACACACACAGAGCAGTACTGTTAGCAATATGGATGAAGGCTGGGTCTTTTCAGTAACAAGGGCACCAGCTTCTGGTTGCCCTCACAGAATGTGCACTGTTCACATGAAAGGCTATTATATACTTACACTATGCTACAAAACAGGGTCTTTATATTAAACCAGGCTCTGGACATTGTAAATGCTTATTAGTCTAAGTTCTCCTCAGTAAATCAGAAGGAACTGTGTTTCCTCCTGTTTCTTAGAGGAAGAGTAACTTTTATTTATTTCCATGTTGTGTATTTTTAGGGGGCATTGCTGTGGCAGTCAAATTTGCATGAATCAGTCCTCTTTCCACCATGTAGGCTTCCGGTGTCAAGCACATACCCAGATATTTGCTGTAAAATATTTTTAAACCTCTGAACCAATTCGCCAGTCCTCTTAACACCTAAACAAAAATTGGTGTGAGCAGTGGAAATGTAATGATTTGGTGAGAAAACAGCGTATCTTAATCACCGAGGATACTATCCAGATGTATTTTCTAAATTACAAATAAATACTGCTATTAATGCTCATCGCTCTGAGTCCGGTAAAGAACAGACTGTCTTGAAATAAACAGCGTAACATTCTGCCCTTAAATACAGGAGATTTAGGGGTAAAAAGAGAACAAGAAGGGCTACTATTAGGTGACCAGAAAGGAGGGAGGGAGAATGCAGAGTACGAACCCATGAGTTCATAAAAGACAATACAAAGCTAGTTGTTTTTCTAATTTTAAGTCTGTCATGGGACTTTCGGAGTTTGTATGTGTACATGGTAGATAAGCACATAGAACTGTAACTGGCAGTGAACATATAAAATCCAAAGCGAAGCTCCATAGCTTCAGAACGGCTGTTCTAATTGCATAGAAGTTCACAGAGCTCTAAAGACTTTAGGTTGGGGCAGGTATTTGGCTACATTAATCTAATTGCCTGATAGATTTTATTCGCAATTTCTTTGCAGAAAGACATTTTTATTGAAGAATAATCAGAAGACTTGGGAAATTATTTGTTTCGGTCGAGAAAAGATTTCTAGACTAAATCTGGAACGGAGTGGTGTATTCTCAAACGACCGCGCTCCGCAAAGCGGGTTTTATTCGATGCGCTCGACGCTCTTTCGCCGGCGCGGTAGCCCCGCTGCAGTAAGAGTCTGCGCTCTGGGCTCGACTGAGGCTCCCTAGGTGCTCGCGCTTTTCTCTCCTTCTCCAAGATGGCGGCCGTCGGCGGCGCTGAGGCGGGATCCGAGCGAGCCGAGTGAAGGTAGCGGAGAGCGGAGCCCCCACCAGACCCGGCCGGACCCCCACCCCGGGGCGGCAACGGCCCCGCCCGGCCTCCGCCCACCGCTCCGGCCCCCCGACACCGTCCCGGAGGCGCTTCAGGCCCGCCGCGGCCTAGCTCTGGGGCCAAGCCGGGAACTGGAGTAGCGGCCGCAGCCGCCCCGGGGAAGGGGCTGGAGCGGGCCGCAGGAGGAAGGCGGCGGGAGCTGTTCAAACGGGGAAGGCGGGAAAGCTGCGGGGCCGGGAGGGGGCGTGCGGCCGCCCCAGGGACCCGCGGCCCGCGCCGCCCCTCCCCCTGCGCCGCCGTCTGGGCGCTCCGGGGCGCCGGAGGCTGACGGGACGCGGGAACACGGGTCAGGCGGAGCGCTGCTGGGGACCCGGGGCGCGGGCTACCTGGGGCTGTCAGGAGGAGAGGTCCCGGGCCGGCGGGCGGGAGGGCTGGGCGCGCGGCGAGCGGGAGAGGATGCCCGGAGCTCCCCGCGCTGCGCAGAGCTTTGTTGAACTAGCGGTTACAGCAGACCTGCCGAGGTTATCACAGCGGGGACCCCGGGAACGGTGGTCCCGGGGACTGTATGGATAAACAATCTCGTATTGTGTGTGTTCTTTGCGTGCGACTCAGTTTGAACATGCCTTCTTAATGGAAGTCATCTCCATACAGGCCCATTTTTCCCCTCCACAACCACTACTTGTAGATTCACTTTAGTTTTTATCATAGCAGACAAGATATGTCTACCACCCACCCTTACCCTTGTTTCTAGTACTGGCCGATTCTAGTCCCTCGTAGCAAAATATTTAAAAACTGCATCCAAAGTAAAGCCTGTTGATTACGCGTGGCTTGTCAAAATTTGGATCGCTGAACTCATGGAACCGAGTGTGTTCTAAGCCAATCTGTGCAGTGGTCGTGGTTCCAATTATTAGCATTGCAATGAGAAGATCAGTGCGCATTTCTGGCTGTGGAGATCTCTGCAAGTTCCGAAGCTGGCAGGGCTGGAGTGCTGCATAGGTAGATCCTTGGAAAAGGGTGTGGCAAGAACTCCAAGAGATCCGAGAAGGAAGGAAACCCACTGAAATAAGAATTCACCTGTGCTATCCTAGACGTAGCAACAAAATGTCAGAATCTGCCAACAGCTGGATGTGTTTCTTCCTTTGCGTGGACTGGCAATCTGAGTTCCTAAAAACAGCCTCGGAGGAAACTCCCATCAGAAGGAGACAGACCTTCCTTGCCCAGTTTACTGGGTGGATTTGCTTTTTCAATTCTGCGATCTGTTCTGGGATGCTGATACTGGTTAGCCATTGCTGGAACTGAGATTACTTCCAAAAAATTAGTTTCTGAAACTTTTTTTTATAGTTAAAACTTTGAATTTCCAAAATAACAAAATTCTACCTTTGAAGATTGTAACTTTTTTCATAATTACTTGGTTATCCCAAAAGCCTGTGCTGAAGGTTGACCTGCAATTTTACTTTCAAGTGGAATTAACAGCCTGCTTCTCTTTTCTCATACCCTGAAGAAAAGCCTTGGAAGAGCCAAGCCGCAGTGTTCACGTTTTCTAAGCATTCGCTTTCTATAATGGCATAAACAGTATTAAACAATCAATGAGCTTTTCTATGCTGTCATGTCTAGACACTAAGACAAACACTAACTGTACAATTATCCTGCCCCAAGAAGTTGACAACATCGAATTTTGTAAACTCCAAAATTATGGAATTCAAGAGAATGGGCTTTGGTACCTGTTTTATGTGTGCCAACATTTGATGTAGTAGTTTTCTGATGTGAAAAGCAAACCTAAAGTTTTCATCTTCCCAGTTTACTTCCTATCCCTGAGCCCCCGAACTTAATTTGAGGTGGGGTTCATCTGCTCTTGTGTAAATGCTCCTGATCTGTGCTTTCCTTCACTCTGCTGCTTGAACCACCACTGTGAGAGCACACGCGTGTGCGTGTGCGCGCACACACACACACACACACACACTCAGTCTTTTTTCCTATGAGTCAGCACCTCGGAACCCTGAGCCACCATTTAAGGCTGGTCAGTCTGCTCGGCCTGGGAGTAGTCCATAATTACTTCTTAATCTCTGGACTGCCCAGAGATTGATCGGCCTTGTGTTCAGGGTTTGCTCACTTTTCATACAAGCATCTGGTCTTTGTTGTAAAAAAGTTCCTGTAGTAGCAGGTGTAATCCTAACACAAAAGCCAGAGCACATCTGTGTTGACCTGTCTTCAGGACCTAAGTTTACCCAAACCTTTTTAAAATATACTAGTTTTTCACAGCAGTCAGGAAATAGCTTCATATCTTCAGGCTCCCACCCCAATAAGACATTTCTTAATTCTATTTTATATTAGTTTTAATGTTCACAAGGGGGAAAACCTGTTTGAGTCTCTGGGCCTGCATTTACTTACGTTTAAAAGTGTATTGGTGTTTGACCAGGGACTGATGGCTGTATTATAAGACTAAATAATGATGTTGTTGGACCGGGGAGGGGAAGTGCATTATTTCTCAGGAATTCTATGCCAAAATTCATCTGGCATGAAAAGCCTGAAACTTTAAAGTTATTTTACGTAGTGTCAGCCTGTGAAAGCCTCGGTGAGCTGTATGGCTTTCTAATAAACTCATCATTTTTGAACTAGTGAGACTTTTGCCATTGTTTTGTTTGTGTGAGAGAGTCTCTCTAAATAGCCCTGGGATTCATTATGTAGATCAGGCTGGCCTTGAACTCACAAGATAGCCACTTGTTTCTGCCTTCCAAGTACTGGAATTAAAGGTGTGTGCCACTTTGCAAAAATTGTCTTTAAATGAATTAGCATCATTTTCAGTGGCCCACCTTCACTCCCTTTTAAGTTAACACCAATGGGTTGGAAATAAAAAACAGTTTCTTAGAAAGTTTAGTAATTAAACACTAGAAGAGGAAAAACTGGCCATGTCTCTCTTGCCTCCCTTACATTCTTATATGAGGCCTGATCCTACATTCTCTTCATTTCATAAAAAATCCCCATGAGCAGCCAGGATGCCAGCTCTTTAAAGAATCTGCCCGCAGCATGCGCACCTCACTCCGGCCTCCCTTGCTGTGAGCAAACCCTTCCTTTCACATTTTGTATTTCTTAGACTTTGAAAATCACGGCAATGCTTTTCTTTGTATTGTCAACGTTGGCCTACCTGTGCATTGTATTTATGTGGCTTTTAAACAAACATTTTTTTGTTGTTTTGTTTTGAGACAGGGTCTCACTTTGGAGCCCTAGCTGGCCTGGAATTCATGTAGACCAGACTGGCATGGAATTTACTGAGAACCACATGTCCCTGCTGACTCCTATATGTTGGGATTAAGGGTATTCACCACCAAACCTCACTAAATAAAAACTCCTAACTGTCAAAGCATGAAACGTTCCCTTAATCCAGCTCATGTCCTTTCTCCCACAAAATCTGTGCTTTTGTTTCTCCATACCTATCTAAAGGGCTTGATCGTGTCACAGAACTGTTCTTCAATAATCTAAAGCCACGTATTATAATGAAGGTAAAATAAAATTAAATTACCCATTAGATTAGCATCTATGCACTTGACTGAATGAGAACATTTTCAAAATAGTTATTTAAATAGCCTACAAAGTAGTGAGTTCCAAGCTAGCCGGAGCCTACAAAGTAGTGAGTTCCAAGCTAGCCGGAGCCTACAAAGTAGTGAGTTCCAAGCTAGCCGGAGCCTACAAAGTAGTGAGTTCTAAGCTAGCCGGAGCTGCTACATAGTGAGACCCTGTCTCGAGAAAGAAAATTTATACATTTTTTTCCTGTGCTTAAGGTACTTTTAGGATTTACTTTAGAGTGCAATATATAACTTTATCATCTTCAAAGTCAGTATGGACATCTGACCTTGAATGCCACAAAAGCTTTAAATCAGTGGTTCTCAACCTTCCTAATGTTTCCTAAGCACCTCCTAGTGCTTCTCAACCACCTCTAAGAGTTCCTCATGGTTCAGTGACCCCCAACTATAAAATTACTTTTCTTTCTTCTTTATAGCTGCAATTTTGCTACTGTTATGACTGATCATCTGTGTTTTCTGATGGTCTTAGGCAACCTCTGTGAAAGGATCGTTTGACACCCTCCCCCTCCAAAGGGATTGCCTGACCTACAGGTTGAGGGCCAATGCGTTAAACAGTAATTAATTTACAACTATGTAAGGTGATGAATGTTTTTTAATCCCAGTGTTCAGGAGGCAGATGTAGGTAGATCTCTGTAAATTCTAGACCACTCTGGTCTAGGAGACTCTGCCTCAAAAGACAAAACCCTATACTTAGAACTTTTAAATTAGACTACTTATAAATTAATGAAAACAATCTTTTTTTAAAGATTTATTTATTTATTATATGTAAGTACATTGTAGCTGTCTTCAGACACATCAGAAGAGAGCTCATTACGGACGGTTGTGAGCCACCATGTGGTTGCTGGGATCTGAACTCAGGACCTTCAGCAGAGCAGTCAGTGCTCTTAACTGCTGAGCCATCTCTCCAGCCCAAAAACAATCTTAAAATCATAAATTTTATCACCAGTGCATAAATGGCAATCTTCCATTATTTCTTACTAGCCTTTAAAAAGGGCTTGTTAGTGTTGGAAATTTCCATATAGCCAACACATTTGAGAAGTATGCCCATATTCATGATTAATTTGATTAAGTTCATAAAGCCCAACAGAATGGAAAGCTTTAAGATGATTCATATCTGTCTATGTGCTGTTTAACTTACGAGCTCATCAGTAGGACTCTGTGGTCTTCCACTACTGGTGTCCTCTGTCCTCCTCTGCATCTGGCTTTATCTGTACATCCTGTGACTATGGTTGAACCCATGCCTCTGACTTAATGTCAGTTTACACCCTGTCTCGGTGCCATGACTCCTGTTGGCGTTCCAGAAATTCTTATTAATTTTGGAAGTTTTTTTTTTTTTAATTGAGAAGTATTTTGTATTTCTTCAAATGTCAACTTTAAGACATGAATTAACTGCAGTTAAGCTTAGCATCCTCCCTGCAAGTTCAACTCCAGTATATACACAGACAGAGGGAGGAGCTGACAAGACACTCCTGTGTTCCAGTCAGCCCTTGGATTACTTGGAATTTCCACCTGGAAGGTTGCTTCTCCACAGTGATTTCACATTACAGGAAGGTTTTCCTTGTTTGTTTCTCAGACCTGGTCCTGTAGACGGGAAGGAGCCTGGACACAGTGACACAACACATTCTCAAAGGCCCTGCAGGACCACCATGGCTTATGATGACTCCATGAAGAAAGAAGGTATGACCCCTTACTCAGAAGCATTCCAAAGGGCATAACCTCATTCATCCCTGCAGTCCATGGATGTAGAGACCAAGACTGGGCACCACAGCCTAGACCAAGTGATGCTCCAGAGGACTGTGTGAGACACAGCCTCCACATCATCCCCAGACTGGGCCCATGGACATGAAAACCAGGACAGGGTTCCTACACAAGAGTCTGAAATAAGAATCTTAATTTTTGGGGGTGATCCCCGCAGCACTCGTAGTCCTTGCCAGCTCCAGTGTGCAGGAGTCTGGGACTAGGAATCTAACATTGGACTCCCACAGAGCAGCACAGCACATGAATCCTAACCCTTTTCAGCTTTCCCTCGCAAGTCTGTATCTTCCTGCCAGATCACTACTAAGAAACCATGTCTGAGGATGCACACTGGGCATTTGGATAGCATGGAAGCATTGTGTATTCAGGTTTGAGTCTTGTGTTTGCAGCCAGGTCATCAGAAGTCTTCTTGGCCCTCTGGGTTTAGCCCTGCATTTCAGTGGATGCACTGAGACGTAACTTTAACTTGGAAATGGGACTGTTGGCCTTTGGTTGTTATGTACTTTTGTCATTTCCATCCCTAAATGAACCTGTGCTTCCCAGATTGCTTTGATGGTGATCACAGCTTTGAGGACATAGGACTTGCAGCTGGCCGAAGCCAACGAGAAAAGAAGCGGTCTTACAAAGATTTCTTAAGGGAAGAGGAAGAAGTTGCTGCGCAGGTCAGGAGTTCTTCCAAGAAGAAGTCAAAGGTCAGTTCCAGATGTCTGTCAAAGCCGGGATCCCAGAAGAATGGCTCCAAACCGTTCCCTCGCCATCTTATTACTCGCCAATTGTTCTCCCTCTTTAACCACAGGACAGTGATTTGTTCTTCTTGGGGACGGACACACACAAGAAGAAGAGGAAACACTCCCCTGATGATTACTACTATGGAGGTAAGCAAGGGACTGGACTGCAGGAGGGATATGCACAGCTCTGGTTCTTGGAGTCGGGGTAGGGGAAGGGATCCCAGATATTGCTGACTCAGTGGCCTATTTAACAGGACAGTGGTTCTTGTTCTGAGTGCCGATAACCCAGTGTGAAGGAGGAGAGAGGTGGAGGGCTGGTATTTTGGAGGATTCAGCATAGAAGAACAGTCTTCATTTGTGATACACAAGGTACCAGGTTCCTTCTCCCCCCACCATCCACTTATCTGTGCCGTTGCTACTTAGCATCCCTTTGCCAGATGCAGCCCTTGGGCCCTCAACGTATCTGTGGGGCGTTTCTCAGCCAGCATACAACTACTCACAAAACCTGTTTTCTTAGCTATGCTCTATGTGGAGCTGATGAGACTAACTTCACTAGAACGAGTGTGTCCTCAGCACAAGAACCAGTGACGCTCTGTCTGCAGTCTAATCTAGATCGGAGCTACCCTTAACCCACGGCTCTGTCCTGAGTATGTCCTTTGTCTCTTGTGAAGACTCAAGCTAGTGAATCAGCTCTAGGGGGCAAGAATGGTCTGCCGGCCAGAGGCCGGGTCTGCCAAGCCGAGACATACACGGGGGTTCTCTGATGTTAGGGACCAAAGTCTGCCCCTCAGAATCACTCCTGGTAGCTTGTTCCTCGTGGCAGTTGGGGCTTGGTGAGAGGGAGCACTTGCTACAAGTTACTTCCTGTCCTAGTGACAGTACTTCTCCGTTCTTTCTAGACATTTCGACTTTGGAATCATCACAGAAGAAAAAGAAGAAATCTAGCCCGCAGTCTCCTGACACAGCAATGGACCTGTTGAAAGCTATCACCTCCCCGCTGGCAGCAGGTGCCAAGTCCTCTAAGAAGGCAGGGGAGAAGTCCTCCAGTTCCTCAAGCCATTCAGAGAGCAGAAAGGAGCACCACAAGAAGAAGGGCAGTGGCAGCAGTGGGGAGCACTCCCTGGATGACAGCAATGCCCACAAACCCAAAAAAATGAAGCCGCTCTATGTGAACACAGAGACACTGACTCTTCGTGAGCCCGATGGCTTAAAGATGAAACTTATTCTGTCGCCAAAGGAGAAGGGAAGCAGCTCAGTGGAAGAGGAGGCTTTTCAGTACCCTGCCCAACAGGCTTCTCTGAAGAAGCCCTCTAAGAAACTAGCTCGGGACGAGCAAGGTGCTTTACTCCTAGGACACGAACTCCAGAGCCTCCTGAAAACGGCCCGGAAGAAGCACAAGTCATCCTCAGACTCACACTCCTCTCCTGGCCCAGAAGGCTGTGGGTCAGATGCATCCCAGCTTCCAGAACCCCACAGTGCCAATCTCGAGATCACAGGGCTTGAGCCAGTTCTCGTCGAGTCGGAGTCGTCCTCAGCCGGGGAGCTGGAGGCCGGGGAGCTGGTGATAGACGACTCTTACAGGGAGATCAAGAAGAAGAAGAAGTCAAAAAAGAGCAAGAAGAAGAAGGACAAGGAGAGACACAAGGAGAAGCGGCACTCCCGGACCAAGAGGAGCTCCGCCAGAGAGCATGGCGCTGCTCGGGAGCACGGACTGATACCCTGCCCTGCCTCCAGTGTCCCCACCCTGCCACTTCCTACTCTACACACAGACGGACATGGGGAGAAGAAAAAGAAAAGGGAAGAGAAGGACAGAGAGAGAGAGAGGGGAGAAAAGGTAAGGAGAAGGGGTCTGATGGGACAGGTTCTTTCTGAGGAGGAAGTAGCCTTGAGCCAAGGCCTTGACAGCCACCATCAAACTGATGAGATAGCACAAGGCATAAAGTATTGCCAGTGGCCAGGTTTGTCTAGGAAAAAGTGTCAGCAATTTAATCATTCCTGGCTTCTCTTAATCGAGCTATTCTAGCTGTTGATCAAAGGCTTAAGAACACCATGACTCTTAGAAATCACGGGAAAGATCTCCTTTGGGTCATCTTGGAGGAAATGTTTTAACCTAGTAGTAAGTGGTCAGGTTAACTAGATGAGCTCACAACTCTGCCTTAAGTGGTGTGGGTTAAGACATCCCTTCATCTTCTTTTTGTGTCTAATTTACCCTGTCACTGTTTGGAGTGCTTACTATGTGATGAGGTTCAAAGATCAACAAGGGATGCTTCTTTTTTATTTCTGTGTACTCTCATGTCCTTGAGTTGTGTGTGTCAGAAGAAAGCATCAGCCTCTGGAACTGAAATCCCCCATGGTTGTGAGCTGCCATGGATACTAGGAGCTGACCCTGTGCCCTTTGTGAGAGCCGCCTGTGTTCTCACTGGCTGAGCGCCAGTCTAGCCCAAAGACACAACACAGTTCTTGACCTTAGGGAGCTCCATGTCCATGGAGACAGAGGAGTGAGAGGCCAGTCACCTCACCACGTGGGAGGGCTCCAGCAGATGGATTTTAGGGTCAGGTAAAGACAGTCTGACCCTGTTGCCAAAATGATACCCATTTTTATTGGAAATTTATAACCTCAGAGCTGGGGGAGGGGGGCCCATTCGGGACACTCCACCACTCAGGAGACTGAGGTAGGAGGAGGAGAATTTTAAAACCAGTGTAAGTAAGACTCCATTTGAAAGAAGAAAAAAGAAATGTATAAACTCAGAAATAAAACAAGGAAGTCTTATAAATGTATTCCATGAATGAATTACTAGAGCCCTAAAGGAAAAATTTATGATTTTTTTTCAATATTAGAAAATACAAATAATTTTGTTGTGTAAAACCAGCCATTCCATTCTCTTCCTTTGTTTATATTTCTACAAAGTAAAATACATAAAATCTGAAAGAAAAGCTACTAAGAAAAACGATAACCAACTGTATTTAGAATTTGGGTATTACATGTAGTATAAGCCTGGAACCCCAGACTCTAGGAAGCTGAGGAAGGGGAATTACAGTTCATGCCCACTGTCGGCTACATAGTAAGGCTCTGTGTCAAAAAGAAAAGAAAAAAACAGAAAAGGCAGATGTGCTAGCAGGCCCTTGGGAAACAGAATCAGTGGAATCAGGTTCAAGGCTAGCAAGACTCTGTCTCAGAATTTAAAATAAAATGAAAATAATTTGGGAATGAAAATTTCATCTTGGCTTATAAAGGGCAGGTTGCAAGTTATTTCCTCCACCATACAACGTGCCTGTAAGTATATGGGTGTGGGTGTAGAAGCTGTACCTTGGATACAAGAGTCATTGTAAGCACAGACAACATTTGGATATGGCAGGTTTACATGTGTTCATTTGCAAATTGTTTCATGAAATCTGGGTGGATACTCTGTGTGTGAGTCTGAGCACTGCTTATGACAGGAGTGGCCGATAACACTGTGAATCCCAGGGCTAAGCATGGGAGGGCAGGGTAATCAGAAGACGCTTGGGGAGAGAGAGGCTAACAGAAGACACGGGCACAGAGATGTTTAAGCAGCACAGGAAGTAACCACTATCATTCTACCTCTGGTATTTCTCCTGGGCCCCCTGGGTGCTTCAGATCTTTGTGTCACTAGTTCATCTTCCAAGATACACATCTCTTCCGTTTCTCTCTGTATTCCCAGTCAGTCCAAATTCAAAACTAAATACTTGTTTCTCAGTATTTTATGAAATGTGTTGGGCAAGAATTAAAGGAATTTATACTGAGCATTATAAGTCCTCGTTTAAGAGTTCTCAGTTGACATTTGACTTTTTTGTTTTGTTTTGGGATTTCAAAACAGGATCAGGCCGTGCATCTGTAGCTGGCCTTGCACTTGAGATGGTTCTCCCTCTCCCTCAATAGTGCTAGGGTTATAGGTGTGCACCATCATGGCCAGCTTCAACTTGGTGTTTATTAACTTGAGTCAAACACTCGTTTTTAAGACTATTTATTTATTCATTCATTCCTTTCTTTCTTTTGCTATAATAAATTTATTGAAGTGCATTGCAAGAAGGTACCTTAATAAGATTATTACCTATTGTCTTAGTCAGGGTTTCTATTCCTGCACAAACATCATGACCAAGAAGCAAGTTGGGGAGGAAAGGGTTTATTGAGCTTACACTTCCACATTGTAGTTCATCACTAAAGGAAGTCAGGACTGGAACTCAAGCAGGTCAGGAAACAGGAGCTGATGCAGAGGCCATGGAGGGATGTTTCTTACTGGCTTGCTTCCCCTGGCTTGCTCAGCCTGCTCTCTTATAGAACCCAAGAATACCAGCCCAAAGGAGGTACCACCCACAAGGGGCCCTCCTCACTTGATCACTAATTGAGAAAATGTCCCACAGCTGGATCTCATGGAGGCACTTCCCCAACTGAAACTCCTTTCTCTGTGATAACTCCAGCCTGTGTCAAGTTGACACACAAACCAGCCAGTACACCTATGGACTTTTTGTTTATTTATTTTCAGACAAAACTTACATAGGACAAAATGCTCATTTGGTCCATAAGCCATCTAATGATTTTTGGCAACTACACATGGCCTGTGTAACCACACCTTGAAGCTAGACATTACCCTCATTCCACAGAGTCCCCTTACCCCACTGTTCACTCCTAGCCTAGAGCTGACTTTTACATTTTCCTCTTCTCTGCGTTACGCCTGACAGCCCTTTTTGGTGACTGTCTTTTGTCAGTATGTCAGATGAGTGGGTACACAGATGTAATAGTTTTGGAAATACAAACAGTATCATACTGTAGAGAACCTCTTAAATGAAAAATAAAGCTCTTGACCATGGATTCTAAGGCATATTTTGGTGTGTTCCCAGTGGCAATGTGAAAATGGAATGATAGCCAGGCAGTGCTGGCGCACACCTGTAATCCCAGCACTCTGGGAGGCAGAGGCAAGCGGATTTCTGAGTTTGAGGCCAGCCTGGTCTACAGAGTGAGTTGCAGGATAGCCAGGGCTACACAGAGAAACCCTGTCTCGAAAAACCGAAGAAGAAGGAGAAGAAGGAGGAAGAAGGAAGAAGAAGGAAGAAGGAGAAAAAACCAAATCCAAAAAACCAAAAGAAAAAAAAAAGAAAATGGAGTGACAGAGCTGTAGAAGGACTGGTAGAGTACAACAGACCAGCTAGCTGGTTAGGCTTGCAGTAGTGCCAAGGACATGGACAGAACCCTGGGAGAAAGAACCCCAGGAGACTGAAGGAAACGGGAGTAAGAGCTAACACCTGGGAAGCTGGAAATAGCTCAAGTATAAAGGGTAAAATAGTCTTATTTTAAATCTAATCACTTACTCAACAGATACTCATAGTGATATATAATGCTTCTTAACCTGACCTAGACATAAAAATAATTCCCTATGAAGAGCAAAATGTATCTTTTCCTGAGATTTTAAATAAAAAGTAACTCTTGGGACAGAATGTCAAGAAAGGCACTTGTCACCAAGTCTAACAACCTGAGTCTGATGTCTGAGTCCCATGCGGTGGGAGAGAACTGACTCCTACAAGTTGTCCTGTGACCTCTCCACTGTGACACTCACACACACACACACACACACACACATGCTCAAGAAATAAATGATTAAATCAGGAGGGAGGCTGGAGAGATGGCTCAGCTGTTAGCTCACAGGGATCTCTTGCAGAGAACAGGAATTTGGCTCCCAGCATTCACATTTGGCCTCTAACTCCAACTGCTTGTAACTCCAGCACTGGATGATCTGACGACATCTTCTGGTGACTTTGTGTAACTGCACACGCACATACACATTTAAAAAAAAAAAAACTCAATGGAAAAAGTTCATCAAGAAACAGGAAGAGTGCTTGGACACTCCCTCAGTCTGGCATGGATGGATCCCGACCGCATGGGCACCAGGTAGGAGCGCTAAAGCTTCAGTGGCCCACTTCACCCTAGATCTTGTGATGGAAAAAGTAAAGATGAGAAGAATAGCTGTTTTGGCAGATGGTAAATTTCATTGAAATTCCTGAGAAACAAGCATCACAATGCTTAACGTAGGTAAGAGAGTTGAGGGTGTGGGCTGAGGGGCCAAGACCATGGAGTGTGAATCCTGGGCTTCCCCAGATTAGAAGTGGGCTGGACCGGCGATGGCTCAGCTGGTATGGGTGCTTCTGGAGGAACCCGGCAACTGAGTTCCACCTGAGTTGCTGGGGTTCCCATGTTGTGGAAGGAGAGAACTGACACACAAGTTGTCTTCTGACTTCCATATGCACGGCAGGACATGTGTGTTCTCCCCCTAACAAATAAATAAGTATAATTTAAATTTTTTATTTAGCAGAAGCTCTGTATGTTAGACAACTTGTAGAACTTGCCAGGGTAACATCAGTATTCAGCCCAGGGCTGTTGAGGGTTAAATGCATGTGAGCTCATTTAGGGCCTGCCTCAGCCACGGCTGCGTGTTGTAGGTGTTTATAGGGAAGCAGCCTGACAACTGTGTGGTGCCTTAGGAACGACTCTCTCAAGGCCATTTAAAAATCAAAATAAGTGTCACATGTTTCTTTTTGTTTGTTTGTTTTTGTTTTTGTTTTTGGAGACAGGGTCTCTCTGTGTAGCCCTGGCTGTCCTGGAACTCACTCTGTAGACCAGGCTGGCCTCGAACTCAGAAATCCACCTGCCTCTGTCTCCCAGAGTGCTGGGATTACAGGCGTGTGCCACCCCTGCCCGTGTCACATGTTTCATTCCCAAAACTTCTGATTCAGTTCCAAGCATTGTGAAAGACACACTGAGAACTAGGAACCTTTGGGAATTTTGTTTTTGTTTTAGTTTTACGTAGCTTTCAATAAATGGTAGTTGTTAAAATCATCACCTAGTCAGGGAGTGATCTATATAACCCAGAATTTGGGAGACTAGTTGAAACTAGAGTAAAAACTGGATGATATTTGTGCAGTAAGTAAAATGTCTGAGTTCCCACTCAGAGGAGGTGCCGTGAACCTGCTTAGTACTTAATGCACCAGAAAGAAGAGGGGGAATTATGGCTGACTTTGAGACCTGCTTTCTCTGAAATAGATAAATTATATAATAATATCTTGATTTCCACCTAACGTTAATCCCACCATTGGGATAGAAGTTTTCCTTTAAAAACTTTTATTATGGTTATTTATTTGTTTGTGCGTGCGTGTGAGATCTGCTGAGACAACTTGTTCCCAGGGGACTGCTTTTAGGGGAGTAATGTGTATAGGGGGTTATCAGCATCCTTAGGCACTTCTTGTTTATTTACTGAAAAAGTAAACTCTACGATACAGTTAGACCCAGGACAGTGCTGTGTGAGTTCTCCCTCTGGCTAAACCGAGGCTGAAAAACAAGAATAAACGGTAAGAATTAGTATCTGTTGAGTTCTTGCCTGTGTCAGGCTTCCCAAGGCATTTTATCCATCATTCATCAATCATAATTGATCAGTACTTCATTTAACAAAGGTAGAAAGCTGGGAAGCAGGAAGCGGTGTGGAGCCAGACTTCAGCACAGATCCCTTACGTCTCTGTACCTATAATCTTCCCACTGGACATAAGCTTTTATACATGGCTGCAGAGCACCGTGGTAGTTTTGGGGTTGGGTTCTGTTGTTTCCTTGTGCTGGGGAACAAAGCCTAAGGCTTTATGTGTAGGACAAATGTTCTACCACTGACACACATCCCCAATCTTTGGGTTTTTGTTTTGTTTTATTTTTTGTTTGGTTGGTTGGTTTTAAATATACTGCCCAAGCTGGCCTTGAACTTATGATCCTCCTGCCTCAACCTTCAAAGTGCTACAGGCATGTACCACTATGTCTGTTCCATAGTTCACATTTGACAAAGCTAAAAGTATTTTCTAAATCCAAGAAAACAAAATGTCAGACCTGATCATGGTGGCACATGTCTGTAATCCTGGTACTTAGTCTGAAGCAAGAAGAGCACAGGTTCGAGACCACACTTACATGTCTTACATGTCAGACCTGATCATGGTGGCACATGTCTGTAATCCTGGTACTTAGTCTGAAGCAAGAAGAGCACAGGTTTGAGACCACACTTAGCTATATAACCAAACCTTCAGTGTTGGGCAGTTGAGCATCCTGGTATTGCAGATGCTCTCTTGAGAAGTGTAATATTTTTTTTAATATAAGAACCAAAATGTAGGGGCTGGAGAGATGGCTCAGTGGGAAAGAGCACCAACTGCTCTTCCAAAGGTCATGAGTTCAAATCCCAGCACCCATATGGTGGCTCACAACCATCCATAAAGAGATTTGATGCCCTCTTCTGGTGTCTGAAGACAGCTACAGTGTACTTACATATACTAATTAAAAAAAAATTAAAAAAAAAAAAAAAAAGAACCAAAATGTAGCCGGGCATAGTGGCGCATGCCTGTAATCCCAGCACCCTGGGAGGCAGAGGCAGGCGGATTTCTGAGTTCGAGGCCAGCCTGGTCTACAGAGTGAGTTCCAGGACAGCCAGGGCTATACAGGGAAACCCTGTCAAAAAAAAAAAAAAAAAGAGCCAAAGTATAAAGAGATGCAAAAACTATAATCTACATGAAAACAGCTTTTAAAACTTTAGACACTCATTTCACAGATTAAGCACAGAGATGTGTAACACACACATATGTAGGTACATGTGCCATGGCACACATGTGGAGGTCAGAGGACAGCTTTCAGGACGTAGTTCTTTCCATCCACCATGGGTATGGAACTCTAGGTGTCAGACCTGCTGAGACAGCCTGGTCCCAGGGCACTGCTTTTATGTATCTAATACCTAGCGTTGGAGGGAACCAAGGTCTGCCGTGGGTTGTTTGGGTGGGGGTGGGGGGAAGAAGGGTAGCTGAGAAGCAAAAGAGTAGGTGTTATAACTATTCCAGGAGGTCACAGGAGTCCGTGAGAGAGTCCTGGTCAGCAGAAGGAGTGAGAGGTCCTAGGACCCTCTCCTATCCCTACATAGTTAAAGTAGACCTGGCACCTCTGTCCTCACTCCCGGACATCTGGTGGGATACTCTCTGCACTCTCTGGCCTCTTCCATATACTGCTGAGACTCTGCTGTTCCTTAATGTATTCAGTTAATACATTCAGATGTGTTCAGAACTATATAGATGCCAAAGACAGAGAGGGGTAAGACAGTGTCTGCTCCCCCAGCTTTCACGATGAGAAAGAGTTGAAAGTACTAGAAGAGTTCGACCACAGCCTTAGTGTGCTACCCCGCTGGCCCTGGTCTGGTACTCTACCTCTCAATCTTTTCCTTTCCAGCATAAAATTTACCTCAGTTCAGCAAAGCTTAAATAGGTATAACTGTTTTAAGTTTCTCTGTGTAGCTCCGGGTGTCCTGGAACTCACTCTGTAGACCAAGCTGACCTCGAACTCAGAAATCCGCCTGCCTCTGCCTCCCAAGTGCTGGGATTACAGGTGTGTGCCACCACCGCCCTACTGTTGAATTAATTATTAACACTACTTATGCAACCCCACCATAAGCAGTGTGTGTTCCTCACCACCCGCCCAGTGTTCCAGATTTCCAAAAGACACACACTCACACTCACACTCACACACAGCCTTATATTTACTATGCTTTAAACAGCACAGTGGCTGGGCCACTCCCAGGTTCCATGTTGCTAACGCTTCCCCTTCCAATACTCCTGAAATCTATATTCCATCTTTGCTATTCTAGACCCAAAGTGGGGGGGGGGGGGGCGGCTCTTGAGGCCGCTCTACCCTGGCTCTTACATGGTTGTATGCTCGTATTTCTCCAGCTCTCAGGCCTGATTCTTCTGCTTCCTAGGCATGGAGGTTTTAAAACCTCCTTCCCTAGGTTCTCTAAAGTCCGGCCTCAGTCACCCTGCACACCCACTTGCTGCCAGCAACTTTATCTATCAGTTAGAACCAACTAGAAACAGGGGATCTGCAGTATCTTACATGCAGACATGTGAATCCTGTGTAATTTGGGAACCCCCTTAACATAATATAAATAATAAACCACATCCACACAGTCAGCGTCAACAGCTTTCATATTAGGATACTGAGTCCACACCTTTTACTGTAGGGAAACTGAAAGGATTTGACTCCTACTTCTTCTTCCTGATAGAAGAAAACCTACTCTGCATATGTGTATGCTGTCCATGTGTACATGTGTGTATGCATGTGTGTACCTGTGCATGTGAGTGTGTGCTAGAAGTTGAACTCTCGCATCTCATTTGCTTAGCAAGTACTCTGAGCTACTCGTCAAACTCCCAATTTTAAGATTCATACTACATCTTAAATTACCATCCTGAAGAGTCATTTTCATTGCCTTTTTGGTTCTCTGATCCAAAAAAGTTCAACAGGATTGCTTAATAAGATTATCAACAGTTGTTTTTTTAAAACATACTATTATAATTTACTTCATCAAAAGTGGTAACCACATCTACCTGTAACATTTTATCCAAGCACATTTAGTGAATCTACTTGTTATAAGTACTTTGTTTCTGGTAAGTTAATATTCCAAAATTTGGCAACATTACCATTTTATGGACCCAGTCCTTATATCCACCTCTAATTTGTTGACCCCCTCCTTTTTTGTTTTTGTAGAATTTATTTATTTATTTATTTTATGTGTGAGTCCACTGTAGCTAGCTGTACAGATAGATGGTTGTGAGCCATCATGTGGTGCTGGGAATTGAATTCAGGACCTCTGCTCGCTCTGGCCCAAAGATTGACAAACCAGAAGATGGTGTCAGATCTCATTACATATGGTTGTGAGTCACCGTGTGGTTGCTGGGATTTGAACTCAGGACCTTCAGAAGAGCAGTCGGTGCTCTTAACTGCTGAGCCATCTCTCCAGCCCCTGTTGGGTCTCTCTTAAAACTTGCTTTGTTAGCAGCCTCTGGGAGGATTGACTGCCTTTGTATTTGGATCTCATTGTAGTCATTTTGCTTGAGTGAATATCCTCCTTTCCTGCATTTAATTGCCTGTGCTATAGAAAATGTTTAACCTTTCACTTTGAAATCTGAACTCTAGGTCTACAGATTAAATGTTCTTGTTATACAGTGGCTAGGCTCCAAGGTCAACACATTCCTGTCAAAACTCTTTGGGAAGGCTTCACTTTGAAGTGGAACAGAGTCCTCCCAACAGAGTATCTCTTGGTGTAGCCTGCTTTTTCTCTCTAGTGCCATATTATATCATTGGCGTAGGCTCAGGACATAGTTTTCTTTTGTTTTTACTTATGGGTATGGGTAGTTTCCTGCCATGCAAATGCGTCACTTGGATCCCTGCTGTCTCCAGGGGCCAGAATCGAGTATCTGATTGATACCCTAGAGCTGGCGTTACAGATGGTTGGTTGTGAGCGTCCATACAGGTGCTAGGAACCTGATCAGGCTCCTCTGGCCGAGCTGCAGTGTTTTTAATGCCTTAGCTATCTCTCTAGCCCCACCTCCCCGTAATCACACACACACACACACACCAGACAGGGTTTCTCTGTATAGCCCTGGCTGTCCTGGAACTCAGACTGGCCTCGAACTCAGAAATTTGCCTGCCTCTGCCTTCCAGAGTGCTTACAGGCGTGCGTCACCACGGCCCGGCTAATTCTATTTTTTAAAAAAGAGTTATGTTGCGTAATCTTTTTTTTTTTTTAACAGAACATCAGAATGCTACTTTGATAGTGAAGGAGACATATAGGAACTATCTAAGGAAGGCAGATTTATAAATTTAACCCCCCACCCCGTCACACTTACTCAAATGTATAGATTCTCAGGGTAGAATGAGTGACAGGCAAGATGTCACAAGACTCTTCTCCCCAACTCTGTATATCACGATATCACCTGTGTAACGGTACTGATAGTGCCTGGGGAGGATGCTGTTCTATCTTGGTCCCTATAAAAGCATTTGAAAAGAAGGGTCATAGTTAAGATATATTTAGGAATGAGGCTTGAGAACTGCACAGCGGTTAAGAACATCCACTGTTCTGCAGAGGACTTGAATTCTGCTCCCAGAAGGGCCTGTAACTCCAATTTCAGGAGAGCAGACACTTTTATCCTCCACAGAGCTTCCCATATAGGCATGCACTTGGATGAATGCTTGCTGAATACACACACACACACACACACACACACAAACACACACACACACACAAAATATTTAAAACAAAATAAATCTTTTCCTAATTCAGGGCTATAAACCTGTTGCTGAGTAAAGAAGTCACAGCTCCTCTGTAACATCTCTAGACGGGATTAGGTCCCTAGAAAGATGCTAGATACGGGACCTTTACTCTTTGCTTGTTACTTAGCATTTATGTTGGTGTACATGCTGCTACATGTGTATCATGTAGTGCCACAAGGCCTACATGGTTCTCTGTTTACAGCACGGGCGCCAGGGATTGAACTGGTCATCAGGGCTGACAGCAGGCACCTCAAACTGCTGAGCCAGTTTGCTAACCAGACCTTTATTATTTATTTTAAATTTTGTTTGTTTTCTTACTTGTTGTATGCATGCTTGCTCCTTTTTTCTTTGTATTGAAAATACATCCTAAGGGCTGGAGAGATGGCTCAGGCCTAGCTATCTCCCCAGCCCCACCTCCCCGTAATTCTCGTTTTTTCAAAAAGGGTTATGTTGCATAATCTTTAAAAAAAAAAAAAAACCAAAAAAACTGAACCCCAGCACATATTTCCAATGCTTTGTACAATAATAATTTAACAATAAAATAAATAATTCCCTTGTTTTTGTACAAGTTTCACTCCCACCAGCCATGTATGGGTGTCCCCTTATTCCACATCATCACCAGCGTGAACTGTCACTTGTTTTATTGATTTTAGCCATTCTGACAGGTATAAGATGAAATCTAAAAGTACTTTTGATTTGCATTTTTCTGATGGCTAAGGATATTGATTGAACATTTTTTAAGTGTTTTTCAGCTATTTGTGTTTCCTCTATTAAGAATTCTCGTTAAACCGGGTGGTGGTGCCGCACGCCAGTAATCCCAGTACTCAGGGAGGCAGAGGCAGGCAGATTTCTGAGTTTGAGGCCAGCCTGCTCTACAGAGTGAGTTTCAGGACAGCCAGGGCTGTACTGAGAAACCCTGTCTCGAAAAAACCAAAATCCAAAAAAAAAAAAAAAAAAAGATTTCTTGTTTAGATCTGTATTCCATTTTTAAATTGGGTTATTTGTTTTCTTGGATATTCGCTGTCTGTTGGATGTATAGTTAATAAACATTTTTTCCCATTTTGGGTGCTGCCTCTGTCAGAAAGGGGATAGATACCTTTTCCCATATAGAAGCGTCTCAGTTTGGTAAGGTCCCACTTATTAGTTGTTGACTTTAGTGTTTGTGCTTTGTTTCTGTTCAGAACGTCTTCTTCAAGACCAGTGTATACCAGGCCGTTCCCCACTTTCTCTCCTACCAGGCTCCGTCCACCTGGGTTTATGTTGAGGTCTTTGGTGGACGTGGCGTTTTGTGCAGAGTGATAAGTTAGATCTGCTGGGTTCTTCCACATGCAGCTGCCAGTTTGACCAGTGTTGCAAGATATTTCCTATCCATTCACATTGAGGCAGTGAGGGGCCAGTGATTGGAGGGGAGAGAGGAGGAGGAGCTAAGAGAAGTAGGGGAGGGGAAGGGGAGAGAGGGAAGGAGGGCAGGGGAGGGAGACAAGCAGGGGGAGGTTGGATGCAGATATCCAGATGGCTTCAGACGTATTTCTGGTGTTTTGGAGAGGTTAGACATATTGGGATAAGACTTTATCATTGTAAATTGGCATTTATGTAATTGGGAGTTTTATACACATAAATATATTTGGTTAATTATTCAAGTTTAAGAGTCATGCTTTACCAGATACTTGGAAGGAGTGGGTGCTGGGCAGAAGCGTGGGACTCCGCCATTTACAGAGTCTATGGAGGAGAGGAAACACAGCTGGGATACTGTGAGAGTTAGCTGGAAGAGATTGGCTCAGTGGTGAGAGCTGACCTGAGGGACTTGGTGCAGAGACCTGGCGGGGCGGTACTTTATATAACTGTTTTCCCTCTACAGACCAGTATTATTTGCATCCAGCCACATTGCTGAAATTTTTTTTAAATCCCACTAGAGGATCACCAGTGGGATTTTTAGGGTCACTTATGTATACTATCATATCATCTGCTAATAAAAGATATTTTGACTTCTTCCTTTCCAATGTATTTCCCTTTGATCTTCTTAGGTTGTCTTATTGTTGTAGCTAAAACTTTAAGTACTATATTAAATAGATTTGGAGAAAGTGGACAGCCTTGTCTTGTTCCTGATTTTAGTGGAATTGCTTTGAGTTTTTCTCCATTTCAGTTAATGTTGGCTATGGACTTGCAGTAAACTGCCTTTATTATATTGAGGTACATCCTCTATTTCCCTAATCTCTCCAGGACTCTTGTCATGAATGGGGTAGTAGATTTTGTTAAAGGCCTTTTCTGCATCTATGATATGATCATATGGCTTTTGTTTTTCCAATTTGTTTATATGGAATTTACAATTTGTTTTATATTGGCTAAAACCATCTGACTCTGGGCTTTTTTGAGTGAGAGAATTGTTTTGTTTTGATTTTTGAAACAGAGTTTCTCTGTGGAACGGCTCAGGCTGTCCTGGATCTTGCTTTGTAGACCAGACTGGTCTTGAAGAGGCCTACCTTTGCCTCCCAAGTGCTGGGATTAAAGATCCCAGCAGTTGGGAGACTTTTAATGACTGCTTCTACTACACTAGGAGTTATATGTCTATTTAAGTTGATTTTCTAATCTTGATTTCAATTTGTTAAATGGTATATATCAATAAAATTATTCATCTGTGTTAGATTTTCCAATTAGGTATGGGCAATTAGGTTGCATGTTTTTAAAGTATGTTCTTCTGATTCTCTAGATTTTCTCTGTGTCTGTTGCTGTGTCCTTTTAATTTCTGATTTTATTAATTTAGATAGTCCTGACTGTTACTGTATTTTTATGCTGGCATCTGGGTTTGGGAAGATTGTAATCTTCCCAAAGATTACAATCAAAAAGATTGATTGGAATTGGGAGACTCACGTTGAATGCTCAGCTGAGGCTTTCTGGTCTGAGGCTTATTTCAGTTGTTGGCATTCAGTTTCCTGTAGCTGTAGAATCCATAGGACTTCGATTCTCTCTCTCTCTCTCTCTCTCTCTCTCTCTCTCTCTCTCTCTCTCTCTCTCTCTCTCTCTCTTTTGGTTGGTTGGTTGGTTGGTTGGTTGGTTGGTTGGTTTTTCAAGACAGGGTTTCTCTGTATAGCCCTGGCTGTCCTGGAACTCACTCTGTAGACCAGGCTCAAAAATCTGCCTATCTCTGCCTCGCAAGTGCTGGAATTAAAGGTATGTGTCACCACCCGGCTTCTGTTTTCTCTTTACATCTGATATTTTGCCTTGGTTTTGTGGGTTTTTTAAACTTTGTTTTTCTCTTAGTCTCTTTGAGATAGTCCCTTTGTGGCTTAGGCTGGCCTTGAACCAGCATTACTTGTGCTAGGGCCTTCTAAGTAAGCAGTCATCACATGAGGGAAGAAACTTTTCAACTATTTTTGTAGAGCAAAATTTTTAAAGTTTTAAGCAAAGCATAGTGATGCACCAGCCCTCTGGAGGCAGAGGCAGGTGGATTAATTCGAGTTCCAGGCCTGCCAAAACCTTTTTTTTTTTTTTTTTTTTTTGAGTCACAGCAAAATTGAGAAGAAAATGCAGGCATTTACCATATATTCCCTGTCTGTCTGTCTGTCTCACACATGCATGGCCTCCTCCACTGTCAACACCCCACTAATATACCTGCTACAGCTGAAGGACCCAGACTCAGGCTGACACATCTTCCTCTCTCCAAGTCTATATATAGCACACGTAGGTTTGCAGTTAGTGTTACCCATTCTACAAGTGTGATACTCTAGTATCACAAGGTCTTTTAAACTATCCTAAAAACCTCCATTCTTCACCTGTTCACCTTACTTTTTTTTTTCTCCATATTTTTGACTTTAAGAATGCCACATGGAATCATTTGTAGGTGGCATTTTCATTCAGAAGTCCTCTCTGCTGTAGACAGTGCTCTGTTGTCTGGTTGATCCACAGTTCACTTGTTCACGACCTGCAGGCTGCCAGGGCTGCTTTTAAGATTGTGCAGTTGAGAATTGAGCTTCCACAGACATCCATGCGTCTGTTTTATGTAGAGAGATGTTCTCAGCTCCAGTGAAGTAAATACCAAGAGGCATGAAGGAGTGCATAATGAAGTGTGTTTAGTTTATGAGAACTTTACTGTCTTCAAAATGGCTACCCTATTCTACATTCCCAGCATACATTGATGACTCTGTGAGAGGAGGTCTGCCAGTTTAAATCCGTCCAGCACCCGCCCTAATTAGCTGAAGTTCTAGAGCCTAGAGGCAGGCAGGGTGGGGCAATAGAAAAGCCAGACTTTACTATTATGCTAACAGACCCCTCCCCCGTTCTCCCCCCTCCTGTCTGTAAGGCGGCTCCCTGGTTCTGGGCTCTTTTGTCCCAGCTTCCTCCATTGTAGTGGCCAGGGTTGTTAAAGGACTGATCACCTCTATGGAACCAGAGAAGATTATTTCAAACATCCATCAGCTGAGAGCTACTGTCTTCCTCACCCTCCGAGCTGCGCTGCGCGTGTGGCCTGTTGTCTGAATGGTATCTCAGTGTTCTGTTCTGAAGACAATTGTTTCTTCTGCGTTTGTTTACGATCAGCTTATCTTTCCTGGCAAGGTGTCTTTTAGCTTTTGGGCCAGTTTATATTTTTTTCCTGTTGATTTTTTAGGGATTCTTTGTGCACTTTGGGTAACAGTACCTCGTCCGGTAGGTCTTATGCAAGTGCTTTTCCTAGTCTGTGGACTCATTATTCTAACTATTTCCTAGTCTGTGGACTCATTATTCTAACTATTCTAACAATTTGCAGAGCCAATCAGTCTCTTTTTTTTTTTCTTTTTTTTTTTCTTTTTTGTTTTTGGTTTTTTGAGACAGGGCTTCTCTGTATAGTCCTGGCTGTCCTGGAACTCACTCTGTAGACCAGGCTGGCCTCGAACTCAGAAATCCACCTGCCTCTGCCTCCCAGAGTGCTGGGATTGCAGGCGTGAAGCTGGCCTTGAACTCCTGATCTTTCTGCCTTTTGCTGCACAAGTTTGAATTCAGGCACGTACCGTATGTATCCAGATTTTTGTTTTTTGTTTTTATTAATTTATTTTTTTGGTATAGAGTAGAGTTTATTCAGGGGCAGAGGATGGGAGTTAATGGGAAGTGGAGGCAGAAAGAGAGTAGAGGAGGAGTGGAGGCCGGTCATGACCACGTGGGGAGGTGGGGGAGGGGAGGAGAGCCCAAGAGGGGCAGAGAGGTGAAAGTGCCAAGAGGCAAGAGCGATGAGAGAGCTTAATTTTTATGTTAAGGAAGTCCCACATAGAAGTTCTTTCTGCTGGGGTTTAAGCCTTTAGCATTTTACCTAAAATATCTCAGGTCATAGAGATTTTCTGCTATGTTATATTTTTAGTTCTATAGGTATTTTTTGTTGGGAACGTGTTGCATTTGTTTGTAGGGTGTGTATGTGTGAGGACAACTTGCAGGAAATGGTTCTTTCCTCCCACCACGTGGGCCCCAAGATCAAACTCAGGCAGGTAGGTTTGGCGGCACACACGCACCTTCACCCCGCCCCTAGCCATCTTGCCGGCCTATTTGGAGATAATTATCTTGAAGGGTATAAAGTTTGTGTCAAGGTCTTTCTGTTGTAGTGATGACTTCCCCCCCCCCACCTTGTGGCTATCTAGTTAGTTGTTCCATTTAAATAGCATCTTCTCTGTTGTGGTCCCTTTGTTCCTTTGTCAAAGATCTTTTGAGGGCATGTGTTGCTGTATTTCTGGGCGCCCTGCTGTATGCGTGTGTGTTCTTGTGCCAGCCAGTAGTGTGGTAAGTGATGCCCATTGGGTACTCTTTTATTACCGTGATCTTTCTTCTGGGTCTTTTACCTCTGTATACAAACTTAGATGCAGTTTGTCTTAGCTACTAAATAACTTGGTAGGTTTGTCTTGTTTTTGTTTTGAGGTTTTGAGACCAAATCTCACTGTGTAGCTCTGACTGGCCTTTGGCCTGGCTGGGACTTAGAACAGAGATCTGCTTTCCTCTGCCTCCAGAGTGTTTTAAGGGCTGGCCAAGAAAGCAGGCCTTATTCAGGAAAACCTTCCTTTTGATTGACTTAGATCCAGCTCTAATTATGTCTGCAAAAATCTCTGCCCTGTAACATACAGGAGCTGTCCTGGAACTCAACTCTCTAGACCAGGCTGGCCTCAAACTCAGAAATCTGCCTGCCTCTGATTCCCAAGTGCTGGGATTAAAGGTGTGCGCCACCACCGTCCTGCACCATTACCATTCTTACTTAGCACCTTGTTCACAAAAGAACAAGACGGGCACACCAGGAAGCAGTCTTGGAAGACATCTTGAAATTCTTCCTACCACAAAAAAGACATCACTGAGCATTTGTTGAAATGTGGACCATTTGACTAACCCCGCCTTTGAGTTATGGTATAGTACAAGATATCTTTGCATGCTAGGCCAGTGCTGTGCCATTGGGCAATCACCGCAAACGTCTACATTTTATTTAAAGAGACTAAAACTCAGGAACATGAAGCCATTTGTGTACCTGGTGTTTGCTTTGTTTAGATCCTGTTAGTCTCCAAATTCTGTCAATTGTTTTGGTCTTTCTTTCTTTCTTTCTTTCTTTCTTTCTTTTTTTTTTTTTTTTTTATATATGGATTTGGTTTTTTCAAGACTGTTTCTCTGTATAGCCCTGGCTGTCCTGGAACTCACTCTGTAGACCAGGCTGGCCTCGAACTCAGAAATTTGCCTACCTCTGCCTCCCAGAGTGCTGGGACTAAAGGTGTGCATCACCACCACCCGGCCATTTTGGTGTTTCAAGACAGGGTTTTTCCGTGTATCCCTGGCTGTCACTCTGTAGTCTCAACTTGGAGACCCCCCCAACTTCTGCCTCCCAGTGCTGAAAGGAACTAAAGGCTTGAGCTACCTCTGACTTTCAAATTCAGCATTATCGTGTCAAATATATATCTTATTGATAGGGTTTTTTTGTTGTTGTTGTTTTGTTGTTTTTGTTTTGTTTTTTGTTTCTTGTGTGTCGTTTGTTTTTGTTTGTTTGTTTGAGACAGGGTTTCTCTGTGTAGCCCTGGCTGTCCTGGAACTCACTCTGTAGACCAGGCTGGCCTTGAACTCAGAAATCCTCCTGCCTCTGCCTCTGCCTCCCCAGTGCTGGGATTACAGGTGTGCACCACCACGCCTGGCCAATTGGTTATTTCTGTGCCAGTAAAATGAGCCAGTTCAAGCCAGATTAGATTATATTCGGTTGGTTATTTCTCTGCCCTTGGTAAAATGAACCAATTTAAACCAGATTGGATTAGATTACAGGCAGGTTTTTGGGAAGCCGCTCTCCGGCTGGCTTGGTCTCACTGGACCAAGACCAACGTAGTCCCCTTGGGGAAAGGTGGAGTGGGGGAGGGGGAAAGAGAAAGGGGTGTGTAGAGAGAGAAGAGGGGGAGGAGAGAGACCAGAATGTCTGGATTCTATAGGGAGGAGTCTCTGGAGGAGGCAGCCCAGTACCTGGGCTAGAAAGTTCAGGGCTAGGGGCAGGGTATGCAAAGTAGGGAATGAGGGATCCTGGGAGAACCCGGAGGCCTGGTCTGCTTTGGTATATAAAATATACATTCCCTGAGTCAGAAACCGAACTATATGTAGGCAGCAGGTTTTATTAGGAAGCTGCTTTTGAGTGAGTTCACTGGCCCCAAGGATGGAGGCCAGGGAAGTCCCTGTTGGGGTGGGGGAAGAAAGGGTGCATATGCAGAGAAAGAGGAAGGGAAGGGAAGAATAGAGTGATGGAGGGAGAGCCCAAAAGGTCTGGATTATCTAGGGAAGAACCTGTGGGGAAAGGGTAGCCAGCCCCTGTGCTGAAAAGTTCAAGGTTGGGGGCATGTTATGCCAGATAGGGACTGAGGAATGCTGGGAGAACCTGGAGGCCAGGTCTGCTTGGATGTGTAAAATGTTTACTTCTATCCTGGAGAGCGAAATCTGCTGAGTCCTTGGGTTATAAATGTGAATCACCCCACCCTGGTTTAAACACTTTTCTTGTAGCATGTAAGAAAAGCTGTCAATTTTTTGTGTGCTTACTCAAGATCAACCATGTGGCATAGCTGGGTAGGAGTGGTGGGCCTTTAAAGGCAAAGTCCCCACAGTTGATTTGCTTCCTGAAAGGTCTGAGATTCAAGCTCATTCTACCACACCATTACCCAGTATAATTATTTGGTAAACACCAGTTTGTTTGCTATTTATAATGAATAAAGTCCTCTATAACAAGGGAATTCAGTATGTGACTTTGAACGTTGACCAAAAGTTATGATTAGTTTTATGGAGGTACTTTATGTTAAACTCTAACTGTCTTTGAGGCAAGGAGGGAGGGAAAGTAACTATTGACCTGTGTTTAGACAGCATTGTTACAAACCCTATTACAAGGCCTGTGGTTTGGCCAAATGAGATAGAAGACTTTCATATGCATAGTCTTCCTAATATCTCAGTATTTAGCAATGCAGGAGGGACAGATCTGGAAAAGTACAAATTATTTGGGTTGGGGAGGAGTTAGGCCTGCAGATAGGTTAGCATGCAAATAGGTGAAGATAGACTTGTGCAAACACACTATTAAATTCAGTTAAGTGTTGATGAGCAAGGCAGTAAAGAAAGCTTTCCTTGCTCAAACCAGCAGCTCTGTGGAGTGACACAAGGGGCATATTATTACTTGGTTTTAGTCACAAATCTGACTCTTATAGCAAAGCCCATAGCTTTGAAAGTATCCATTGTTGGTTTATGTTGGTCATTACACTATCTATAAAAAAGGCTCTCAGGAGATCATATTTTGAAGCTTCTACATGAAGTAGAGAGGGTTTTGATTGGTTGCTTTTCCCTGTTTTTTCATTTGGTTTTGAACTTCTCTGGCTCGGGTATCCATTGGTGTTTATTGAGAAAAGCCAGATTGAAAACTTTGGGCAGTGGTAGCACACCCTGTAATCTCAGCACTGCGGGGGCAGAGGCAGGTAGAGCCTTCTGAAATGGAAGCCAGCCTGGTCTATACAGTTCCAGGACAGCCAGGAATACACAAAGAAACCTTGTCTGGGAAAGCAGAAAAAGAAAAGAAAAGAAATAAAGAAAAGGAAGTCATGTGACTCTGATTCTCCAGCATGGGAGAATTAGTCTCCTCCAAAGAGGATGGCAGGCTTATTTTGTTAGTACTGATACTTAAAGAAATACGCAACATGAAATTTTTACATAAGAATGAAAGTATTCGTAGAAGTTTACCATGTGACTTTTACCTCCAAAGTCAAATCCGATAGTAACCTCTGAACAATGAGTAACATGATGAAAAGTTAAGTTTTCCTCTTCAGGGAGGCTGGTTCATAGGTGGACTCTGCTGTGGTAGGGGAGGCTGGTTCATAGGTGGACTCTACTGTGATGGGGGAGGCTGGTTCATAGGTGGACTCTGCTGTGACGGGGGAGGCTGGTTCATAGGTGGACTCTGCTGTGACAGGGGAGGCTGGTTCATAGGTGGACTCTGCTGTGGTGGGGAGGCTGGTTCATAGGTGGACTCTGCTGTGGTGGGGAGGCTGGTTCATAGGTGGACTCTGCTGTGGTGGGGAGGCTGGTTCATAGGTGGACTCTGCTGTGACAGGGGAGGCTGGTTCATAGGTGGACTCTGCTGTGGTAGGGGAGGCTGGTTCATAGGTGGACTCTGCTGTGGTGGGGAGGCTGGTTCATAGGTGGACTCTGCTGTGGTGGGGGGAGGGGAGGCTGGTTCATAGGTGGACTCTGCTGTGGTGGGGGAGTGGCAAACATATACTACTTGAGTCCTAATCCATTTTTGCCCTGTTCTGTTTTCTTTATGGCACTAGCCGAAAAAGAAGAACATGTCTGCCTACCAGGTGTTCTGTAAGGAGTACAGGGTAACCATTGTGGCCGACCATCCAGGTATAGGTAAGAACCTGTATTCTCTGAAGCAGTGCATTTAATTAATTTGATCACTAGGCAGCTTCCCCTACAGCACTGGAATACAAACTGAAACCAGCTGCAGCGGTCCGTATGCCAGGAAGGCCGAAGCAGCAGCCATAGCCTAGGTTACAGCACGTGCCCTCTCTCAACAAAAGAGAAACGTATTCCCTCAGTTCTGCAAATCCTTTCATTTACCCTGCATATTAAAGGGGTGTGTATACCAGAGATTGATGATATCAGATACGTCCATCCATTGCTCTCCACCTCATTTTTATTTATTATTAGTATTTTGTTTGTTTTTGCTTTCTATTATATAGCTCTGACCATTCTAGAACTAACTCCCTATGTAGATCAGTCTGTTCTTGAACTCACAGAACCACCTGCCTAGGATCAAAGGTACACCACTATGCCCAGCTCTTCCCTAGTTTCTATTGAATTTTATGTATTATTTGTGTGTACATGTACGCATCATGTCAGTGGAGACCAGAGGATGATTTGTAGGAGTCAGGTCTCCGAACCATGTGTGAGATGGAGCTAGTGAGTGTCTTTACTCTCAGAGCCTCTGCCGCTGCCTCTCCTACTTGTTGAGGCAGGGCCCTGTCATTTAGCCTAGAACTCATCTATTCTGCTAGGCTAGAGGGCTAGTGAACTCCAAGGTCCTTGTATTTCTGCAGTGCTAAGATTCTAGACATTCCCTGCCACAACTTTTAAATTCTTGTAAAATTTTACGTTTATAGTTTTGGGGAATCTGGATTCAGGCTGTCAGGGTTATATGACAAGTACTATACCCATAGAGCCATCTTTCTAGTATGTATTTCTTAACCAATAAATGAGGAAAGTATAAATTAAACAGATTTAAGAGCCAGGCCCATGTCTATAGCTTCTGGGATGGGAAGGCTAACCTAATAAGATCACAGGTTTCAGACCAACCTGGGCTATATAGCAAGATCTTGTCTCAAAAGAAACAAATAAAAGAACACATGTGTCATTGCACCTAAATATGCAAAATAGGCATTTTATTTCCAAGAGCATAGACTTTTCCTTGAATTCCCTTGTATATATACTGTGGTGTTGATTCTGGTCTGTGCTAACACTTAGATGAGCAGACACCAGCCTGACCTTACACAGTTCACTTAATGTCACAATCTCCTTGAGCTTATGTAGAAAGTGGCTTTCCACTCTACAGAAGTGCTCTGAGAAATTAGACATTGCCAGGCATAGTGTGACATGCCTTTTAATGCCAGCACTAGGAAGTAGAGGCTTGTGGATCTCTTGAGTTTGAGGCCAGCCAGGGCTATACAGAGAAACCCTGTCTCAGTAGGAATAAAAAGCAGACATCTGTTCCACGAATCCTTTTCTAGTGTCTGCTTCCCCAGACTTTTGTTTTCTTACAGTTCTGTGTTTTTGTTTTTTCAACTTTTTTATATCAGATTTTGGGGAACTTAGTAAAAAATTGGCTGAAGTATGGAAGCAGTTGCCAGAAAAAGACAAACTGGTAAGTATATTTTATTACGTAGTTTTCATTATGTTTTACCTGCCAGCCACACAACCGTAAGTCAGCGAGGAAGAAGCAGTAGCGGTGGTTAGCAGGGGACATGGCCACTGCTGCTGTCAGGCTGTTCTTGCTATAAGGAAACTGACTTTTTCTACTGGTGTCTACGTTTTGTCCCCAAGCCAGTTTTAAATAAAATAAAAAGATCCCCCTCCCCTGGTTGATTAAAATATTTCTAAAAGAAAATCTAAAGTTAGAGTGCCCTACTGCAAGTGCCAGTCAGTCATAGTCTTAGGGACTGACAACCAAGAAGAAAAGTAGCAGATAGTGATAGTCACTGAAGACATTAACAGTTATGTCTGATTCGTGTAGTCACATCCCAATCAGTGTGAGTGGTAGTCATGGTGTCTTAGGGTTTCATTGCTGTGAAGAGACACCATGACTAAGGCAACTCTTTAAAGGCAGACATTCAATTGGGGCTGGCTTGCGGTTTGGGGTTTAGCCCATTATTACCATGTCAGAAAGCTGGCAGCTGGCAGACATAGTGTTGGAGCAGCCAGGAGTCCTATGTCTTGATCTGAAAGCAGTTAGGAGACCATCTTCCACACTGGGTGGGACTTAAACACTAGAAGACTTCAGAGCCCACCTGTACAGTAACGCACTGCCTCCAGTAAGGCCACACTGCCTTAGTAGTGCTACTTCCCATGGGCCAAGCATATTCAAAGTACCACATACAGGAGCAAGAACCATCATCCTTACTTTGAAGAATGGCTTTTTTAGATAAAATAACTCTTTTTACACCGAGATGATTCTTTATAGCTTGCAGTTTACCATTGCCAGGCAAGTTCGAGGATGTGGATAGCCACAGGACATGGTTAGAGTGACCTACATTTATGACCTACATTTAACCTTAAAGTGTGTTAACAGTACTGAGACGTAACCCTTGGCACTGAAGAGTGAATGCTTCTAGTCCTCCATTTTAGTTATCAGCTCATCAGCCTTGAAGCAACTTAGTGACTTAAGATCCAAAGTTACTATTTGCCCCCCTCCACCTTCTTCTAACCCCTTGCTCCCTTTCTGTTTCCTCATTTGCCTTCTATGTGGGTGATCTGTTGCAGATCTGGAAGCAAAAGGCTCTGTACCTGCAGCACAAACAGAACAAAGCGGAAGCCACAACTGTGAAGAGAAAAGCATCCAGTGCAGAAGGGTCCATGAAAGTCAGAGGTAGCAAGCACGGCTCTCTTCTGCTTTGCTAGGGCATTGGGAGAGCAAATAACTTAGGACAGAAGTAGGCCTTGATACCTAAGTATGACCGGCTGCGTAAAGTAGTTCAAAGTTAGAAACTGTAAGAAGTCACAGACTTCGCTGTAAAGATCCAGAACGTGTGCCAGGGATCAGACCTTCTGCCTCCTTGTAATGCAGCCAGCAGGAGAACGGCAAGTTCAAGAAGGCCTGAGCAACACAGCAATTGTAGTAGACAAGTTGGACTACACTGAGACCCTGTCTTTAAAAATAAGAAGGATCCAGAAAATGAATGTTATAACCTTTGTGTGCCACACATGCATGTGTGTTTCGTTTTCCTTACAACCCTGTAATGTATACAGCTAGGGACTGGAGAAATGTCCCCTATGGTTGAGAGCACCAGCTGTTCTTGCAAAGGACTAGAGTTCAAATCCCAGCCTCTGACTTGCTCACAGCAGGCTATAGCTCCAGTTCCTGGGGCTACAATGCCCTCTTCTGGTCTCTGTGGGCACTGCACACATGTGGATAGGTTGGCTAATGCCTAGTACATAGATTTCAAGAGGGAAAACAGTCATTATTGTGACATTGAAGGCCATAGGCAAACTTTCATCGTCCTCTTCTCAGCTTCCTCCATGGGAATACTGTCACCCCAAAAGAAGTCCCCACCCACCACAATGCTTTTGCCAGCCTCACCAGCCAAAGCCCCTGAAACAGAGCCCATTGATGTCGCTGCTCATCTCCAGTTGTTGGGAGAGTCCCTCAGCCTCATTGGACACCGCCTGCAGGAGACAGAGGTAAGCACTGCACTCATCAGCAAGATTCCTGTTTTGGTGTTTGTTTGTTTGTTTGTTTGGTTTTGGTTTTTTGTTTTTTGGGGTTTTTGTTTGTTTTTTTGAGACAGGGTTTCTCTGTGTAGCCCTGGCTGTCCTGGAACTCACTCTGTAGACCAGGCTGGCATCGAACTCAGAAATCCGCCTGCCTCTGCCTCCCAAGTGTTGGGATTAAAGGCATGCGCCACCACTGCCCAGCAAGATTCCTGTTTCTTATACTAGTTAGAACTATATGTTTATTTAATGAGCAACTACTTTATGCAAAATTGTGCCATGGAACCCACAGTGGGGTGAAAATTTCTAAAGATTTGGAAGTTTGCCTCTCCACTCTCAGAGTTTACAGTTATACCATCCTGTAGAAGCAGTGTTGCTAAAAGAAGTCAAGATACCTGTAGCTAGGTTCTAGTCTTTAAAAGTTCAGTAGAGCCGGGCGGTGGTGACGCACGCCTGAAATCCCAGCACTCTGGGAGGCAGAGGCAAGCGAGCTCTGAGTTCAAGGCCAGCCTGGTCTACAGAGTGAGTTCCAGGACAGCCAGGGCTACACAGAGAAACCCTGTCTCAAAAAAGCCAAATCCAAAAAAAAAAAAAAAAAGTTCAGTAGAAGTGCTAGAGAAATGGCTCTGCTGTTTAAAGCACTGGTTGCTCTTCCCAAAGACAAAGATTCAAATATCAGCCACCATGAGGAAGCTCTCAACCAACTCTGATCTGGTGTCTTCTTCAGGCCTACTTAGGCACTACATGCATGTGGTGTGCCGACAAACATGCAGGCAAAGAAAGCACCCAGACATATAAACTTGTTTGGTTGGTTTTGTCTTTAGAGTTTCTCTTCGTAGCTTTGGCTGTCCTGGAACTCATTCTGTAGACCAGACTGGTCTTGAACTCAGAGATCCACCTACCTGTGCCTCCTGAGTGCTGGGATTAAAGGCAAGAATCACCACTGCCACCTGGCTTATATAAAATAATTCTTAAGAAAATTAAGTGGAGGTTGGCGAGATGGCTTAGTGGTTAAGAGCAATGACTGCTCCTCCAGAGGTCCTGAGTTCAGTTTCCATGGTGGCTCACAACCATCTGTAATGGAATTGGATGTCCTCCTTTAGTGAGTCTGAAGAGAGTGACAGTGTACTCACATATATATACATACATATATGTATATGTATAAAGTCTTTGTAAAAAGTTTTTAAAAGACCTACAAATTAGTGTTTAAAAACAATTAAAGTAAGCCAGGCAGTGGTGGCACACACCTTTAATCCCAGCGCTTGAGAGGCAGAGGTGGGCGGATTTCTGAGTTCGAGGCCAGCTTGGTCTGTGGAGTAAGTTCCAGGGCAGCCAGGGCTACACAGAGAAACCCTGTCTAAATTAAGTAGAAGCTAGGTCCCCTAATCCCAGAACTTGGGAGGCTGAAGCAGAATACCTGCAGATTCAGGATCAGCCTGGACTACAGACTGAAATGCTGTTTCAAAGATAATAAATAAAGAAGCCCAAGTGAATAAAATGTAGTGAGAAGCTTAGCGGACACCCTGGTAATTCTACGAGCAGGGTTGTTCAGTGCCCTTTCTGTAGTTTGAATGGTCAGACAAGATTATATAGGGAGAAGAGTTCCAAACTTTGTCTGAAAATCATAGCGTTCAGAAGCCAGAGGTTAGAGGATGATCTCAAGTGTGAGACCAACTGGGGATATAGTGAGACCCAACCTTTAAAAAAGGTGCTAGGGAAACGCTCACAGGGACCAACCCTATACAGAGAACCACAGGCAACTGAGGACTGCTGAGAGCGGAAGACATGGTCTTCCTCAGGGAAGAGCACACCAGTCGGATATCCAGTACCAAAGGGCCAGCTCTGAAAACAGACCAGCAACACACAAACTCAACAATCATGCTCAAATACACACATGCACCCCCATATGCATTTTAATAGTTAATGACTTTTTTAAAGGCTATGAATTTGAAAGAGAGCAGGGAGGGGAACATGGAAGGATTTGGGGGGAGGAAAGGAGAAGGGGAAATGGTGACCTCAAAAAAATGAAAGATGTATGCTCATCTTAAATCCCAGGACTTGGGAGACAGAGGCAGACATATCTCTTGAGTTTTAGGCCAGCTTCTACATAATTCTAGGGCAGCCAGGCTACATAGAATTTCAAAAAACTAAAAACAAAAAAGAAAATGGGCTGGACCTGTTCTCCAGCAGACACAGGTTTAATTCCCAGCACCCATGTGCCCACGAGGGTCCGTAACACCAGTTCCAGGTGATCCAAGCACCCTCTTTATCCAAGCACAAACATGGTACACAGACATACAGTCTTTATCCAAGCACAAACATGGTACACAGACATACAGTCTTTTGGTGTTGTTTGATTAAAGTTAAAGGAAGAAAAGAGTGTCGACGACAAATGGAGCTATAGTGTACATTTAGTTTGTGCGGTGTTGTGTGCCTGACAGAAGACTTCTGAGATTTAGTTTCTAACTCTACTGCCCCTCAGCTAACTCAGTAGTGTGGCAGTTTAGTTTTCAGCTCGGCGACATTTCAGCAAAGAAATTATTATGTGCTACTGAAAGACATGTTTAAGTTAGTGTAGAAATATAAAAGCTAATGACTTGTTTTTATGCACAAGCTAAATTATCGGTCAACAAACAAAATGGTAAAAGCCACAGATGTTGAATCTGTATCTGAGTTCTTTGGCTAGTTTCTAAAAAGTCAGCAGGTTTTGAAAATAATGTGTGCATTCTTATACATACTCAAATTACCTAGATAGGTAAGAGTATTTCCAGAATAAAATATCCTGTGATCTTTATTGTATTTTCACATTAGAAGTTGAAAATTAAATGGTTTTATGTACCATTCATTGTCCAGATTTTCCAAATAGTTCTTTTTTTATTTGACAAAGGTTTTGAGTTCTTAGGTTATTCCAAGAACTTACAGAGTAGAAAAATCTAAATGTCTTATTTGCTGTCTTAGGATGCTTACAGTCTAATTAGAAAGACAATTTTATGTGATTAACAGCTTACACATGTAAGAGCTGCTTTGAGGGTTTGCATATACACCATAGGCTCCAGACACTCCGCTGCATGCCTAAAACCACACGCCTATTCAGGAAGAGTGATGCCATGATGGGTGACTAGGTGGCCACTAGAACTAACAAGCAGATCGCCCGTGCAGCATGGACAGAGATTACATCATGCTACATGCACAGCAGCGTATGTGCAGGTTAGAATTGGGAATGGAAGCTGAGTGGTGAGCACACTTGTAACCCAGGGGGAAGAGGGGAAGGCAGGAGGATCACAGATTTGAAACCAGCAGCAGTACATAAGAACAAACAGTAGCAGGCCCCTTCCAGCCACAAAATCCTGAGCAGCTGCAACCGTTAGAAAGAGAAACTGAATGTAAGGGTGAGTGCCATAGCCAGATAGGGAAAGAGTTCCCACTCCGTTAGCACTCATCTTTTGTAACAGTTTTCAGGTAGTTAGGTAGGAGCTACCATGTGGGGGCTGGGAATTGAGCCCAAATCTTCTAGAAGAGCAGCCTGTGCTCTTAACTCCTGAACCATCTCTCCAGTCCCATGACTTTTATCTAATACACAGTCTAGTGGATATGTAACTATTAAAATAGTTGAAGTTCGCTGGGCAGGGGTGGCACACACCTTTAATCCCAGCACTCGGGAAGCAGAAGCAGGCAGGTTTCTGAGTTCGAGGCCAGCCTGGTCTATGGAGTGAGTTCCAGGACAGCCAGAGCTACACAGAGAAATTCTGTCTCAAAAAAACAAAAAAACAAAACAAAAACAAACAAAAAAGAAAGTTGAAACTCATATATGTCACCTAACATATATATACCACACTTTCAGGAATACTGATTTACATAATTCATCAGTGTAGACAGTGGGCATCTGAGCCTGTTATCACAAATTTACACAACTGTCAGTACCAAAAATAGAGCGCAACTGTCCTTCCCCTCCTCACAGCTCTCCTGTGCTGCTGTTAGCAATTACAACACTTAGACAACAGTGCTACTGCTAGGAATCTAACTTAGGAAGACTGCTGAAAGTTTCCAAAATAGTGACTTCTAGGCCAGCCTGAGCTAAAAAGTAAGAGAAAAAAAGCAGTGTGCCAGGTTAGGGAAGCCAAAGGCCTAGTAGAAGGGGGTTGGGTAGATAACTGGAGAGAGAGACGTTGCAAACGGAAGTTAGTACATACCTGTTACCCTGGAGTCTTTTGCAGAAGTCCATTGAGGCTTTAGGCTCCCGGCCCTACTTTAAACAGGTCTTAAGAAGAGTCTTCCAGGTTAACTGTGAAGGCACAGGAATGCAGCACATAAGGTAGGAAGAGAAGGCATCCAAGCCAAGTGTCTTGGTAGACACTGAGGTATTTGCAGCTCCTGTTTTGCAGGGGAGTTTCTGAGTAAGGCGGGTGTAATTAGGGTTCCTATTGGTCTTCTGAGAACATCTATCTTAGAGAGTGATTGAAAGAGACCAGCACTGGGAAGAAGGTGCAGCAGCAAGGCAGTGTACAAGTGACAGAGACGCATGCGTGGTTATTGAGGTCTTGCTTGATTACGTGGGGGTGAATCCCGTAGCCTGTGGGTCCAGCCTCTCTGCTGTCTCCCCATACACTGCCGTCTGTTATTGTGTTACTGAGAGGACATAAAAGAGAGTTAAACAGAAGGAGCAGCTGAGACTGTGATTCATTATCTGCTTTTCTTGCAGGGCATGGTAGCAGTGTCCGGAAGCTTGTCAGTGCTCCTAGATTCCATTCTCTGTGCTCTTGGCCCTTTGGCATGCCTGACCACACAACTACCTGAACTGAATGGCTGTCCTAAACAGGTCTTGGTGAGTTGTTTTGTTGTGATGGTGGTGGTGTTTTTCCTTAACTTTTGAGGGCTGGAGCCTTTGGGAGCCAGAGAGCCCTACCTCAGTGAGCACGGCCAAGCACTACTTGTGAGGCACGTGGCACTCCTATTACATACTGTCCACAGAAGATGACACTGTTATCAACTGCATGGGATGATTTCAGTGACCCCAGAGACCATGCCCTTTTCCACAGCAGTCCAGCTTAGCCCTGAGGAGCTGCGGCTGCTGTGTCTTGTCCACTCCTTTCCCATCTCTCCTCTGAACATGCGTGTCTCGGGGACTGCAGAGAGGTGTGCCTCAGTTGAGCCCTTTCTCCTTATTTACAGGCAAACACGCTGGACAACATTGCATACATCATGCCTGGACTGTGACCTGCAAGAAGCGTGGGACAGAAGACTTGTCTACCCCTTCGATAGTTTATGTATATATGACTGTTGCAGATCCTCCACTGACCTCTGGGTGTAGGTTTTAAATTTTTATATCTATATATACGAATATAATGTACAGTATATACATAGGATTATAACTACTTTGCTTTTAATAATTTTATGAAATGGCAAAGGTTTAGCTAAAAGGAAACTTTAGCATGAATGTGGGCTTGGATTTATTATTATTTTTTTTTTTTGTCAAAAAAAAAATCTGCCTTAAAAATCAGTGTAATTTGGGGACTAGGGGCTTATTCTGGGTGCCATGTGTATCTCCTTATAGACTGCTAAAATGGTGATTTTGTTTTTTTCCCCAAGCTTGGGTTTACCTCCAGACCCATCACTGACCATTTGCCTTACCTGTCTTATAATCAGAAATCTAGTAAAGATCATGGGAGGAAGCCAGCTGACTACAAACTTTTCAACACTGGAGTAGCCTGGAGGGAGGCGGAGCTTAGGTGGACTGAGTAGGGGACTCATTCCAATTCCTACTAAAGAGGTGTCTGTGTCTCCAGATTTATTGTAACCACGGTACCACAGAGTCATCGGTACCATCTATAGCCTCAGTTGTGTGATTCTTGACAGCAGAGAAATAAATACCTTGGAGAAACCAAAGCTGTCGGTGCCACCTGTTGAACCTGCTTGTCTGGCCAGCAAGGCTTGGTGAATACAAACCAAAGCTGCCATCTTTCCCTCGCAGCATTGCTTGCCCACCAAATCCAGAGAGGTTCTGCGGCTTAGCTGCTTGGCAGTTCTTGGCTCGGCTCTGGCTCCCCTGGGGTACACTGTGCTCGGCATCCCACACAGAGCTGGGTCACAAACAAGTCCTGGGTTCTCAGGAGGGTTATCTATGTGTGTGTGTGTGAGTGTATATTTTAATTATGTGTATTTAACACTTTAGAATTTCTTAGATTTTTAATTTATCCTGTAAATTTCTGTATATATAATTTAATAACAAGCCTCCACCAGCAGGAGCATGTGGAGCATAGAGATTTGTCATTTCTTAATGTCTGTCTAAAAGCTCCCAGCCGTCCATATGTTACCGTGTTGTGACTCAGAAAGAAACTTCATGGACCTCAATAATGTTAGGAAAGTGAAATAGAAAGGAATGTCACCATTCCTAACTGCCCTTATTCCCAAAGAACCAGACCTGCTTCCCCCTTAGAGAGAAGATGGCTGACAGGACTCCAGGGTTGCTTGGGAACTTGGTGAGAGATTCCCTTCCCTGCCAAACCCAAGCTGAGTTAATAACCATGCCTTCTTCCTCCGGCCTGGATAGAACAGGGCGGCATCACAGGAAACCTTTGGGGACCATGGAGCCAGCTGGCGTCCTAGGTGACCCTTCCTGTGGCCCGACTGCCGTCACAGGAGTTCCGGAAACCGTGTCCCGATGTCAGCTCAGAGCAGTTTTGAGATTTAATCTGAGAAGTGGGGAAAGGAACAGGAATATGTGGGAACTGAAATCAAGCAGAGCAGAAATTTAAACATATCAGAACCTCATTTGAACCTGCAGAAGTTTCCTGTGAGAAACAGGGTATCAAGGAGAGGCCAGGGAAGACGTGCATCGTACAGGAAGCAGCCAGTCCTCCGTTGCCCGTGCTCCAGACAGTAGTGAACTCCTAAGGAGAACTGGCTTTCTCGGGTTTGTTTTCCTCTGAAGCCTAGCCCTGTTGTATTTGTATTAAAGATTTGTACACATTTGTATAATAATCTGTACCTTGTCATATTTGGTACTATTAGAGGAAAAACTTTGGATTCAGGCCTTCTTGCTGTTTTTATATCATTGTTTTATTTTGTTTTTTAAATAAATCCTAGTGGTTTGATCCAAATCCTATTACAGTTGTATAAAGAAACAAAATTTTGTACTTACATTAAAGATCTCATTTTTAATATTTATAGTCCAGTCTTAGCTGTCTTTTCCCTAATTGGGCTAGTCATAGTTGCTATAAAATTATAAAACCTGTCCTTCATTCTACTCTACCCTAACATTTCTCTGCAAGGGAGTCGGGGCTGAAGTGATGGTTCACTGGTTGAGAATATATTCCCTGCCCTTGAAAAGGACCCAAGTGAGATTCCAGCACTCATCCATCTGAATGTAGCTCCCGTTGCAGAGGTTCAGTCACCCTCTGTAGCCTCCTTGGGCACCAGCACACAAGTGCATATACTCACAGAGGAACACACACACACATAATTAAAATTTAAAAATTTAAAACCAAAACCTGAAGTAAAGGTCAAGTTACCATGTTCCTATCTATCCTGGGCTGTACAGCCCTTGGGTCTCAGGTTGAACATACCTTATATGTAAAGGCTCTCAAATATCATTTGCATATATTATAAAAGGAGAGAATCTGATAGTTATGGCTCTAATGCATAGCAAGTGAAACCATGTACAATATGTTATTGGCCTAAATCAAGAAGTATCCATCAATCTTTGGTTTGGTCAGGGTTGCCTGAAAATCCTATGCCAAAACACTAGACAGTTCATATCCCAGGAGCTTTCTGGAGTCTTGTCTATTTAAAAAAAAAAAAAGAAGAAGAAGAAGCAGGGCAGTGGTGGCACACGCCTATAATCCCAGCGCTCTGGGAGGCAGAGGCAGGTGGATTTCTGAGTTCCAGGCCAGCCTGGTCTACAGAGTGAGTTCCAGGACAGCCAGGGCTCTACAGACAAACCCTGTCTCAAAAAACAAAAACAAACAAAAAATGTGATGTCACCTCCTTGTCTCTGAGTCTACAGCTACATGGCCTGAAGTGAATCTGTGCTAATACTATGAACATTTAAATAGGGAAATTTGACCTTTCATATTTAAGGAAAAAGTTAATGGAAATACAAGATGTTGAAAGTCATAAGTAGCAAAAAAAAAAGAACAAAAAGGCTGCACGTTATGATGTACATACTCCTTTAATTCCAACATCCCAGGGATCTGAGTTTGAGACCAGCCGAGGGAGAATGTCAAAAAAAAAAATAAAAACAGGGGAGGGGGCTGCAGAGCACTGGCTTTTAGTGTGGCAAAGTCCTAAGTGTGAGCCCCAGCTCTGCCAAAAATGAAGGAGGAGGAAGTGAGATGGCCCATGGTACTTGTTTAATCTCAGAAATTAAATGTGGTAAAAGAAACAAATCCTCCAAGTTTTAGGTCTGACCACTATGCACCATGGCACACACACACATAGAGTTAAAAAAGTAATTACAAGTCTAAAACATAATGCCTTACAGAAGATACAGCAAGAAGCAACCATCACGGAATGCCTACTCAGTAGAGTGATTTTCATGTCATCTCAATACTCTGAAAGCATTACATTATAGGTATTTACAGCTGAGGGGAACATATAAAGAAAAAGCACTTTATCCGCCAAGGCGGATGCGGTGGCTTACCGGGTAAAGGCATTTGCCACACACAGTACAGGCAGTTCATTCTCTGTCTCAAGGGAGCACAAACCCAGACCTTTGCCTCCTCTGGGCCACAATCGACTGGCTCTTGGAGCAGGGAGACATCAAATAGAAATAGAGTCCGACTTGAGCAAGGAGGCTGCTATCCTCAGGGCTTGGTCCCCAGGACTAAAGGCTAAGACACTAAACCCGGTTGAGTATGCGTAACCTGACCAGAGAGACCTAGTTTCCGGACTTTAAGACATCTAGACTCCCCCCCCTCGGGGGCGTGGCTTAGAAACCGGCCCTCCCAGGCCCCGCCCTGGTGTGGCGTCAGCCCAGGTTGAGGGGCAGCCCAGTAGGGGGCGGGACCTCGTGGCTGCGCTCCAGAGCCCCCGCCTGCCGGCACCTCCCCGCGGGCTGGCCAGCGGGTCACGTGACGGGTCGGCGGCGCCGGCGGTTGCTGTCACCTGATTCTGGGAGCTGGTGGCAGCAGTAGCCGCGGCAATGGACTTTCTCCTGGGAAATCCGTTCAGCTCTCCGGTGGGACAGCGGATCGGTGAGTCCCGAGAGCCTCGCGCAGCCCCGCCCTTGTGTGCTGCTCTGGCCTCGGCCCTGGGACCTGTCGGAGTCCACAGTCTGGTCAGGGAGGAGGGAAGCTAGGTGGCGAGGCTGGCGCGGCGCTCTGAGCTCCGCCCCCCACCTGATTGACAAGAGCACGGGCCAATCAGAGGTCTCATATGGGTATTGATGTTTGATGTAACCAATAGGTAGGGGAAGGAGGCGGTCCTGGGAGGATGTGGTTCAGCCAATGTGTGCGTGCTGGGGTCCAGAGTATAGGGAGAAAGTTTGGGTTAAAGGGACTGCTGTGGTGAGAAGGCGTTGGGCCTCGCCACCGCCCGGCGCGCGCAGGCTAAGAGTCCCTCCCGGGCTGGCGGTGCCTGGGTCATTCGCCGCGTCACCGCCCCCCACATTCGGAGACGCCGGGGTGTCTAGGTTCGGCCGCGCCTCTGTCCCTATGGTCGGGAGACTCGGGTTTATATGACGTTGCCCCCTTGATGGTTCTCGCCCGTAGTTAAAGGACCGTGGCCCGGTCTTCCTGGACTTGTTTGATCATTAAATGCATAATAAGAGCGAGGCACTGAGGATGTTTCCTGGCACATAGCTAATGCTTGTCATTGTCAACGTCTTACCACCTACTGGGGCTGGAGCCCATAGGAAGGTGCCAGCTCCCAGCACCTACTTTTGGGCAAAGGCTAGGCGGCGACCTTTCCCCGGGAATGGATGGCCTGAGTGTGACACACATCCCCCTTACCTGAAGGGTCTGGACGGCATTGTGAAATTGGGAAGGCAGGATCTGAAAGCCAAGGCTTCCCCTGAAGTCGTTAGCACAGGTCTGTGTTGTAACCACCAGTGCAGTTGTTGGTGGCTCTTTTGAGGTTCTCATCAGTTCTCTGCAGGGGAGCTCTGGTGCTTCACCAAAATCCCACCACAAATCGTTACTTAAGACCTGGAAAAAGAAGACAGCCCTCTTCGCAGATTTCCTATGTAAAAAGGGCAAATTAGTCTAGCCTTCAAAGCCAGCCTCAAAATCCTGAGACTTTCTGGATAAAGTCTTTAGGATTCAGGATGCTTATCAGTTCAAAGCTCAGCAGCTCTTCCTGCCCTGAAAGTTTGTCTGCCTTGGGCAAGAAATATTTCTTGGGTTAGAGTGCTGCTACATCAGTACCTTGGAACACGGACTAAATCGCACTACTGGACCCTCTCTGCCTTGGAGTTCATGTCAGAAGAGGTTGGACCTAGATGACTCAGATGGACAGGAGTCGGGTTCCCAGGAGTGCTCTTTGCAACTGGCTGAGAGAGAACATGTTTTGAAACCTCCCATCAGAAGCAGTGGCTCTCATCTGTAATCCTACACCCAGGAGACTGAGACAGGAGGATTGCCACAAAGTCCCAGGCTAGCTGGATTCTGGAATTAGTTGCAGGGTAGCATCAGCTGCAGAGTAAGACCCCAAACCAGGTGAATTGAGATCAGATAGCAAGGCTGTGAAAGAGCCAGGTGTAGTGGGAGTCTAATCCCAGCACTCAGGAGGCCGAAGCAGGAAGATTTGGAGTTCAAGTCCAGCCTGGGCTACATAGAGAGACCCTACCTTGAAGAACAACAATATCAGTGTTCCATACTCTTCCGTGTATAGAGATAGAAGCACTGGAGATTGAGTCTGCATTTGTTTCTTGAGACGGGGTCTCTCAGTGTTGACCAGGTTGGTCGGGAACTTCAGGACTCAAGAGGTTGTCCCCCATCAGCTTCCAAGTAGAGAAGACCTGACTGGCTATGATGATTGATGGTTTTAGATGCTTGTATTCTTATAATCCAAGCCCCTCTTTGATGCAGGAGTAAAATGGTATCTTCTCAGGTCTGCTGATTTCCTTCCCTGACAGCGAAATCTTAAAGAACTGGCATCCTAGAAGATAGCAGTCATTAAGTGGTGCAAAGCAGGGCCCAGTGTCACTGGCCTCACAAGTCACATACACCTTGATATTTGTTTGTTTCACTGCCTGGAGTGTCTACTGCTGTGAGGAGCTGGGCTCATTCCTGGAAGCACTGGGCACCATTACCTCCTCCCTGAGGCCGTTTCCCAACTCCTGATCCAATCTCTGCTCTTTTGTTCTGTCCTCAATCTGCTTACTGTAGGCACAAAACAGCTCTCACTTCAAGAGAAATCAGAGATACTTCATCCCATCTCTGGATCAAATATGAAATGCTGTGACCCAAGAACACAGAATCACATCACCCCAAATAACATGGTCCAATGTGGAAATGGTTTCAGGATGTTTTTGTAGCTGCAGAGAACAAAAGCAAGCCATAAATCACACACTCGGGTTATGGCATAAGCGTGGAAATGTATGCTATATGTCTCAGGTGCTAGCTGATGACATTCCTAACTCTTGGGTTGGTGGATACTAGTTTTCCATTAACTTATTCCAAAAGGTGTTACCTGGTAGTCACAGAAATGTTAGGTCAGACACAGAGATGAGCAATAAGTAGTTACTAAATGATCTACAGCAAGGTAATTTGTCTCAAGGTCTACAGCATTCCAACGCTCCACAATCACAAAGTTGTAATCAACCTTCTAACTTCTTTAACACGGGTGTAGCTTTCCTGTTTTCAGTTTGTAAAGTTGAACTCTCTTGCTTGAGAGAAGTTATAAGAAAAAGCCAGTCCCTCAGCAAGTGTCTGTGCAGTGAGAGGGTATGGGAGACAGCTCCTGCCATCTCATGTTCTTTGTCTACCTCCTTCACACTGATATATCACTGTCCCTGCAAGTCTGTCCTCAGCCTGGCTTGAGTTGAGATCAGGAGCTATCCCTCCATTTCCTGATACCTCAGACCTAGAAGGCAGTGAAGAAAGAGAGAGAGAGAGAGGGAGGGAGGGAGGGAGGGAGAGAGAGAGAGAGGGAGAGAGAGAGAGAGAAGAAAGAACGGATGGCATAGCTGGTTTTGAATATGGTGGAGGAGAAAGTTTATTGTAAATAAAAGAGAGAACATAACCAGAGGCAAAGACCTCTGGGAGAATCAAGCGCGAATGTGACTAGACTGAGCTAGACCCTGTGCAGAGCAGGGAGAGGACAGAGCCAGACCAAGAGGCCTGGAAGGTAAAAGGTAGATGAAAAAAGGCCAGAAGCCAAAATTACTAGATTATATAGGGAAAGGGAGCTGTAGGGGTCAGGGGGCTAGGCTAATACCCGCGCTGGAGACGTTTAGGGCAGGGGTTGGGGTGTGCCAGACAGGAGGACCCTGCAACAGGTGGGGACTGAGGGATGCTGGGAGAACCTGGCTGCCAAGTCGGCTTGGATATGTTAAATGGGCACCTCGGGCCTTTTTATTTGTTCCAGGTTTGAGACTTGACAGGAGGGAAAGAAGCCTAGCTAGCTACTCAGGGTCACACTTAAGACCCAGTGTTCTCTCTTGCCCCTGAACACAGCAATCTACTCAGGTCCTTGTTTGAATCTATATTAGCAAAACCCTGCCAGACTAATCTGTGGTATTAATCTCTCACAGATTAGAGATAATGATGAGTTTTCCCCCACCTCCACATCACTCAGCCCAACTCCAGGAGAGCCCACCAGAGCGGCAGCAGCTACGGACCCAAGGGCCTGGTGACTTATACCAGGTGGTAGCAGAGTCCTTTTTCAAATGTGTTACGATGTGTGTCCAAGGACAGATCTTACTGTGGGAGAGATTCCTGTTTTCCTTTTCTGGCTGTCAGGTGATGCTTAGAAGCCAGCTACAGATGTCCCCACAGAATATGGGCCGTTCCTGGGTACCAGTCCTAGGGAGTTAGGACACTGGAGCTCAGAGCCTGAGGCCAGGCCTGGGAGAGGAGGGCAAGATAAAGAGCTGTGCCTGGCTTATTAGCATCCACCTGAAATCCCAGTACTCAGGAGATGGAGACAAATCAATTGCCAGAAGTTTGAGGCCAGCTTGAGCTACAGAGAAAACTTGTGTTTTCAAAGTGCACACACACACACACACACACACACACACACGTGCACATACAGGTAGAGATGTCCTCGGGTCCCCAAAACCTACTCAGGCCCATAGACAGGAATCAAATGAATGAGCAGCATCAGGGTCCTAAGGTTCCTTTAGGGCAGAGGCTGGGAAACCACAGACTGGGCTGTGTGGCAGCTGTTGGGCTGGCTCAGGAGGGGTGCTCTCAATCCTGTCTGCTCCTGCCTGTGGCAGCCTTATCTTCCATCCCCATCTATAATGGAACACAGGGGCACCCCCACTCCCTCTCCTTCCCAAAGGACTGGTGAACAGCAGCTGAAGGGCAATGGGAATGGGGAAGTGTTGGTGCTGCATGGCAGAGAGGCTATGTGGCAGCCCTGGACCTGTAAGAGACTGGCCAGGTAGGAGTCAAAGGAGAGAACTTCAGAGGATTCTCACGTGGCTGTCAGGGTGTATACCAGGCTTACTCTCCAAAGGGCCACACAATAAAACCTCAAGGCTTTAGAGGCCTTCTGGTCTCTGTTGAAATACTCAAAAAGCTCATTGTTGTAGAGAGCCAAAGACAATAGGTAAAAGAATGGGTGTGGCCATGCTCCAATAAAACTATATGGCCACATGTTTGAATTCATATCATTGCCATGTGTCATTAAACATTATTCTTCTTGGGTGTGGTGCTACATGTCTCTGATCCCAGTACTCAGGAGGCAGAGGCAGAGGCAGGCTGATCCAGGCCAGCCTGGTCTGCAATAGTGAGACCCTATCTCAAAACAGTGTCTACATAGGACCTTGGCTGGACAAATACTAGTAATGCCCAAGGTGACCTTGAGTCGGAGCGCGAGCTTTGTTACTCGGAGTAGGTTATTAACCTCACTATCTCTGGTTCCTCCTTTGTAAAAGGAGGCTAATAATAGCACCTGTCAGGCGGGGTTGCTGTCTATACAGCATGTGGCATTTGAAGCACTTGGCTTGTGCCTGCCAGACCGGAGGCATCCACAGCTGTTAGCCCTGGGGTTTCTTGTAGGAGGTGTCACTGTTCCTAGGGCACACTTAGTGGCAGAGCTAAGGTAACAATGCAGGACCCAGCCTCCAGTACAGCTCTTGTTTTAGCCTTTGTGTCTTTGAGATCTGAGCAGTCACTGGCTGGGTGGCTGCACATTCACAGGCAGGTCAGGTTTCAGGCAGTGGGGTGGAGCCAGTTCTCCTGGGGATTGAAGGCTCAGCCTGACTGTGGATTGAGCCAGTGAATAGGTTTTGTTCCCACATGGAACACTGAGAAATAAGAGTAAAGTCCTAAATTCTGGTCTTGGGGGTGGCGTCCAGGCAGCTGAACTAAAAACCCTCAGTATGTAGCTAACTTGGGGCTACCACTCACTCCATAAGGACACTGGAATTCAGTACACTAATTAACTCTAGCCCTCTGATGAGGTTCTGATCTAGGCCAGTGCTCTCAAACTGCCACGTTCCTCTGCCGCCTTCCCCCCACTGTATATCTGTGGGCCTCCTTTACTATTACTTCCATGGTGCTTTCCTTCAACTGCCTTGTTTACACTCCTTTAGTCCCTTCCTTCATAATCATTATGTCCGTGATGTCAGGGCAGCGGGCACCCTTCCCCACTGAGCCTTCCCCACTCACCAGCCTGGTGAAGGTCGATTCTAGATGAGATTAATAATGAAGTAGTAGACTCTGACTAGAGCAGATCGCCCTCCATAATGTGGATGATCCTTAATCAGTTGAAGACTTTTCCTGGAAAGATTGACATCCCCAGAGCAAGGGAAGCTCTGCCAGCCGACACATTTGACTCTCTTGGCTTGAGATTTTGGACTTGCCAAGGCTCTGCAATCATGTGAGTGCATTCCTTAAAGTTAAAATCAATGAGCCCGCTGGTATTTGTATGCCTGTTTCTCCTCCTCCCCCACCTCTCTCTGTCTGTCTGTCTGTCTGTCTCTCTCTCTCTCTCTCTCTCTCTCTCTCTCTCTCTCCCTCCCTCTCTCCCTCCCTCCATCCCTCCATCCCTTTTCTCTCTCTTGTACTCTCTCAGTCTTCCATTTCTCTTTTATTTTTATTGTGTGTGTGTTGCATCATATATGAACGCACATGTGTGTGTTCAATTTCGTGTGTATTTGTGTGCATGTGCGTATGGAAGTCAGACATCAGTGTTAAATGTCTTCCTCCATTGCTCTTCACCTTTTTTGAGAGTGGCTGTCTCATTGAGTCTGGAGCACTCCAATTCTGCAGACTACCTGTCCAGTAGCTCCTGGTATTCCCCTGCCTCTGCCTTTCCAGTACACACCGAGACACCTAGCTTCTTATGTAGTGCTGAGGACGGGAAACCACGGCACTCTGTTACACAGCAAGCACTTAGCCACCAGGCTGTCTCCTTGGCTGTTTGTCCATTTCTTTGAACGCTAACATATCTCAGAGCTCTCTCCACCTCCACGCCCAGGCTGTCCTCTCATCTTGCTCACCCATGGGTGGAGTAGAGAAGGCCACCAACAGTCAGCCCTTGCATGGGCTTGGTCCCTCCTGCCTGAACAGTTTAAGAAACTCTCCTTTGTCTAACCACAAGTTTCTTCAGCGAGGACTTATAGTTTGTTACATCAGCTTGAAAACTGTGGACTGAGGAAACAATACCCTCCATAAGGTATTTTAAGCTTTCTCTTGTGGCCTGTGGTTTAAAAAAATGACAGGGGAGAGAGAGACAGCCAGGGTTTTAAGAGAGGACATTTCAGTAACTTAAGAAACTGATAGAAGTTTCCAGGCTGGATCTGGAAAGAATTGTTCATTTGGAAAGTAGGCTTCGTGACAAGTTACTGACTAAAAAGACGAAACATAAAAGTGGCTACTCTAAATGACTTTAGAGTATTTTCTATGGGAAGGCTTGAAATTTTGGACTGATTTGTAGCTGATATTTTTGTGGTGAGTAACATTTGTTTTGGTGCTGATGCTGTAGTCAGTGGGCACAACATACATAACCTGTACACTTTCATCTCCTTCACACAACCCTTGGAAAGTGGGTACTTTAGGTACCCTATTCTGCAAAGGAGGAATGAGGTTCAGAGAGGCTAAGGCATTCGCTCAGGGTCACACAGCCACTGGCTGCTGAAGTCAGGGCCTACACTGTAAACTGTATATTCACATTCCATGTTTCTAGTTTCCCTCCCCATCACTGTCCTGCAGGACTAAAAGGGACTGACTCTGGCCTTCTCTGTGAGTCACAGGGTATTCATCTAGAGTGATGTGTGCACTAGTGGTTCCTGTTGTATTCCTACATCTTCCATACCAATGTCCTCCTCAGGGCAGGGAGCTCTACAGAGGGCACCAGCAGCGTGGATCTCTTTACCAGGAGAACAGAGCCTACAGGTACCTCCAGGGACTCCCTCTTGTGTTCAAGCAGCTAGGAATGAGTGGAAAGGGACTAGGAATGCAAAACAGTGTGAGCCTGGGGAGGTAGTCTAGTCACCTCACACAGGCCAGCATGGTGTTCATGATGTCATGGGACAGGCGTCCACAGAACCCTAGTGTCTGTTGTGGGCAGAGCTGCAGTCGTTGTGGATTCCCACGCTGCACTTCCAGCTGCACAGCTAGTCTGCATCCCAGAGGTCGGGCAGGGCACTCGGTGGCGCTGGCTGGGAGGATCATGTCCACAATTGACTCTCATTGGGAAAAAGGATGTCAGGTTAGAAGGCAGATTAAGGAACCTGGACCAGGTGTGGTGGTAGACACGCCTTTAATCCCAGCACTTGGGAGGCAGAGGGAGGTGGATCTTTGTGAGTTTGAAGCCACCCTGGTCTACAGAGTGAATTCCAAGATAGCCAGGGTTGTTACACAGACAAACTTTGTTTTGAAAAAGAAAGAGAGAAGGAAGAAAGGGAGGGAAGGAAGGAAGGAAGGAAAAGAGGGAGGGAGGGAGGGAGGTGTCCCGACTCATGGGACTTATTTATTCAGGGAGCCAAGGGAAACCCAAGCCTGAAAGAGAGAAACAGGCAGGAAAAAGGAGCGAGGCCAAACAAAAGGGGGGTCTTGTCTAAGCCTCTCCAATGAAAAGCAGAACGCCTGGTTTTGAACACTCCGTAAGAGGAAGTAGGGAGGGGCTGAAGTGGATGCTAAAAGCACAGAAGGAGGAAAGATCGTCGGATGTTGGACGGATGTTGGACGTGGCATCCAGCAGCATTTCTGGAATGCTGGTTCCGCCTAGACAACCCCAGGTGTTTGGTCAGGATGAGAACCAGTTGATCAGCCTTGTGTGAAGAAGGGGGTGGTTCAGCTGTAAACTGCAAGGTCAGTGAATTCTCAAGGTGAGAGCTGTTGAGGGTCTGGTTTCCCAGAGTTTGGTCTCCCACGGGAGGGAAGGAAGGAAGGAAGGAAGGAAGGAAGGAAGGAAGGAAGGAAGGACAAGCAAAAGAACTTGGAATTTTCTGACAGGTTGGAATTTTATCCAGTAACTATTGGATCAAGGAATGCCCGGGAGGTGCTTCTAACCACAGTGCTGTCCAGGTGACCATGCTAAGAATTCAGCAGCAGCATCACTCAGTCACTTAGCAAACAGGTCCTGCAGGCTTCATCCAGTGTAGAGAACCTGAAGACTCAGAAGCCGGTGCCCTCAGATCTGCTCTCACCCTAATGGAAAGGGCAGACAGACAGACAAAGAAACCAACACTGTACCATGTTCCGAGGAGTCTACTAGACAGAGCTAAGAATTGCATTCTATGCAAAATGCTGGTGCTGGAGCAGGCAGGGAGAACTCAGGGTACCCGGAAAGTAATCTGACCTTATTGCTGGGCTAGGAGCTGAGTTAAGAGACAAGGGTGCTATCCCAGAAAAAGTGTGCACGTTCAGAAGTACAGAAGCCCGAGTGTGGGCCATCAGGCCATCCTGTTGCCGGCAGGAAGCTGAGCTAAGGTTGAGCCGCATCACAGCACTTGGGCCTGACCGCCAAACTCCAAGACACCTAGAACACCAGATTCATACTGTGGGTACCACAGCACAGCCACCCTGTAGGAAAGCCAGCCAGTGAGGCCTGAGAGTGAACACCTGGACAGCTTGCCCTGCTTTGAGCCACTGGCAACAGGAAACCTGACCAATAGAGGCTAAGCCTTGCACACATTTACCTATTAAGCAATTTGGAAAGATGCAGCTTTCCACAGGCTGCCAGCTCAATAATACCCTTCCCACGGGTCTTCCTTGTTGCGAGCATGGAGGCAGAGGAGTGAGTATAACAAAGAATACTTGGGAGATGAACGAGGCCCAGGCCATAGAGCTGAACTGCACACCTGGAGACTCAGTGCACTATTGTACAGCTACAAAAGGGTCTCCTGTCTACCACCCAGAGTGTGGGCCTGGGAGGATTATGAGCTGGGCAGGGAGAGGTGGCCTTCAGCAGGCAGTGCAAAGTGGCCAGCACTCTGCGGTAGACGCTCTTCAGCATTGGCTAACACGTCAGCCAGGTGACAGGAGAGCTCTGTGAGTGCTGGTTGTTTTGTTTTTTTTTTTAATTATTTATTTATTTTCTGTATGAGTACACAATTGCTCTCTTCAGACACACCAGGAGAGGGTATAGGATCCCATTATAGATGGTTGTGAGCCACCATGTGGTTGCTGGGAATTGAACTCAGGACCTCTGGAAGAACAGTCAGTGTTCTTAACCACTGAGCCATCTCTCCAGCCCGAGTGCTGGTTGTTTGATCCTTGTTTTCTGGTGATCTCATGGTGCTGGAGGCGGCTGGCGAGGCGATGGTTAAGGATGCACGTGGGTGAGTTAAGGGTGGAGTGTGGATCCACACACTCATTTCCTCTTCTGGATCCTTGCCCTCCAGCAAACTCATGTGCTGACTCAGCCTCCCTCTCTCCACATCTGCTATAGCCTCCATCAGGCTGAACACTTGCTGATGGTAGGGCCTTGTTGACTTTGCTCCCCAGTGTCTCCCCAGAGTCTGGACATGTTTCAAGGCATTTGGGAGCTGTGAAACCATGGCTACAGGTCTGTTTGAGCCTATAATCCAGGTGGGAAGCAAAGGCAGGAGAATCAATGCTAATCCCAGGCTAGCCCTGTCTGCCTACAGAGTAAGTTCTTGGCTAGCCCTGCCCACAGAGTAAGCTCCAGGCCAGCCTTATCTATAAGCCTTGTCTACACAGTAAGTCCCAAGCCAGTCCTATCTACAACAGTAAGTCTCAAGCCAGTCTTTTACGTAGGAAGTCCCAGGATAGCCATATCTACAGAGTAAGCTTTAGGCCAGCCTTGTCTACAGAAGTTCCAGATCAGGAGAGTAATAATAAAGCAAGATCCCCCCCCCCCCCAAAAAAAAAAAAACAAAACAGAACTACACAGATAAATAAATAAATAAATATAAAAAATAAATAAATAAAATAGTGAGTGGGTTTGAAAAGCAGACTTTTTGGAGAGTGACTCTGCTTTGCAGTTTACCAACCCTGTAGCTGTGGGCAAGTCCAAGTCCGAGCCCTCTGTTCTCCCCCAATTCTCGCCTGTTTTGAGGAGAGTGAGGAGCACTGTAGTCCTGTGATCGTCTCGTACTGTGCCCAGTGAGCATGTATGTGAACCGAGTCTCTGGCTGCGTGAAGGATGACCTTCCAGGCAGCACTCAGGGATGTGAAAGAAAAAGGGTTCAGAAGGAGGAAAGACTCATTATCGACTGTTCCTTCACTGAAGAATTCGGGTCCTGACTCTTGGTAGCATGGGCTACAGATAACTTCTCAACAGAAAAGAGTGCTAGTTAGAATTGCACTGAAGAGAAGGGAATGGGGTCACAGTTTGGCTTGGGCAGGTGATGGCACTAGTCCAGAATTAGCCCTGTCACAAGAGACCTAGCAGCTTCTGGCCTGTGCAGGTGAGGAGACAGCTAATATGGCAACAGGAAAGTAGTTTGTCATAGTTGCAATGTTGTCTGTACTTCACTGAGCACCCACAGAATGATTCCAAGGAACAGGAGAGCACAAGGGCAAATATCCTGCCAGGGATTCTGGGTCACCACTGAAAATGAACAGGTCGGGCACAAGCACCCAGCAACTACCCAAGGTTCATTCCTTCCTGTTGTCCTAAGATGTTCCTCACAGCCTTCACATGCCTTCAGACAGTTGATTGTTGAGAAGCCACACTGCTATGCTATGCTATGCTATGCTATGCTATGCTATGCTATGCTATGCTATGCTATGAAGAAGGCAGGCTCAACCTGATTAACACACAAAGGCATGACCCATAACTGAACATGCTTGAGTTTGGAGGTATGGCCAGCAGGCTGGAGCCACTGCCCAGAGCAAGTCACTAAGTTACCTCTGGGCAGAACACACCTGCATCCAGTCCAACACAGAATTAGCTGCTGATCCCAGGACTTTTATTCTTGAGCATTAGTTAGCTTGAATTGACGACAGAGACCTGAGGGAACTGGGAGACAAGAGCCACTACCTTGAAAGTCACTGCCAGCAGCTAAAGGTGGAGGACTCAGTTATGCTCTGGGAAGCTGGTAAGGGTTATTATTCCCTTCTTAAAATAGCAAGTTAATTTCATGTTGAAAAACAAAACATGACAATCCTGTTCTCAAATTCCACACTTACATGGCCGCATCTCAGGGCAAGTCAGAAGAGTCTTCATTTCATTTCATCAGCTGCTTAGATGATCTTACCTTTGCCACCACCTCCTCTTTTTCTTCCTTTTCCTGTTTAGGTCACAGTCCTCCTCCTATCTGCTTGTCATCCACCTATCCATCTCTGTTGGCAACCTTGAAAGACTAATTAGACTTCTTCTGCACCTTCCCCATCCCACAGCTCTCCCTCTGCAGTCACTGGCTTTTCCACATGACTGTAGCCCCTTCTGAACCTTCAGCTCTCTCCCCAGGAGGAGACGGTGCTCAGTTACCAGGGTTTTCTGTCAGCAGCACCAATGACAGGGCTAAGAGGCCCTTGGGCTCCTGGAGTTGGGGGCAGAGTACACAACCTGAGGAAGATTAGAAAGATGCTTTGCAATGCCTTGACCCCAGTGAGAGCAGGACAGCAAGGCAGGCATGAGAAGTTTATTGCAAAGGACCAGCCACCCCTCACCATAGGATGCTGGTGTTTTGTTTTGTTATGAGTTCTGGCTGGTTGGTTGGTTGGTTGGTTGCTTGGTCAGTTTGTTTTTTGGTTTGGTTTGGTTTGGTTTGGTTTGGTTTGGTTTGGTTTGGTTTGGTTTGGTTTGGTTTGATTTGGTTTGGTTTGGTTTGGTTTGACATGGGCTCTGACCTTGTAGGTTTGGATGGCCTTGTTATGGTGACTAGGTTCACCTCTAACTCACAAAGATCAGGCTGCCTCTGCCTCCCAAGTGCTGAGATTAAAGGCATGCATCACTATGACTGGCCGTTTTGAGGTGCTGACCCCTCTGTCTGGGTTTCCTCATTAGTGAGGTGGAAGTGGTAATATACACTTCTTGAAGTGACAAATCTCATGTTTATTGTAACTAGCTAATTACACTGGTGGTTATATAATGTATAGCTTAAGAGCTTCAACTATTGCAGAAGAGTGTGTCAGCTAGGCAGAGACTCAGGAACCCTGGAAGGTTGTGAATCTCAGGAAGAAAATGGCCATTCTCAGCAACATGAAGAATGGGGATGGGAGGGATATAGGGAGAGAGAGAGAAGAGAAGAGAATGAACACAGTGCAGATTGTGAGGTGGGGTGGCCATGGCACTGGGACTGTCAGACACAGGTCTAAGCTCAAGGACAACTCAACACTGGCCATCTGGCTGGGGGCAGCCTGCGAAGGAGCAGCTTTTCATGGTTAAGCAGCTCCTACCTGCAGACACTCTATAGCAAGTCATAACCTGCTCAAAGGGACTCTTGACCTTAACATAAGGAGTGGTGACAGAAGCCACACTCAGTAGATATTTGTGCAAAGAACATGCCTTGTCTCCCATCCCTTCTAAAGAGACACCTTCATGGCCTCCTCCCCTGGCCATAAGCCAGTGACATGGCATCCGCCCTCTGTCTCAGCCTCCTGTCTTGTGTTTGGGACACAGTAGCACATGTCTGGCTGCAGGAAGCCAGGGTGGACTGGAAGGCATGCCAATTAGAGAGCCAGCTGCCTGACCAGCCCAGCAGGGGCATTGCAGCAGGTTGGAAGAGACAGAGCCCCACCCAGTCACATGAAGATCACCCTCTCCTCTCCTAGTCCTGCTAAGAGTGTGCCGTGCTGTGAGGCCTGTTCCAGACACCATGGAGCAAGACCTGTATCTGTCCACCAGGCATCTCAGTGCCTGGAATGGGCCTGGCTTACAAAGAGCTGTGTAGTGGTAAGCCATCAGTACCACCCAGCTATAAAGACTGTCTTTCTTGTGTGACAAGTGGCACTAGCAGCCAAATTGGCTGATAAACAGGTGTGTGTGTGTGTGTGTGTGTGTGTGTGTGTGTGTGTGTGTGTGTGTGTGTGTGTGTGTGTGTGTGTACACGACATCTTCAGTCAGAGTCTGAAAGCCAGAGGAAACAGCATGGCAGCTGAGCAGAACACCACGTATCTCACCCTCTGAAAATGAAATGCTAGCCTGTCACATGCTTACATGTGGTAAAAAAAAAAATACATATGTTTGCCATGACTGCCAGGACATGACAGAAGGGAGGTGGAACAAAGTTGAGTGTTATGTGTGAACCGAAGACGTGGTAGTCCATGTGTATGGGGGGGGTTGGTGAAGGGCTCACATTTTCTGAGTCTAGATTCATCATTCACATAACTCCCATTGATGCCCTTGGCAATGGGGTCTTATTGTGTAAGACTGAATTTGGATTTGGTGTACAGCACCAGGGTGGTCTGGAACTCTTAGTCCCCTGCCCCTGCCTTCTAAGTACTGGGATTATGTGTGTGTGCCACCATGCTTCCCTCCCTATATGAGATAGCTCAGATATCTTACCCTAAGGATGAAAGTGGTTCTATAGCGTTATGACGGACCAGGTGATGACACAGTCAAAGAGGGCTTTGTTTATGACTTGTGTTCGTTTAAAGGGAAGAACTGGGCTAGGAAGTAGCTCCGTGGCACAGCACTTGCCTGCCGTGCATGGGATCCTGCCTTCAAGCCCCAGTGCCAGGAAAGGAAAACAGGAATGCCCAGCATTCACTGCACAGCCATTCTGTGAGTGCCACGTGAACACTGGCCACTCTGGAGGCTGACCTTTCATTGACACAACCTATGGAGAGAAACTGTGCCTCAGAAGGGCATGGAAGGCCAAGTCCCTTAAAGAAGAAACCAATTACAATGGGGCCTATAAGAAATGAGAGCCTGGGACGGGGACAGAGATAGTTGCTCCCCATTGAATACTTCTTTGGAAGGTTTTTTTTTTTTTTTTTTTTTCTTCTGAGACAGGGTTTCTCTGTGTAGTCCTGGCTGTCCTGGAACTCACTCTGTAGACCAGGCTGGCCTCGAATTCAGAGATCCACCTGCCTCTGCCGCCCAGAGTGCTGGGATTACAAGCGTGAGCCACCACCGCCCAGCTATCTTTGGAAGTTTTTTGTTTTGAACCATGTGACTACTTCCATCCCAAAGGATAATAGGAAGTAAAGAAGAGCTTAACCGTGGGAGAGATGGCTCAGTGGTTAAGAGTACCAGTCGGTGCTCTTCCAGGGGTCCTGAGTTCAATTCCCAGCAACCATATGGTGGCTCACAACCATCTGTAATGGGATCTGATGCCCTCTTCTGGTGTGTTTGAGGACAGTGACAGTGTACTCACATACATAAAATAAATAAATAAATCTTTTAAAAAATATATAAAAATAAAAAGAGGAGGATAACCTATACAGATAAAGCTACCTTTTCATAAACTAGCCCTCTGAGGCCAGGCCTGCCTCAGTTCTTAGCCAGTTTCCTTATCTATGAAAGAGCAAGGACACTTCTGGCCTCATGGCTGTCATGATCCAGTGACAAGTGGGACAGCATATAAGCCTGGGTGCCCAGAAGCGTCTGTGACCTTCTGCTTTATCTAGTCCCTTCTCACTCCACTGTCTGAGCCTGACCACCCAGGGTTCTCCATACCTTTGTGACTTACAGTTTCTTCACAGAGAAAGCTACAGATGGCTCCCTGCAGAGCGAGGACTGGGCACTCAACATGGAGATCTGTGACATCATCAACGAGACCGAGGAAGGGTAAGGGACTCTTGGGGTGAGGGGTGGGGATGCAGGCTGACAGCCAACTATAGCAATACACACCAGCATTGACTCCTGCCTATATCCCACCAGATGATCCTCCATAGTCCCCCACTGCTGTAATCACAAAGTCTAACCCTGCGGTACAGTAGTATCCTGACTCCATCTTAGACAGCAGCATGGCACTTTAAACGTCTTTGGACCATGATCCAGTATAGTACCTCCATCAAGTGCATGAGAAGCTCAGAGGTGCAAAGTTCAGAGACACTGAGACCGTTGGTGGTGGCGCACGCCTTTATCCCAGTACCCAGGAAGCAGAGGCAGGGGGATCTCTGAGTTCAAGGCCCACCTGATCTACATCAAAAATTCTAGGACATGCCGGGCAGTGGTGGTGCACACCTTTAATCCCAGCACTTGGGAAGCAGAAACAGGCAGATTTCTGAGTTCGAGGCCAGCCTGGTCTACAGAGTGAGTTTCGGGACAGAGAAACCGTGTCTCAAAAAATAAAACAAAACAAAACAAAAAGAGTTCTAGGACAACCAGGGCTACACAGAGAAACCCTGTCTCTAAAAACATTGCAGTTTGTGTGCAGCTGGCCACTAGGGTCACTAGCTGTGACCCACACAGTGTCTCTGAACAGCAGGCCAGATGTCACACAGCTTCAGAGCTCTACCCTTGGTGCATCACCTCCCTGGGACAGAACCAGCTGGGGACTCATGGTGCCTTTCTGGGTGTGAAAACAGAGTCCAACGGCAGCTTTTCTCTACCATTAGAGCAAGAACACACGTTGACACCTCTCCAGGACCTTTTCCTCAAAAGAGCTCTGTTAAACCCTGCCTATACTCTAGCTTGAGTCCGTGAGTGGGGCAGAAAGCAGAGTGAGGTGGGTGTGGATGGCCGGCAGGCAGGCAGGGAGGGCAGCTGGATGAAGCCTCTGCTCCTGTGAATTAGAACACCCCCCACCCCCAGTTCAGTGCAGATTGGCACAGAGGAGCAGGAGGCAGGGAGTGCAGCCTGAATTTCAGAGACTGTGGCCATCTTAGGCTAGGAGAGGATGGTAACTCCAGGCCCCAACCAAAGCCCCCCTCAGCTGCGCTGTGTGGTTCGTTCCTACACATCTGCATCTGGACTCATAGTGAGAGTAAGGTGCAAGTGGACAGATGGCAGGACCGCAGGGAAAAGCCTACTGAGCCTCCGCTAGGGCCAGTAAGTCACTGCAGCAGCTTTGGAGACAGTCTCCTGTCTCCATGTTGATCTTGGGAAGCACAGAGTTCGTTTGAGCACTGCCCACAGCCTGGAGGAGCCAGCCATAGGCAATGACAGGCACGACCCTTGGCTTCAGCAACCTCACCTAAATTTCTGTCTTTGGCAGAATCATACCATTGCCATATACTTTGTCTGTGTCTGTGCAGTATATAGTCTACTGCCAGTGCTGTCCCCTTTTCTCCAGGCCACTTCAGTCCCTTTCAGACACTAAAGTGGTCCACAAGCCAGTCAGCTTTGTGACAGACTGTAACAATGCCCTTGAGAGGATTTGCTTATAAAGAGAAATTTTTTATCTCACTTTTGGTTTGGTTGGTCTGTGGCGCTGAAGCAGATGTTTTTATTTTGTCTCAGTCATAATGTGGAATGTGTGTGAGGAACTCAGTCACCACATGGCCAGGGGACAAAAAAGTGACAGGGACCAGGGTTCCATGGTTCCCTTCAAAGTCACTACTCTAATGACAAAGACCACCCTGCAGGTTCCAGCTCTTCTCCTGACCCCACCCCAATCCAGGGCATTGCACATGCTAGACAAACAGTGCCATTGAACTATAGCCTCAACCTGAGCCCCACCTCAAAGTGTCTGAATGGTGCCTCTGTGATGGTGAAAATATTTTTTAAATATCTGAATCTTTGGGGTCCGGACATTCAGGGTCTAAACAGTATAACGGTACTGACACCAAGAACTGCTGCAGGAACTGGCCTAGGAAAGACACGGAGCTGTCCAAGGTGCTCTGAGTGCAGGCTGTGCTCACTCTCCAGACCTTGGGCCCTTGGCCTTCTATGCTGAGGAAGAGGTTTCTATGCCTAAGTCCTTCCTTCCTTTTGTCCCTTTTGCCAGCCCCAAAGATGCCTTCCGAGCAGTGAAGAAGCGAATTGTGGGGAATAAGAATTTCCATGAGGTCATGCTGGCCCTTACGGTGAATATCCTGCTACCTGTCGTGTCTGTCCATCTCTCCATGATCTCTTCCATGGCTGGACCATGGTCTGCTGAAAGCTGCTTCTCCTTAGTTAGGTCCAGCGGGTCTCCCATCCATGCTTGGGTTTCTCACCTGAAAACTCAGAAGAAAAGGACAATGGGCAAATTGTTTCCCCATCCACACTGTTGGTGAAGGTGGATGACAAAGCAAGGGAACTGGAAAGGAATTTCCAGCCTTAACATGAGGAGTAGATACACTGGGACCACTTCCCTCTAAAGCTGCACCCTAAAAAATGAACATGAAACAAATGCTGTGTCTCAGAATGGTGTTGACCTCAGCATGGGCCAAGCACTGTACATTCTGTCTTCAGGACAACCTGGCTGGAAAGTGGTCAGGAGGAAACCCTATCCCAGCTCTACATGGTAGTGCTTAGATCCAGATGGTCCTGCTACCCTGCAAAGCACAAGCAGCTTCTGCCAGGCCATGGGAAGAGGAGCTCAGGGCGTGGTCCTTGGTCACAATGTTACAACCTAAGTTGTATCTGATTCCTCCTGAACCTCTAAGCTTCCATACTAGTGTTTTACAACCTATGGGTTGCAACCCCTTTGGGGGGGGGGGTCATATGACTCTTTTACAGGGGTAACATATCAGATATCCTGCATATCAGATATTTACATTAAGATTCATAACAGTAGCAAAATTATAGTTATGAAATAGCAACAAAAATAATTGTATGATTGAGAGGTCACTACCACATGAGGAACTGTGTCAAAGGGTTATAGTAGGCCCTAGCCTAGTAGGAAGGGAGTCTTGTCCGTCCCATCATGTCCCAGTCCCCTAGGAGGCCAGCATCCAGTCCAGCACTGCTGCCATTCTTATGTCCTGGGGACTCCTCTCTGGAAGCCTCCTGTCTTGTAATGGGCTTCCCTCAAGGGTAGAACAGGAGTCTCGTGGAGTAGGCCACTTCCCTTCTCTGATGGGGCAATCTCTTGGGCATCTTGACCTACAGGTCTTGGAAACATGTGTTAAGAACTGCGGGCACCGCTTCCATGTACTGGTGGCCAGCCAGGACTTCGTAGAGAATGTGCTGGTGAGGACCATCCTGCCGAAGAACAATCCACCCACCATTGTGCATGACAAGGTGTTGAACCTCATCCAGGTGTGCTCTTTGGCAGGGTAGGGTGTCTCAGTGGCCTCAAGGGGTGGGGGAATGCCGGAGCTAGTCTTCTGCTCTGCTAGTGAACTGCTTACATGTGCAGCAGGACTTATGACTGTGTGCTGAGCCTGGCACACAGGGTTAGAGGACCAGGCGCCAGGAGGAAGAGGAGGGAAGCACTCTGTCCTCTGTCTAGGTGCCAGGGTCAGGCAGGCTCACAGAAAAGAAGGTGAGTGGTGGTTACCGGCCATGTCCCTTGTCCCCTCTCAGTCCTGGGCTGACGCGTTCCGCAGCTCGCCTGATTTGACAGGTGTTGTTGCTGTCTACGAGGACCTGCGAAGGAAGGGCCTAGAATTTCCCATGACTGACCTGGACATGCTGTCACCCATCCACACACCCCAGAGAGTAAGGAGAAGTTTGGGTGGGGTGGAAGTTATTCTGAGGGGGCTGTAGTGCCTTTCCAGGAGGCCTCACTCACCCTGTCTTTGCGCCCTAGACGGTATTCAACTCAGAGACACCATCCGGACAGAACTCTGTGGGCTCCAACACCAGTCAGCGCAGAGACCTGAGCCAGCATGCCACTCCTGTGCCCTCTCCAGCTGTTCTCCCAGGTGATTCACCCATCACACCGACTCCTGAGCAGGTAAACAGACAAGCCCATGGCAGAACCAGAAGTTCCAGGGAGGTGTCAGAGATGGTCCCTAAGCATTGTGGAAACTCCTTTGTCCTCTCAGCAGCTCATAGACGTGTACGTTCAGCCTGTGTTCCGGATAAGGCTTAGAACGGCAAATCCACCAACTCAGAATCACATAGCTCATCAGAATCTGCTGAGATTCAAGTTCCAGTCTCTCTGACTTCTGGAGTGCAGTCGAGTGCTACTGTCTTTTTCCAAAGTTTTCCCTCCATGGAGCCCTCTGTGCAGCACCATGGAGAGGAAATGGCCAACAGGCAGGTTCCTTTCCACTTGGGCCTCTCCACTTTATCTGTGTGCTAATAGGCTTACATAGAGTTTCATCTGAATTGAGATTCATGTTAAAGACAACCTTAAAAGATGGAAACTTCTAGGCTAGCTAGGGCTGCATAGTGAAGCCCTGTCATAGAAAGAAGGTGGGAGAGGGAGAGAGAGATCTGCATCTTCACAAAATGAGAAATTGCATTGGTCCTGCACTGAGGTCTCCCACAGCTGCACATGAGGAAGTTTAGAAGCTTAGCATGAGGTCCTGGGGAAGCTTCCCCAGCCTGTGGCTAGCTCAGAGTATTGCCTACTTCAGACCAGCAGGCTGTGATCTAGGTTATCGGTCATTTGAGATGTGGTACTGGGCTGGGCTTGAGGCCTTCACAGATCATAGATCATCACCAGTGAACTATGAAGACTTAGCTGCTGAGTGTGCTGGAGGTAAAGATTCACAAATGTGATACAAGTGAAAGACACTTCACTACAAAGAACTGTTCCCTGGCCACTTGTATGCAGTGCAGTCTCAGCCCCAAAAAGAGAAACTTAGTGCTCCCTCATACCATGTTATGAAACTATGCACCACCACAAACATGACTAGAGAAGGCTGGCTCACTGAGAACGTAGTTAAAGCCTACAAAATTGTGAAATGACTCTGAAATCCAAAACAATTACCTACCTTGTTTCTGATTTTAGCTAGTTTTTCTAAAGTCTGTATATTAAGACTGATTAGTACTAGAAGGATCTTGCTAAGTAGAACTGAGTGTTTTTGTTTGATTTCATAGCCCTTTTTGCCTCTTGGGGCATGTTAGGAGGCTGTGGTGTGGTGATGTAATTCCTACGGTCCTCTGTGGTCAGATCCCTTTGGGTTTGGATGGCAAGCTGGTGATGACTGATTAAACAAGTCATTCTGCCTGACACTGTGGGGTGTGCTGTTGGTCACCTTCAGTGGACATGGTACTTGTCTCTGCATGCCTGTTTCTTCATCCAGAGCCCACCTGTGATGACATGTGTGCAGTGCTTGGCGCTCGTTAGTAAGTGGTAGCTGCTGTCACAGTCATGAAATCAAACTCTGAAGTTAATTGTCACTCAGTCACAGAATTTAGAATATACCAGTATTTCCCCAAACATAGTCTCTAGCCACTAGATTCACGAGCCATCCCATTACAATTGGATTCTTCAGCCAGGTACATTGGGGGGGCGGGGGGAAGCTTCGTCTGCTTTTCAGTATTCAAAATAAACACAGTGTCTGTCCATGGGCATATGAAGTCCCTCAGAGTTCACAAAAGACACTGCACAGTGACCCTCACAACCTCATCTCTTTGAGGACACTACCACCCTCATTGTTATGTGTCCCCAAGCCTGGAACCTTGGCTCGTCTTGATCACTGGTTCAGGTACTGGGTCTGAGTTGCATGTTCACATGGGTAGCAGGCCTGACAGCTTACGTTTGGATAAGCCTAGGCCCTAAAGAATCCCAATTCTCTTAGGGGGGAGGGAAAGACACAGACCCAACCTCCTTCGTCCTCCCGTCCTCCCGTCCTCCCGTCCTCCCGGGCATAGGGAGGGAACTGCAGCCTGCCTCCCTACTCTGTAGGAGAGCCACCATCCCTAGGGCCTCATTATTTGGCGTCTCAGCCCCAAGAAATGTTGGCGCTCTTCCAACCACCTCACTGGCTTATTCCCCTCCGATTGTCACACTGCTTTCAGCTTGCCTCTGTTCCTGGTTCCTGGTTGGGAGATGGCAGCGGTTGGTAGCACCTCTGAGGGGCTGTGAAGTGGGAGGAACCGTCTGCAGGCTCTTGAGTACAGAGTTACCCGCAGGAATCAGGAGGGAAGCTGTGTGGAGAAAGTGTTGGCTGGGTAGTTCCTGGGCCACACGACTGTGGAGGTGGCCTGGGCTCTAGATGCTCCCTTTTCTCTTCCTTACAATGGTGCATTTCAGATTGGGAAGCTGCGCAGTGAGCTGGAGATGGTGAGCGGAAACGTGCGAGTGATGTCAGAGATGCTGACGGAGCTGGTGCCCACGCAGGTCGAGCCTGCAGACCTGGAGCTACTGCAGGTGAGCAAACAGCCCGCCCCAGGTTCAAATCCCCCCGCCCCCAGGTGATCTGTGCACATCCACAGCACACACCAGGGAAGTGTGGCCACTCTGTCTACGTTGCAGTCTTTTGTTTTTGCTGGGCACTCTGTGAAGCCGTAGAAAGCATTACAACCAGGAACCTTGGATTCACATCAGACAGGAATTCACATCTTAATTTTACTGCTTTCAGACTTGAACAAAACAGCCTCTCATTTTCTCCATCTATGTGGCTGCTTTGATACAAATGGGACATGAGAGTTAAATGAGATCGTACATGTGAAACATCTCCTCTACCCAGTGCTGATGAGCACAGACAGCAGGGAAAAGCCAGAAGGGCCGATTCCCACCCTTCCCCTTGTTGGCGGAAGCAAGCAGGAGGGACAAAGCAATGTGGGCTTTGAGAGGAGTGACCATCCAGTCCTGGGTGTCATATGATGCTCACCTTCATATGGGGTGGAGCCCAGGACTTGGGGGTTTAAGCAGCATTTCTGTAGGGGACCCTAGGGAAGGCAGTGAGAAAGTCAGGAACCGACAAAGCCAGCCTCCAGAATGTAGAGGGACAGATGCTTTGTGTGCAGAACGCTCGGTATCTTATCTGTATAGCTCTCCCACCAACCCACAGAGAGCAGTTCTGAAGCCAGGTCTTTATGCCCCTGTGACTGCTCAGAGATCCTTATATTTGGGGGTGGGGGAATAAAGTAGGAGTGTCTTAGCTCAGTGGACTCTTGAGTGTGAGAACTAGATGAAGAAAGGAGGTTGATTAAGAGTTATTATAATGTTATATGTCCCAAGCCAAGTCCATGCAGATATGAGTAGTCTGGGATACGCAGAAGGCTGGAGCCAGCTGGCAAGGTGACACAGAGTCACTGCCCACATGATGAATACTCTGTGTCATGCTCAACGTAGGTGCTTGATATACATCATTCATAGCCCTAAACAAACCCATCCTCCAGATCAGGAAACTAAGGCAAAGAGAGGCTGTGTTACATGCCTAGGTCATTGTGGCTGGTAGGTAGGTAGCAAGTCCAGGATCTGTGACTTGGAGCAGTGACTTCAGTCTAGGCTCTTCTCCTGTCTAGAGGGCTCGACGGGGAAGCAGAGGCTCATGTCAGTTATACTTCATCACAGGAGGAAGAGCGGGGAACCCAGGGATGGTGAGAGTCGCCCTGAGCAGAGGCCTGGGTGGGGTGGGTGAGGAACAGGGTTCACAGGAAGCCAGAGATCAGTGCAGGGCCTCATCTTTGACCCTACAAGAGAAAACGAGCTGGCATACCCACGCCAGGTGCTGGGCAAAATGGAACCTGCCTTCCTGCCTTCCTGTAGACCAAAGGACATTATTTTACTTCCTTCCTTATGAATCAAGGTCTCATGATGCAGCCAAGCCTGGTCCTGCACGTTCTCCATCCTCCTGCTTGAGCCCCTAACTACTAGGGTTACAGGTGCATAGCATCACACCTAATCTCTTAATTTTTATCTTTTTTCCTAAACAAGTTTAACTGTGATTAAAACCCAATCAGTAGCATGGTGACTAAATACATTATAGGATCTAGAAACAGGAAACAAAAAGATATTCACAGAAAAAGTAGTTTAGTTAATACCAGTGTTGACGCCTTGGTTCTGACAGATGTCAGCCTGGGTGAAGGCACCCGTGCGCCTCTGTGCTGTACTGCAGCTCTTCAGTAAGTCTGAAAAACTGTTCCAAGATAAGTTTATCAGAAGAGAAAAAAACAGGCCATGAGAACAGTGAGGCAAGTCCGGCTGTGCGAGGTAACAGTCAGAGAAGTTACAACTTGTTCACACCCCACCCCATCCTCAGGCCCATCACCCTCCTCACCCTCCTCACCCTCCACACCATCCTCACCCTCCTCACCCTCCTCACCATCCTCTTCCTCCTCACCATCCTCACCCTCCTCACCATCCTCTTCCTCCTCACCATCCTCACCCTCCTCACCCTCCTCACCATCCTCTTCCTCCTCACCATCCTCATCCTCCTCACCCTCCTCACCATCCTCATCCTCCTCACCATCCTCATCCTCCTCACCCTCCTCACCATCCTCATCCTCCTCACCCTCCTCACCCTCCCTTGTTTTTCCCTTAGGTGTGCATTGGTGTCTATGGTGTGTGTGTGTGTGTGTGTGACATGTCACTAGTACAGCTTGCATATAGAAGTCAGAGAACAACCTTAGGGAGCCAGCTCTCTCCTGCAACTCTTTGAGGTAGTGTCTCTCTTGTTTGTGCTGCTTTACCACATGGGCCAGACTAGCTGGTCCAGGAGGCTGAGGTTTTTCTAAGTAAGCAAACATGGTGGCTAAAACTTGACTCTGCAGTCTGCATGCAGTCCTAGTAAAGCATCAGAATCATTATCGTGGTGCATTCCAGTACTTTAAATGTTAGTGTGAAGCCTAACAGTTGCGGCTACTCCGGAAGCTGTGGGTCACTTGAGACCAAGCGCTCCACAGCAGCCTAGGCGACACAGTGTGAGTCCATCTCACAATTCAAGACTGCAGTTACACTGCAGCACCTGAGCCGTGATCTTGAAAACAGGCTTGTACAGCTCCAAGAGCTGTTCTGTGATTCCATGAAGACCCCTCCCTCCTCCAGGCCTGACCACTGTTCATGAGGAGCAGCCTTGCCCTGCGTGTGACCTCAGTGTCTCCCCCTCCCTCTAGGAGCTCAACCGCACTTGCCGCGCCATGCAGCAGCGGCTCCTGGAGCTCATCCCGCGCATCTGCAATGAGCAGCTGACAGAGGAACTGCTCATGATCAATGACAACCTCAACAACGTGTTTCTGCGCCATGAACGGTAGTCCGCCCACACCTGGGCCCTGGCCCTGGCTGCTCCACAGTCATTTTCCCTGTGCTTTTGTCAGACATGAGCAAGCTACCAGAGCCTCCGGCTCTCTACCCACTACTGAGCTACCTGGGTAGTGGGCAGTCATAAAGGCAGGAAACAAAGTGCTCTGCCTCTAGAGACGGGTTATCATCTAGCCACCTCCCACTCCTTGTGTCTCTTATGTGTTTCACTTGCTGTGTGGTTTGCAATCAATTGAGAGGGCCTGGGCTGCCAGGCGGTGGTGGCGCATGCCTTTAATCCCAGCACTTGGGAGGCTGAGTTTGAAGCCAGAGCTCAACTCTACAGAGTGAGTTCCAAGACAGCCAAAGCTACACAAAGAAACCCTGTCTTGAAAAAAAAAAAAAAAACACCCCCCCCCCAAAAAAAGAGGGCCTGGGCCCCTGAGGGCAACAGCTGGACTAGCCCAAAGAATGCAGGTCCTCCTTGCCATCTTGAGGTGCACTGTGTGGTAGTCCCCCAGTACCCTAGCATCAGGTCCCTAATTCACCAGTTTGTTCCAGTGCCAGCCAACGGCTACTGAGTATCTCAACTCAGAGCAGGCAGGTGCCCAAAGACATTAGAACAGAAGGTGAATTCAGAAGGGATGTCCTTTATGCCAGGCCAGAACTCCAACAGGCTGTACTAAGGTCTTCCCCATCCCTCTCCCTAGCCCCCCCCGGGCCCCTAAGTAGACAGGGTTAGAGACAAGTGGCCACCTTTGAGAGCCACCCACACATTCTGAAGTGTAGAGTAGATAACTAGACAGTTGACAAAGCAGTGTTCAACTCTGCTTGCTGAATGTCCCTTTCTATTGTGTTCCTGTCACCTTGTTTCTTACTGATTGTTGCAAGGTGGTCCTATAAGTGATCATATACTTCCCAGCCCTATGCAAGTGAAACTCTGCTAGTAATAGTATGGGAACAGCAAGTATGTACTGCATCTGTGAGGGTAGACCAGTTACCTCCTCATCCTGGTAGTGATCTGGGGTCCTCTGGGGACTGTGTCCATCTGTTCTTTTGATTTGGATATTCTCTGTCTTGTAGGTTTGAACGCTTCCGAACAGGGCAGACTGCCAAGGTAAGAGGCATCTCTTCTGGAACTATGTCATGCTTTATTGATAAAAGTGAGAGGGCAGTTCTCACCCTCTCCCTGATGCCTTCCTTGTACAGGGCACCGGTGCTTCTTTTTAGGTTCATAGGGGAGTCTCTCACTTCTTACACCACTATCCCTTTAAGGGAAATAAGGCTCTGCCACCACCAGCGTGTACCTCAGGGCCTCCCAGCCTCCCAGGGGTATAGCAGATCTGGAGCCCAGGTGGAGGAGGAGAAATTCCCCAGCTCCCATTCAAACATGTTGGGGCCTGGAGGCAGATCACTGCGTCCTGAAAGGTCTCCCCTCCCCTCAGGCCTCCAGTGAAGCCGAGCTATCCGCTGACCTGATCGACATGGGTCCAGACTCCGCAGCTACAAGCAACCTCTCGTCCCAACTGGCAGGAATGAGTAAGTATGCTGAGGGCTCCAGCCCAGAGTATGTTACAGTGTCTGGGTAACCTCAAAGTTCTGGGGGTGCTTTCTTGTGCTTGCAAACACCAACAGCAGAACATTGGTCCATATCTTACTTTGCTGGGATCCCAAGCCAAATCTTGCTAGGGTTGAGCAAAACTTGTGGGAATGCCCTGGAGTACCACTGCCCCCTGAGCCCCTTGGATATAAACCTCACTGCACTCTGACCATCCCTCTGCCCTGATTCCCCACCCCACCCCCACCCCACCTGAACAACCTGGGGACCATCAGACAGTCTACTGCTCAGCTCAGTAATCAGTTCCTACATGAAGAAGGAATGAAGGAATGGACCCCTCTTCAAGGTTGGAAGAATGGAACAAGAAACTGCCAGAAAGCAGCTTCTTTTTTTTTTTTTTTTTTTATTGTTATTTTTTTTATTCGATATAATTTATTTACATTTCAAATGATTTCCCCTTTTCTAGCCCCCCCCACTCCCCGAAAGTCCCGTAAGCCCCCTTCTCTTCCCCTGTCCTCCCACCCACCCCTTCCCAGTTCCCCGTTCTGGTTTTGCCAAATACTGTTTCACTGAGTCTTTCCAGAACCAGGGACCACTCCTGCTTTCTTCTTGTATCTCATTTGATGTGTGGATTATGTTTTGGGTATTCCAGTTTTCTAGGTTAATAACCACTTATTAGTGAGTGCATACCATGATTCACCTTTTGAGTCTGGGTTACCTCACTTAGTATGATGTTCTCTAGCTCCATCCATTTGCCTAAGAATTTCATGAATTCATTGTTTCTAATGGCTGAATAGTACTCCATTGTGTAGATATACCACATTTTTTGCATCCACTCTTCTGTTGAGGGATACCTGGGTTCTTTCCAGCATCTGGCAATTATAAATAGGGCTGCTATGAACATAGTAGAGCATGTATCCTTATTACATGGTGGGGAATCCTCTGGGTATATGCCCAGGAGTGGTATAGCAGGATCTTCTGGAAGTGAGGTGCCCAGTTTTCTGAGGAACCGCCAGACTGCTCAGAAAGCAGCTTCTATCAGGGCTGGCCAGAAGGCATCCTGTTGTGGTGACACTGCAGGGTAGAGCTCCGGCCTTGCCCATGCTAGACAATATGCCTCTGAGCTCAACTCCAGCTTGGCTTCCTTTGGTGCTTTGTTCTAAGAAAAGTAGGTTTTATTTGATTTTGCTGGCTTTTGATCCAGGTTCTTGCTAAGAACTTAGTAGCCAATCTAGGTAGGCCTCAAACTTTCTCCACCCTCCTGCCTCAGTCTCCCAAAAGCCGAGATTACAGGTAGGTGTACCTGGCTGTACTCTTGATAAGTGTTAGCTGTCATTATCCTTTTTGCTGTTCCTGGGCTGCTGTCACTGCTGCTGCTGCTGCTGTTTACTTTTGGTGTTTTGTTTTTTGCTGGGAGTTAAGCCTCAAGCATGCTAAGCCAGTGCTTTACCACGGAATTATATCCCAGCCCTTTAATTTTGAGACAGGGCCTCACAGATTTCCCCAAACTGTCCTTGAATGGGCTTAGTGCCCCAGACTGTACTCAGTCTCCCCTGGCGCTGGGATCACAGACCAGCACCACCAAGTCTGCTTAGGATTGGGTTTAATATTGACTGCCTGCTCCATGCCGAACCCCAGAAATGCATTCTGCTCCCACTTTGAATAACTCACTACACTTGTGAACAGTCGGATCTGATCACTCTTCTCCTGCTTAGGCTCTTCTGTTAGCTCAGTCGCTCTCAACCTTCCTAATGCTTTAATAGCTTCTCAGGCTGTGGTGACCTCCTAACTATAAAATTATTTTCTTTGCTACTTCCTAGCTGTAATTTTGCTAGTGTTATGAATTGTAATGTAAATGTCTGATATGCAACCCCGTGAAAGGGTCATTCGACCCCTGGGTTGAGAACCACTGCTCTCGCAGGTGTCACAGGCAGTGTTTTCCTATTTTCTAATCCTCACCACAGCAGGAGGAGGTCGTTGTGGTGCCACCGTAGAAGTGTGCACGCTCAGCAGAAAGGAAGTGCTTCCTGCTGCTCACAGGCAGTGGGCAGCTTCCCGTGCAAGGCCTACCATCGAACCCCTAATGCTCTTTAAGCAAACAGCCCCTAGGCCCAGGTGGGACATGGAACAGCAACTGGAACAGCAGGCCGCTCGCCTGGCCTTTCTGTCTCTGCAGACCTTGGCTCCAGCAGTGTGAGGGCCGGCCTGCAGTCTCTGGAGACCTCAGGACACCTGGAAGATGACTTTGACATGTTTGCTCTGACTCGGGGCAACTCACTGGCTGAGCAGCGGAAAGGGTGAGTTACCTGTTCCAGCCTGCTCGCCTGCAGATGAGCGCTTCCTGTTGTCAAGAGCATCTCTCGGGATCCCTGAATCTGGAATGGAAATAGACAGGCCAGGAGAAAAGACACACAGTCTAGCATGGCCTGGATAACACTGCAGTACAGGGACAGGAAGGGATACCAACACCTGAACAGAACCAGAAGCAAGCCTCTGAGGGGCCGGAAGGTTGGGAGCCTCTGACCACTTCTACGTAACATTTTGTCTGGCTGGCCCACCATCTTACATAATGTGTAGCCAGTACCAAGCCCCTAGGGACAAGGAAGGCCCCTAAGAAAGCCTTCATGACGTCTAGGTCTTGACTGTTGTCTCATAGCCATCCTTCATCCCCAGAGGAGGCTCTGGCTGCACTGGGGTATGTCCCTCCATGTGAGCTGTCCATTTTCAGAAAGATGCTGTCATCAGTCAGACCCTGTAGTGGAGCAGGTCTCCAGCGGCACCCCTGCTCTGACACATCTTACACTGGCTCCACGCGTGCCCATCAAAGGAAGTAGCTTAGCCAGTGTTTCTCATCCCTTTGCTTAAATCCTGTGGGATGAGCTATGGGAGGCCGTGGCTTGTACAGCCAGGGAAAGTTCTAGATTAAAAGAGCCTCCTAGCTGCTCCCACTTGGCATCTTAGTACCTGATCTTTCTTTGACAACTTGGTCATTGGACAGCAGACACTGGCCAGAGAGGATTCTCTGTTCACACTACAGATTCAGGTACAATCTGACAGTCTCGGGCCAGCCATTGCCACACTAAGCTGTAAACCAGGCTTGGCTCCACCCTCCACAGTCTGTGCTCCCCAGCCCAGAGGCCTGAGGCCCAGCAGCTCGCAGTAGCCATGGTGTTAAGGGCGCTGCTGAGGCTGCTGTGCAGATGAAAGCTAATGGGTCCCGTGGGGCCCACACTCAGGAGGGTGGTGTGTCCACATCGGCCCCAGTGTGCAGAACAGCTGGGCACACTGGAGAGTCCCTAGTGTTTAACTGGTCTGACAGCATGGCTGGGGTGCACTGCTCCACCAGCATGCCTCCACAGGAACAGCACACACATGTGCTGGTGTGCATGGCCATTCCTGTATGGAAGAGCAGGTTCCCTTCAGAGGGCTCAACCCAGACTGGGCTTTAGGAAGCATTTCAGGTTCTAGGAGCAGGCGATGCAAAGGCTCAGCGGCAAGGTCTAGCTTCGCTGTTCCCCCTTAGGCCTTCGGTTTCATGGACCACTCACTGTGTATTGGTCCCCACCCTACAGAATGCACCCACAGAGGCAGAAGTGGGCCCCAGCTCTGAGGTCCCTGTTCCTTTATTCCCTGTGCCTACCTAACCCACCTTCATTGCTGTAATAGATCCTCCCATTCTGGTTGCCTGGCAGACTTTTTTGCCCAGATAGTTTCCTTGCCCTCCCGGCTTCCCCATTCCACGCCAGCCTGCAGCTGGCTCTTCCAGGCTCACAGGAAAGACAGCTTCTTGTCACCACCCCTGTTTTCATTTCGGCTGCCACCAAATCCAACACCACAGCCTCCCAAACAGGCCCTTCTTGGAGCACAAGAAGGTGCTCCCACTTCCATCCATTCCATCAGCATGCTCCTCCCTTCCGTCCTCCCTGCGCTCCTTAGAAGCAGGTTACCCTTCCTCGGTGATGTCTGCCCAGCAGTCTCTTCAGAAGCACTTAGACAAGTACTGTCCCAGGTGCCCTGAAAACCAGCCCTGCCTAGCAACCAATAGAGACAACCTGGGTAGAGACTCCCTTTTTCCTGCCTAGGCATGGGATGGTCAACCCCTAGCCCAGGATCTGTAGCCCACAAAGGTCAAGTTAGGCTTTCCAGAGGCACATACTAGGCCTTTCAAATAGCTGAGTTTCCACTACTAGACTGAGAGCAGGGAAGTGGTGATCAGGAGTCATCAGGAAAATGGGCACAGTCTCTGGCATGGGTGCCTTCTTGCTGGCTGTCCTGGCTCAGGACAATCAGCTGCCTGCTGTTCATGTGATCAGGAACTGTGTGGCCAAGAGAAACGAGCCAGCCAGTCCTGTTTGTGATAGGCGGGCCTCCTGGGAAGGGCGTGAGAACATTGTGCCTGGAATGGCTGCCTAGGAGTTGGGTCTTTTATTCAAAGAGCCTCCTAACAACAGCCTACACAGCCCCCAGAAACAGACATCAGCACTGCACATGCTCACTGTGATGTGGCCTCTATTCCTGAAGTCTTTGGCCCTAGCAGAGTAACGGGGGTCCCAGGAAAGGAACTCCTCTCCACTCTTAACAGTGCCTGTCTTCCCCTTAGGATAGAAACCCAGTGTCTGCCTTCATCACCTCCAGGCTCAGACGACCAGGACAGATGAGGCCCAGCCTCCCTCCCACTTGAGGATGACCTCTCACTCCCCTGAGGCTATTTTCAACCATACCACATATTCCTTCCCTGCCCTCATCTGCCAGCAGCCCTCCCAGCCCTGGCCTGCTTGCACACTCATCTTGGTGGTAGAAGGAACTCCCCTATTCAAATACATCCTTACATAGAACCACAGTTGATGGAATTCAGATGGGAACTGCTCAAAAAGGAGCCTATAAAAATCATCCATGAGCGTGGGAGTCACAATCTATCTCCTAGTCCTTCAACTTGGTCCATTGTAGTCACAGCCATGTGTGAGCTTGTTTCTGGTCTTTGATCACATGTTGTCTCTAGAGTCTTACGCTTCATTGATGTATGTCATTATGGGGCACATATCTGAACATAGTCTTCATTAGCAAAAAAAAAAATGGAGCCTCTTCTTCCTGCCCCACACTTGGAGAGGAGGAGCATCAGACCAGGCCTTCTATGACCTAAGCCATTCCTGCCCAGGCCAACCCAAGTCAGGCTCACCTGACAGCCTCAGGCCTTATGCTGCCTATCAGGGCTAATGTGGTCAAGCAGCGTCTAACGTCATACTGCTCTGTCTTTCAGGGTCAAATATGAAGCTCCCCAAACCACCGATGGCCTGGCTGGGGCCCTGGATGCCCGGCAGCAGAGCACCGGAGCGGTAAGCAGAGAGGACCTGTTCTACCCAGAGCCTTCCAAAAAGGAGAGCCTTACAGCACCGTCTTGGCCCAGCTCTCTTCCATTTGGCTCTCAGTTGGTCCTTTGTGGCTAGTGTGATTATTCCCAGTTGAGAGCCAAGGAGGCACTGCCCAACAAGTGACCCAGTCCTGCTTCGGGAGCTGGTGTCCAGTGTGGTCCTGGGTTCCCATCCTGCTTCATCACCTGACAGCTAAGGGTCACCAGTTTTATCATCTTTACCTGGAACGCTTAACAGCAGTGGACATGCACAGCAGCCTGTCATTGTTCCCCGTCGCTGCCTTTCCAGATACCTTTCCCTAATAGGAGGATGGGCAAAGGGGAGCAAAGGCGACTCTAGAACAACAGTCAGAATTCCTACACACTCTTTTAAGTCCAGCTAATTCCTTGACTGTGTATTGAGTGACAGCCACATGCCCAGAACTGAGCCCTCTAGGCTATCCTTCCAGTGGCAAGATTCCAAGCATCATCCATAGTGAGCCAAGGCACTGGGAGTGACAAGCCAGATACAGCACACTCCTCTCAGAAGCTAGAGAGGCCTGAGAGGTGGAAGAGGTCTAGGAGGTGTCTGGGACCGTGGACACTGTCCTAGGTGAGGTAGACACTATTTGAAAGCCTTGAGCATTGAGGTCCTGCTCACACAGGGCAGGATCTGATGACTCCCAGGAACTCCCCATCCGTGCTCCTATACCTCCTAGCTCTTGGCCTGGGGTCCCTTTCAGAGCAGAACAGGCACAGAACAGTTTTGGGCAGTAGGGCTTCATGGAGTCCAAGAGCCTCTGTTGGGTGCTTCAGCACACATGCTCCGGACCGCTCTGCCTCTACATGCTTTTTCAGCTATCACTTCTTGAGCCTATTCTCTGTGTTTGCCCTCATGTTCCTCTTGTGGGAATCACCGCACAGGTCATTCCTGCTGCCACACAGAGACAGAGATATCTTCCCGGGACTAACAGCAGCTGAGAGGAGGAGCAGTGTTGAGTTTCCAGGTTCACACAGCACCATGCAGGAGCCCACAGTGGACAACACATGTAGAACTGCCCATGTGCATTCACTCCCCACACCCTTTATTTGGGCAGCCACCTGTTGGGTGTAATTTCTGAAGATAAGCCATTTAGGTGTTAGTCTTCAGCTTAGAGTGTGGGGGCCACCCTCTGGGGTCCCACAGGAATGTGGGGAGTGTTTTGTTTTTGTTTTGTTTACTTTGCTCTCCACGTTGCCCCAACCCGGAAGCTTCTGAGCACAATCGTCAGTCACAGCACACAGCTCTTCCCTGTCCCATCTCCCAGCAGCCAGGGACCAGCCACAGCCCTCCAGCCGTGGCCTTCCACCTGCCTGGCTGGCTGGCCTCCCTCTGGGGACATTTAAAAGAGTTGTGCCCAGTCTGTCAGAAAGGGCGTGCCATTATGACCCACCCAGAGTGAGGCACCTGGCTGGCTTAGGTGATACGCTTGACCTGCTGTGGTCAGAGACTCTAGCTCAGAACGTAAGCTGCCAGCCTTCCTCTATACAGGCCCTGCTGGCCTGACCGCCTCCTGGCAGCGCTCTGGATGGCAGTCATAATGCCAGGTGAGGGCGACAAGCACGAGGACCTATGTAAGATGCCAGGAGTCCCTGGAGGTCCAGAGCAGGGCATGGCTATGCTCGTGCCAGAGTGACACTGTTGAAACTGTCCCAGAGGAAACCCCCAGCCCTGCTCCTTTTAGAAGCCACCATGGGAGAGCCCATGTGTTTGAGCCCAGAGTCAAATACTCCCATCTAGAAAGCTGCCTCTGTGACCGCCAGCCTGGACTTTCTGGAACCCTTGGGGCCTCCCTCCTCTTACATTCCTATGTCTGCCATTAACTGAGTCTCCCTGTTTGCTCTGAGCCCCTGTGACCAGGCTCGTCCTTGCCCTGGACCATGACCTAGAACCCTTGTCCAGCTGGAACACCTCCCCACAGTTCTCAGTGTTGGGACCAGACATATATTTTCTCCATGTGGGGAATGGCTCCTGTTTACCCCTCGGCCTGCTCCAGCTCCTAGGCAGAATGGTCCCATGCAGCTGGAAGAGGTAACCCCAGGATCTGCACCCCAGTAGGACACAGGAGAACTCAGATCAGGGTGGAGGAGTGACTGAGGAATGCTCAGCTTCCTTCCTGTCACTCACCCACTGCCTCCCTGCCTCCCTGCTGCCTGCCTTCCAGATCCCGGCCACCCAGGCCCGCATCATGGAGGACATTGAACAATGGCTGTCCACCGATGTGGTAAGTTAAAGCTTGCGCCTTTCCTGCCAAGCAGGGATCCATTTGTCTTGTAGAAGGGCCTTGTAAGTGACTGGAGGAGAGGGAAGTATTGTCTTCATCTAGTCACCCACCATCCTCTCCCATGCAACAGCCTCCCTGTGCATATCAGTCAGCACTGATGTCATTGCTTATAGACCAGGGGCGGGGTTACTAAACTCCCCACAGTAGGCCCTCAAAGGCAGGTATCATCATTGTCCCATTCCCATCAAAAAGCCTGGTAACTGCCAGGGGCCCAGCTCACAACCACCACTTTCCAAAGGGGTGTGACCAGCAGATGGCACTCCTGAACTGGACCTCCAGCCCCAGCCCTTGCCAGCCCACTGGGTGGCCAGCATTGATAACCTCCATTTCCTCCCTCTGCATTCTCAGGGGGACAGTGCTGAGGAACCGTCTGGTGTTACCAGTGAAGGTAACCACCCACCCATCTGCCTTCTCCTCCCCTGAAAGTGACTCCTGCCCCTGTCCCCTTCCCTCCCCTTTGCCCCCCACCCTCTCCCTGAGCTCTAGCCTACAAGCCTCCTGTTTCCCTCTAGAATTTGACAAATTCCTGGAAGAACGAGCCAAAGCTGCCGACCGGCTTCCCAACCTGGCCAGCCCTGCAGCCGAAGGGCCCCCCAGACCGGCTCCTGGAACCGCCCCTCGGAGGAAGGCCCAGGAGAAGGACGATGACATGCTGTTTGCCTTATGAATGCAGTCGGGCACCCTGCAGCCCAGGGCCTGACACTCTCACACCCACTGGAGTCCCTCCCTCCCTTGGTATTAAGGCTGCTTGGGGTGTTTTGTTACCCCGCTTCTCTTCTCCCAGAGCCTGGGCAGCAGTGGGTGAACTGAAGGAACAAGTCAGCCCTCCGCTGGTATCCTGACTGGTCCTGCCTTCTTCCCATCCTGCTAACGACTATGATTTTACGGAGACCTGGGGCCCCAGACAAGCTGACCTGATTGACCTGGAATAAGGCTGCTTCCATGAAATTCCCCTGGTCTCTTCCCCAGAGAAGCCCACAGGAGCTCTCCAGAATCTACACTACCAGTCTAGGCAATAGAGGAGACTACCACAGCCTCCCTATCCCACCCCTGCAGAGTGGGGCCTGCAGAAGGCTTTAGTGGCTGTTGGGATGGGCCATGGTGACTCCTGCTGAGCTGCCCACTGTCCTGGTACGAAGCTGCACCCAGTGAGGAAAGACCTCACTGCCCAGGTGTCAAGATGAGACCTCAGAGATTCTGGGTACCCAGAACCCCCCAGTTCCTCTGCTGCCTTTCCCCTATCCTTGCTTTGTTCCTCCAGCAGGGCTCCGCCCACCTGGGGCTCACCTGTTGATTGGTCCTCAAGTACAGGGAGAGGTGCCTTTTGTATCCCCAAATAAAAGTAGAAAACCATTTGTCAGCATGATTTGCTCTGGCAGAAAGCATTTTGACCTCGCTGGGGGCAGGGCATCTGCTTTGACCTAAAGGCCATCTGAGTGGTGGGCATCTACAGCTGTACTTACAGTTACAATCCCTGCTTCATCACACAAATCCAGCCTCCCTCTGCTCTGCTCTGCACAAGAGAGCCATCTGCCTGTTTGTGTTCCTTCATATACCACAACCCCTAGCAGCTGGCTTTTGCCCATCCTACAACAGTAGCATGTTGGTCAAGAGAGGGAGCCTAGTGTTGGTAGACAATGATGGCACTGGGGCAGGAGGCCAAAGGGGGTGTGCTGGTGCCAGCCATGGCCTAGGTAACTGCACTGTCAGCCCTGCATGCTGCTGACTGGAACTCATGGCTGCCTCGGCACACAGCCCTGGGCACACTGGGCCATGAAAATCGTTGTGGACACCCAGACCTTCCCTGGTTCTTTACAGCCCTCAAGAGGCCTTATACAGGCACCTGCTGACCCAGCCCTTAGCAACAAGTGAGCAGAATGCTAGAGACACTGTCTTCTCCAAAGTCAGGAAGCAGTGGTCACACACAGGATCTGGTACCTGTGCTCTGAGGCCTAGCCCAGCTCTCCAAGGACACTTGGGTAAAGGAAGCAGATTAGGGGCAGTCTGCATAGACCTGGGATATTCCATCTTCAAGCAGGAGAAGGGCAGAGAGTGCATGTCCAAGTCAGGCCTGTCCACCCCTGGCCTAATGCCACAGCATCCACGGTGTGGTTATCCTTTACATGTGGATAAGCAAGGCCTTATCTGATTAACAAGGAATGGAGAAGAGGGGTACCCCCCCCCCACCACCTACCTACTTCCTTTATTCTCTCCATATCTAAAGTCCGTTAGAGAAATTGACTCTGTAAATGTTCAAGGCAAGGCTGTTACTTTCCTGTGTAAGCTAGAAAGTATAGGGAAGTTTCCATGACCACTCCAGAAGCCTAGAGTCCTTCCAATAGCTACACTACCAGGTTGTGTGTTACCCAAGGTTGATATTGTGGCTGATAGTTGTGCGGCAGACATGGTGTGTAGTGCAGGTGATACGAATAGGGATGTGACAAATGTGCCTGCCTGAGGACTTGTAGAAAGGAAGGGGCAATGCCGACCAGAGCTGAGATAGGGGGGCACTGGGCTTACTGAAGCTGGGATTAAGTGATCAGTCCCCCAGATTTCCACCAAGACAGAGCGGAGCGATCAATCAAGGCTTGCCCTCACGAGACAAAGCTGGTGGGAAACTAGGCACTGGCTGCAGACCCCAGTAGTAAGCCCTGGTTCCTCAGCTCAGCATGTACTGTTGCTTCCCAACTCCCAGTGTGTCCATTCAGGACAACTGCTGGAGACCTCGAAGGCAGCACTAGTCTCCGCCCCGCCTTGGGTGCCTGTGCAAAGATGCCCGCAGATTGGATCCCAGCAATGGGAGTGAAGCAGGGACTGGCCATAGGTCTTGGCTCTAGTTCTGCCGAGGCCAGCACTTCATGAAACCTTCCAAGCAAGGCTATCCTGCTCTGTGGGCCTGGCTTCAGGTCCCATTGTGACCACAAGGTGGCAGCAGCGCTGCATTCGAGGAAATGCACCTTTCCCTTCAAGTACGTGTCACAGGCACACACACACACACACTCCCTATCCCTACCCTCACTTCAGCCCTCACTCTACCTAACTTGTGAATTGTATAGAAAAGCCACACCAGCCAGGCAGTGGTGGCGCACGCCTTTAATCCCAGTACTTGGGAGGCAGAGGCAGGCAGGTTTCTGAGTTCGAGGCCAGCCTCGGCTACAGAGTGAGTTCCAGGACAGCCAGGGCTACACAGAGAAACCCTGTCTCGAAAGAAAAGAAAAGAAAAGAAAAGAAGAGAAGAGAAGAGAAGAGAAGAGAAGAGAAGAGAAAAGAAAAGAAAGAAAAGAAAAGAAAAGAGAAAAAGGAAAAAAGAAAAGCCACACCAGAGCTAGCAACAGACTGTGGAGCTTCAGACAGGTAGCACCCATCTCCTGGTCGTCCTGACAGCCTGGTATGCAGTCCGGCAGGCTCCTGCCAAGCATACAGCTGAACCGCTGCTAGGTGCAAGAAGTCGGGACTGCACCACGGCACCGAGTCCAGCCCAGCCCAGTTCTCAGATCCCAGCTTCCTGTGCTGTTCTCTTCTCCAGCACTGAAACAGCCCCACTGTGCTTTCTGTTGTTGTTGGGTTGTTTGGTTTGTGTTTCTTTTTGAGGTAGGTACAGTTTCTCTGTGTAGCCCTGGCTGTTCTGAACCAGGCTGGCCTCGAACTCAGAGATCCACCTGCCCCTGCATCATATGCCATTACTGCCTAGCTTATTTTTTGTTTGTTTGTTTGTTTTTGTTTCTTTTTGAGCAAGCAGACTCCCTAACCTGCCTCCTCAAACCCCAGGTGCTGTAGCCTCTAGCGTCATCCCCACACCTGGCTTGCTCCACTCTTACTGATTCCTGCTCCGTCCCATCACCACCTTCCTTGCTGTCCCCATCTGATGTTTTCCAGGCCGTCTTCTGCTGGACCCCATGACCCTGACCAAACACCAGTCTTCCCTCAACTCAAGCTCCTGAACCCCTCTGGCCTGCTGCAGTCCCCCTCACTGACAGTGGCCATTCTGCCACTCACCTTACAGCTTTGGGACAGGGAGGGAAGGGGAGAGGCAGGTAGAGTGACTTCCTCATCCTACTGTCCATCCGGGAGTTCTGGGATTTGTCCCTGGACGAAGCCTCCCCACCTCCAACATCAGAGAGCCCCATGAAGTCCTTGGTCCATGCCTTCCCCTGCACAGTTCCCAGCAAAGGGCCATAGCTGGCCGAACAACACACAGTTGTTCACACCAGGAACTGGGAGTCTAAGATCCAGGTGTGGCAGGAATGTTCTTGGTTTGCACATGGCCATCTTCACCCTGTGTTGTGACTGGCCACGAATCTTCACCCCGACTTCCTCTCTTAGAAAGGCAGCAGTTATACTGGATTAGCCCCTCGTCTAATGACCACACTGTACCTTAGTCACCTCTTTAGAGTTACTGTCTCCAAAAACAGTCACACTGTGAGGTCCTAAGGACTTCAACATATACATTTGGAAAGACATATCCTGCCCGTGGCTACCACACACAGATTCCTTCCACCGTTCAGGGCAGGGGCATATAATACCCGCCTCCACCAATCCTCATGGAGATTTGCAATGACTGACAGATCATACTTAGACCATCTCCAGAGACATGGGACTCCACCAAGAGCCAGCCATGAGGTCAGAGCAGAACAAGAGAGAGAAAGGACTCGGATTGGGGGAGTCTGTCTGGGGCTTCTAGCTGTTCCCTAGGACTCCCTACCCACTTCAGAACTGCACCGAGCCGGGCGGTGGTGGCGCACACCTGTAATCCCAGCACTCTGGGAGGCAGAGGCAGGTGGATTTCTGAGTTCGAGGCCAGCCTGGTCTACAGAGTGAGTTCCAGGACAGCCAGGGCTACACAGAGAAACCCTGTCTCGGGAAAAAAAAAAAAAAGAACTGCACCGAGTAGCAGCAGCGAGCAAGCCCCCGCCCCCTCCCCAGCGTAGCCTATCTGTATTCTGCCACTGCCAGAGGCCACCCTACGCCTCAGTCCCCACAGTTGCACGTTCCAGTTCCAGGGAATCTGGAGCTTTCTTTGGGCCTCTGTGGGTACATGGTACCCAGACATAATACAAACAAAACACATACATATAAAATAATTTTTAAAAAACATTAACATAGCAGAAAAACAGGTGACAAAGACTGGAAACATTCCCTGCCTAGGTTTCATGACTAAGTGGGGCCTGCTCAGGCCGCTGTGCTGAGGGGCCTTGTAGTCCCGTTGGATCAGATCTCTTCACTTGCTCACTAGCCCTGGCTGTCCTGGAACTCACGCTGTAGACCAGGCTGGCCTCGAACTCAGAAATCCACCTTCCTCTGCCTCTCAAGAGCTGGGATTACAGGCGTGCGCCACCACTGCCCGGCTATTTGTCCTTTCTTAATAACTGGTCTCTATTTTTATTTCTAACTATGTGTCTTTGGTACAATCTTTGGAGAGGGGGGGGGGCTATACAAAAATCAGGAGTCAGGCAACCTCTGAACTCAGTTTTCTACCTAAACCACTCTCAACCTGGCTTTGGGAAGGGGCAACTCCCACCCAGACTTAGCACCAGGGCTGCATGGAGGCTGGGAACAGCACTTTGTGGGTGCATTGATATTGATATGTGTGTATACATACTCCCTTCTGTGTTTTTGTCTACATCATACTTTGCAATATGCTAAGCATTTCCTATTTCTCCCTTTTGGCACATCAGTAATCAGACTGGGTCCAGTGTTCCCCACTGAAGACACTCTAGCCGGCCAGCTTCCATCTATGAAGGCCTGCTGCTGGTTGAGGCAGACCCCCTGACCCGAAAGGACAGAAGGTGAGGATAACCAGCCTCACGGGGCTACAGGCTCTGAAACACTCCTGCTGACTTTGGCCCCAGCCTCATGAACGCGTTTAGTCAGGAAATTCTCTTCCTGCTCTCTCCTTGAAAGCTTTGCTCCTGGCTTTGCAGAGTGCTGAGCTAGTACTTTCACTTCTCACTTTTCTGTCACTGTCCCGGCTGTCCCCTCCTGGAAACCATGCCTTGACCCCTTCCTCAGTCACTGTTGTGCCAAGAACCTAACCTCTAGTCCACCAGCTAGCAGGAGCAAGCATCTGCACTTCGTCAAACAGCAAAGACCTGGAGGAGACAGACTGCACCTGAGGATCGGTGATGCGTCCCGCCCTCCTCTTCGGTACAGGCTCCTCTCTGCTCAGCCTTGGTCCGTTTGGCATACTGCCGTCACATGCAGTGACACATCACAGTGACTGCCATCACATGCAGTGCACAGACCCAGCGGCCCTCACACCTCCAGCCAGCTGGAGTCCTCTTGGCATAGCCTAAGGTGCTATGAGCACAGGAAGAGGGCACTCATGAGACCTGAGATTTTACATTTTTGAGATTATCTCCAGCCAGGCATGGTGGCACACACCTTTGAACCCAGCACTAGGGAGGCAGAGGCAGGTGGATCTCTGTGAATCTGATTGCCAGCCTTGTCTACAAAGCAAATCCAATACAGCCACGGCTACACAGATAAACTGTCTTGAAAAACAAAAAGCAACTAGCAAAAGAAGATTTTATTATTTCTATTTATGTGTGTGTATGGGTGCCTTTGTGAGTTCATGTGTACCACATGTGTACATTGAAACTCCTGGGACTGACTTTGCAGGTGTTGGCGAGCCACTGGTGTGGGTGCTGGGAGCTCAACCTGGGTCTTCTGTAAGAGCAAAAGATACTTTTCATGGGGCTGGAGAGATGGCTCAGCGGTTAAGAGCACTGACTGTTCTTCCTTCTGAAGGCCCTGAGTTCAAATCCCAGCAACTACATGGTGGCTCACCACCATCTGTAATGAGATCTGACCCCTCTTCTGGAGTGTCTGAGGACAGCTACAGTGTACTCACATATAATAAATGAATAAAAAAAAATCTTAAAAAAAAAAAGATACTGGGACTGGTGAGATGGCTCAGTGGTTAAGAGCACTGACTGCTCTCCCAAAGGTCCTGAGTTCAAATCCCAGCAACCACATGGTGGCTCACAACCATCTGTAATGAGACCTGACACCTTCTTCTGGTGTGTGTGAAGTACAGTGTACTTCATATAATAATAAATAAATAAATCTTTTTTAAAAAAAAAAGATACTTTTCAGCCATCTCTCCACCCTAGAAGCTGAATTTGTTAAAAAGCCATTTATTTTTTTATGTGTATGGGTGGTTTTTCCTGATGAATGTCTATGCACTACTTGCATACAGTGCCCATGGCAGCCAGAAGTTAGCATCTGTCCTGGGAGTAGCTTACACATGGCTGGGAGCTGCCTAGAACTGAACTCTGGTCCTCTTGATGAGCAGCCAGTGCTCTTAACAGTTGAGCTATCTCTCCTGCCCCTGTATCTTTTTTTAAATATTCTTTTAATTAATTAATTAATTAATTATATGTGAGTACACTGTAGCTGTCTTCAGACACTCCATCCAGAAGAGGGAGTCAGATCTCATTACGAATGGTTGTAAGCCACCATGTGGTTGCTGGGATTTGAACTCAGGACCTTTGGAAGAGCAGTCGGTGCTCTTAACCACTGAGCCATCTCTCCAGCCCCCTCCCCCCCGTATCTTTTTTTAACAGTGTTATTATTGTTATTGTTATTATTATTATGCACATTAAACGCTTTCAAGTACACACACACACAATCTGAGAGTGTGCACATGTGCCACATGTGAGCATGTGAGGTCAGAAAAGAACTTACAGGAGTCGGTTCTCTCTGTCCACCGTGTGAGTCCAGAGACTTCCTGGCTTTTTTTTTTTTTTTTGAGACATGATCTCATGTAGCAAAAGCTGCCTCAAATGACTGTGTAGCTAACTCTGGTCTAAACTCTTGATCCTTTCTCCTCTAACGCCTAAACTGGTTCACAGACGTGTACTATCTTGTAAGGCTGAGGCTAGACCCTTTCCTGCATAGGGACAGGAAAGTGAGTGGCATTGTCTGAGCTGTAACAAAACACACGCAAAGGCTCGGAGAGCCTGGCCATGTCCAGGAAGTGACTAGAAGACTAGAAGCAAGTCAACTCAAGTTGTGAATCTTGCTATAGGATCTTTAAGCTCAAAGCGGGAAGAGCGGACGCTCTTGCCAGGAAAGGGGCAATGTCCACACTATCTATCCTAGGAGAGACCAGGGAGCTAAGATCAGACAAATCGTCTCAAGGCTCAGGAACTGACCGATGGAACAAAGCCATCCAAAGGAACCTAAGGTCCCATGTCACTCTGCTTCCCCGGCAGTTCACTGTCAACCTTCCCAGGGACCCACATGCTCTGCCTATAAATATTTGCCAAGAGTGGTGCTTCGTGGAGCTGGAGAAGGAGTAACACTTCTTGCCTGAGAGAGCACAGCACCGAGCAGGAAGGCCTGTGAAGGGTGGAGGCCCCTGGGCTCCACAGTGAGGGCAGAAGTGCCCCACCCCAGCCTTCCAACCCGCCTGGAGGTCTTTGGACTAAGAACTGCTGTTAGGGTTTGTAGACCAAAGCACAGAGCCCGGGCACTGCCCTCCGCAAGATGGGAGTTTCCACACAGCAAGAATGCTCTTACAAATATTTTATTGGCACATATTTATTTTAATTTTTTAAAATACTAATTTATGTATTTATTTATATGAGTGTTCTGTCTTCAGGCACACAAGAAGAGGACATTGTATCACATTACATGGTTGTGTGCGATGGGCAGTGGTAGAGCACGCCTTTGATCCCAGCACTTGGGAGGCAAAGGCAGGTGAGTTTTTTGAGTTCGAGGCCAGCCTGGTCTACAGAGTGAGTTCCAGGACCGCCAGGGCTACACAGAGAAACCCTGTCTCGAAAAAACAAAAAACAACAACAACAAAAAACAAACAAAAAAAACAGATGGTTGTGAGCCACCATGTGATTGCTGGGAATTAAACTCAGGACCTCTAGAAGAGCAGTCAGTGCTCTGAACCATCTCTCTGGTCCCTTATTTTAATTTTTTAATTAAATAAAAATGTGTACAGATATGTGCATGTGAGCATAGTGCATGTTTGAAGAGGGCATTAGACTTCCTGGAACTAGAGTTACAGGTGGTTGTGAGCCACCTGATGTTGGATCAAGATACTGGGAACCAAACTATGCCCTCTGGGAGCACAGGGTGATTTCTTATAATAGCTGAGCTATCTCTTCAACCCCTGGATGAGTTTTTAGTTTTAAAATTACATTTGTTTGTCTGTCTACATGTGTGTATGTGTGCACGCCTGCTAGGGGAGGTCAGAGGACAGTTCTCAGTTCTCTCCTTCCACTGTGTGAATCCCAGAGATCAAATTCAGGTTACTTCAAGTCCTCAAGCTTCGCAGCAGGCCCTTTTACAAGCTGAGCCATCTCACTGACTGTGTGGTCACAGTTTTAAGATAACTAGCATCCTCAAACCTTAACAAAATCAAATCCTTCACCCAAGTTAAAGACTCACTTTCTGGCCTGGCCAAAGCTCCTGGGTCTGTCCCCAGAAACACCCAGAATACAGCCTGTTTTTACAACACACACACACACACACACACACACATACACATCCCTCAGAGTCCTGTGGTCTGACTCTATAGCCTCTGTACAAGATGTTTGCTGTTCTCACTATGCTCCTCCCACAAATTATCTCACCTGTTCTTCAGTGTGTCACCTCCTCCACTCACGTCATTCCTGCCGTCCTGACCTGACGTTCACCCATCATGGAATTCTCTGTCATTATAATAACAAGATGAATAGGGAGAACATAAGGCAGTTAGCTTACACCACCTTGGATATGTGTGACTCTGTCACCATCCCTGGATCTCTTGTCCACATGGAAAGCTGGAGAAGAAATGAAGGCTCTGCGATGACAGAAGGTGGGGGATGTGGCTCGGAAGAGCAGGGTTTGCCTTGCTTGCAAGCAGGAGAGGCAAGGCCTTGGTTCCATCGCCAGCACTACAGGTAGTGAGCAAAGAGAGCTAACTCAGTGCAGACCTGTCCCACCTCTTCTCTGTTCTCAGCCCTGCCGTCTATGTTCACAACAGCTACAATCGTGTCTCTATTACCTGCCCCAGGGGCTGTCCTGCCATCACCCTCCTGTGCTGTGATCCCAAGATGGGTGCTGGGAATGTACCCACAAAAGAGTCACAGTCCTTGACCCTATAGACACGGGGACAGCCAGGAGACAAGTAAGTGGAACTAGTAAATGGATTTATAGAAACTGAGGGCTCCTATCCCCACGCAGGCCAGCTAATCTGCTGACCTGCTGGATATTGGCCCTGGTGGCCTGCCTGCCCACCTAGACAGCAAAAGCACAGGATGATATGAGCCCCACGCTGTATTGGTCTCTAGGGAATGTCAGGTGACAGAGCAGCATATGCGAAAGAAGAGGGGAGGGGGCTAGAGTTGTAAGTGACTGAAGCCATCACCACTTCAGGATCCACACCCCATGGGCATAGCCAACTAGAGAACATAAGGTACAGGCTAGTCCAGAGCCTCAAACCTCACACTACCAGCCTTTAGAAGATATTCATTCTCTCTCTCTCTCTCTCTCTCTCTCTCTCTCTCTCTCTCTCTCTCTCTCTCCCCCCCCCGTCTCTTTCTTTTTTGTCTCTCTCTCTTTCTCTCTCTCTGTCTCTCTCTCTTTCTCTCTCTCCTTGTCTCTCTTTCTCTCTCTTTCTCTCTTTTCCAAGACAGGGTTCTCCATGTAGCCCTGGCTGTCCTGTATATCAGGTTGGCCTTGAACTCAGAGAGATCTGCCTGTCTCTGCTTCCTGAGTGCTGGGATTAAAGGAGTGTACCACCACTGCCTGACAACACACATCTTTAATCCCAGCACTTGGGAGGCAGAGGCAGGAGGATTTCTGAGTTCGACGCCAGCCTACTCTACAGAGTGAGTTCCAGGACAGCCAGCACTATACAGAGAAATCCTGTCTCGAAAAACCAAAAGATAATAAATAAATAAATAAATAAATAAATAAATAAATAAATAAATGTGTATGTCACCACCAACTGACTTGGTTTTTGTTTTGTTTTGTTTCATTTTTTAAAGATTTATTTATTATTATATGTAAGTACACTGTAGCTGTCTTTAGACCCACCAGATCACACCAATCTCATTACAGATGGTTGTGAGCCACCCTGTGGTTGCTGGGATTTGAACTCAGGACCTTCAGGAGAGCAGTCAGTGCTCTTACCTGCTGATCTATCTCACCAGCCTGTTTTGTTTCATTCTTTAGTTTAATCTATTGTATATCTTATGTGAAAGATTTCTAATTTTTTATTAGAGATTGTAAATAGGGACTAGGGAAGTAGACCTGGCTTTGATAGAGATTGGAAGAAACTCAAGGCCAGCTGGGCCTCATGAGACCTTGGCAAGAATCGGTTGGAGCTGAAGTCCAGCCACTTTTTTGATAGAGGCATGTGAGTTCCATCAGGGTGTAGGAAACAAAGTGTTCTGATTTCCAGTGTGGTGTAAATTTACAGTTCATCAATGAGTAACGCAAGCTGGGGGCATAAGAGCCCTAGCATCCCCAGCAGCTGGAAGCTGTTTGCCTTGGTTAGAGTTGAAAAGTTAGTCAGCTACACAACTGAGTCCTTTAGGAAGAAGGTAGGGAAGTGGGGCCCCAGGAAGATGGGGGATTTCAGGTGGGGAGTGTGCTGGGTGATGAGCAGGAGAGACTGTCACTCACCGTCTGGAATGTCAGTTTATGGGGGAAAGGGGGGAAAGATGTTTTGCGATTTGGAACTATTTTAAAAAAATCACTATTTTGAGAGCAATGGAGGTGCATGCCTTTAATCCCAGACTTGGGAAGCAAAATCATAAGGATCTCTATGAGTTCAAAGCTAGCCTGGTCTACAGAGTAAGTATAGGATAGCCGGGGCTACATGGAGAAACCCTGTATCAAGAAAAAACAAAACAAAACAAAAAACAAAGACAAAAACTACATACTGTTTTGTGCTAACTTGCTGTCAGGCATTTTGCCTTCTCTCTCTCTCTCTCTCTCTCTCTCTCTCTCTCTCTCTCTCTCTCTCCCTCCCTCCCTCCCTCCCTCTGTTATTTTAATTTTTTTAGTCTTCTTTTTATTATATATCCAGAGGGAACTCCCTCTGAAAACCAAATTGGCATCAACTCAGAAATCTGATTGCCTCTCAAGTCCTAGGAATTTTTTGCCTTTTCTTTAGGCTGACATCTGACTTGCAAAGTTGAAAAACTCTGCTTCGATTTTGCTGCTGAGTCTCCAATACTCATCTTATGAATCGAGGGTCGTTGTTTTCCCTAAGGCCACAGTCCCTGCACATCAATACCTGTCAGTCACATAGCCTGTTCTCCCTGTGTCCCCTGAATTCTAATCTAACATTCTGGTACCACCAACGTGTTTAATGAGTAAACAGCTTTCCCAAGGCCACGCAGATAGCAAGTGCGGCGTTTCAGACCCTGGACAAAGAACTAAAGTACATATGTTACATCCCAGAGCAGACCTGGGTTTTCCTAGATTCCCTCAGCATCCCTAAGTCTCTAGCTAGCCAACCAAGTCCACTGCCCTGAACTTTCCAGTCATGGGACTGGGCTGCCCTTCCCTGAGAAGCTCTTCCCTATAGAATCCAAACATTTTGGGCTCTCTGTCCCTTTTTCCTTCTCTCTGCACTAGTGTTTTCTCTCTTTCTCTTTCCCCTGCCCTCTGCCTCCCTTCCCATGGCAATTTCCTTGGCTCCCTTCCTTGGGGTCAAATGAAGTTGCCCACCCAAGAGCAGTTTCCCAATAAACTTGCGTATGTGTGTGTGTGTGTGTGTGTGTGTGTATATATATATATATATATATATATATATATATATATATACACTTTAATCTGGCTTGAATTGACTTATTTCACCAACAGAGAAATAACTTAGAAGTAAGTAACTCATTTGGGAACAGAAAGATCTAGAGTCTGTATGGGGGCACCCAACACCCACTCAAATCCTCCCAACATCTCCCAGGAGTCTAATGGGCATTAAGGTGGGCTCACCTGTGCAGGGAAGCCAGCAGAGGCCCCTAGGAAACAGGAGGGGACAACACCAACTCTCCCCCCATAATAATCCCCATAGCCGCGCCTCTCACCACCACCACACGACCCCATTCACACCACCCGCGATTGATCCTGACCCCAGTTCTGCCCCTGCTTTAAGAGCCTAATGGCTCTGCTGTGAACATGGTGCTTACGATAGCAAGAACTCTTGACATGTTTGCCTGGAAGCTGAAGGGTGTGTGGGGAGGGCTGGACAGGGCTCAGGAGACAGCATGGTTTGCTTTTTGAATACACCTGTGTCTGTGTCTGTCAGGGGCTGGCTGGAGAGGGTGTGGGACTCTGGGCTGCTGAAGCCCCTGCTGATCCCAAGCCGAGTCTGGTTTCTAGTTGTGGCACCAGAGGAGGAAGATGGGCTGGCAGGTAAAGGTGCTTGCCACTGATCTCACATGACTTCAGTCCCCAGAACACATGAGGAAGAAAAGGAGAGCCAACTCCAGCAGGTTGTCCTCTGACCTCCACATGCATGCCACTGCACCACCCAACAAATAAACAAATATACTGTAAGAAGAGGAGCAAGCGGTGGTGGCAACTAGGCCAGCACTCCAGAGGCAGAGCCAGGCTGATCGCTGAGTTGTTTGGTCTACAGAGGAGTTCCAGGACAGCTGGGGCTACACAGAGAAACCCTGTCTGGGAGGGAGGGAGGCAAAGGCGGGGACAGAACAAAACAAAACAAAATTGAAGCGGAAAGGAAGTCTTGTGCTTTTTGTTTTGTTGTTGTTGTTTTTAATGACGTTAGTGTTCTGCCGCCCTGTATGTCTATGTGATGGTGTCAGATCCCCTGGAACTGGAATTACACACAGTTGTGAACTGCCATGTGGGTGCTGAGACTTGAACATGCGTCCTTTTGGAAGAGCAGCCAGGGGTCTTAGTCGCTGAGCCATCTCTCCAGCCCAGGAAGTCCTGTTTAACCCCATGATCTATTACGAATGGGCGCAAAGCCAGGCGTAGGGTTGTTTCTTCCATCTGGTGTGCGATTTATCTGGTTGAGACAAGATCCTGCTGTGTAGATGTGCCTAACTCACTGTCTCTGTCTCCTGCTCCAAAAGCCTTCACTGTTTCCTTCTTTGCCCATATAATCTTTTACTCTGCTCAGTGACCTGTCCTTACTCTCTGTGTTAATCTCCATCTCCTACAAAAAAAGAGGCTTCTCTGGTGAGAACAGAGAGGCGGGGAATAAAGATAAGAAGTCAAGATAAGAGGCTGGGTGTGGTGGCGCACACCTTCAGTCCTAGCATTCCTGTAGATCTGACCCACGAGCCAACTCCTGAACCCCATCAAGTATCACATTTTCACAACTAGTGGGTCTGAAATGGTTTTTGTTTGTTTGAATGTTTTCCTTTTTGTTCTACTAGAGATGGAGCATGGACTTCGTGCATGTACTTATAATTTTTTTTTGTAAAAGCCAAGGTTAGAGTTGAGTGGAAGGAAAACAGTCTTCGTTGAGCAGTTTTTTTTTTATTTTACTTTACATAAAGCAATTTTTTTAAAGATTTATTTATCATCTGTGAGTACATTGTAGCTATCTTCAGACACTCCAGAAGAGGGCGTCAGATCTTGTTACAGATGGCTGTGAGCCACCGTGTGGTTGCTGGGATTTGAACTCAGGACTTCTGGAAGAGCAGTCAGTGCTCTTAACCGCTGAGCCATCTCTCTAGCACCTCATAAAGCAAATTATTAACAGAAAACAACGTGAGAAGTCCTGTTCAACCTCAATGACCCCCCTTCCTTTCGGAGGGGATGGGGTGACATCCTCAATTTGCCCCATCTTCATCCCTGAGTGAGCAAGAGCTCTGAGGACTGACTCTGCTCCAGGTCGTGGTCCTGCTTCGCCTCTTGTGGCCGGAGTTTGATATACAGGGCAGTGATGCCCAGCTCCTTGCACCCGGGCAGCCACAGGGCCACATGTCGAGAGGACTCACCTAGATCAGTCTTTACTTTCGTTGCCAGAAATCTATCACACGGACAAAGGTATCACCAAATACACCAAATACACTCTCTCCTCAGGCTCTTGGGTGCTGGTGCCTTAGTCTCCCTTCTCTTTTCCAGGTGCTATTTCTAAATGCTATCTGCAGACCCCTCCCCGTTAGGTAGGGCTTTCTTTTTAATGATGTATTTATTTTTATTTTTGTGTACAGTGGTGATGTGACTGCATGTATGTCTGTGCGAGGGTGTCATAACTCTGAAACAGGGGTTACAGACAACTGTGAGCTGCCACGAGGGTGCTGGGAATTGAACCAGTGTCCTCTGGAAGAGCAGCCAGTGCTCTCAACTGCTGAGCCCTCTCTTCAGCTTCTGAGCAGGGTGTTAGTCTAGCAGGGTGTTTTTCCAGACAAAGTTTCTCTGTGTAGTCCTTCCTAGCTGTCCTGGTCACTTTGTAGACCGGGTTGGCTTTGAACTCAAAAGTACTGGGATTAACGGCAAGTGCCACTATGAGCAGCTGTTAACAGTTTTACGGAAAACAAGTGTGTGTGTTGAATTTTCAGTGGTGCCAGCATCTGGTTCCCACAGTCCTGAAGCTGTAGGCAGGGTCCGCCAGATAACTTCTCCCAAACGCGCCTCCAGGGGAGCCGAAAGGGGAGGAGCGGCGGCCAGGGTGCACAGCCGGCCAGCTGCTCCAGATCTGCAGGCTTCAGCAATCCGGAGCTGTGCCTTTTCTGCTGAGTCAAGCTCCGGGCTGTGTGATGCTGAGTCACGGTCCCGAGGTCTGTTTTCGCTGAGTCACAGTTCCCTTTGCTCAGCGGAAACCCTAGGGGCGGAGTCCTGGCGAGAAGCAGAGCGGACGTGCTGGCCTAACACGTCCTCCCTGTGGGCCAGGGACAAGGAGTCCAGGCTCGGATCCAGCACTGAAAGGCAGGGAACTATAGAGGGACATCAAGCAAACAGCTAGTTTATATAATGTATATATACAGAATCTTTAAAAAGGGCAGCTGTAAGAGGATCAGGTCGAAGCTACCGGAGACCTTTGCCTTTAAATTAATAAGTTAGTTTGAAACAAACCATCCCCAAGTATGCCTTTTCTTCATTACAAACATGCGTTGTCTGTGTGTGCGCTCGTGCTGGAGGACGATTGAATGACGGTCAGAGGATGACTTTGTGAAGTCAGTTTACTCTTTCTACCTTTTCGAGAATTCCAGAAGTTGACCTCAGGTGCTCAGGTTTATACTACAAGCACTTAACGCTAGTGAACCATCTTCCCAGGCCCTTGGCATAAAGATTATTTAGTACTAAAGGCTTAAAGAAAAAAAAAAGATAGGCTCTCATTATGTAGCCTTTGCAAGCCTAGGACTCAGCTATCTCTGCCTCCTGTGCACTGGGATTAAAGACACCTTCCAAATGAATAAAAACCTTAGTTAAAAAACACAAAGGCAAATAAAAGAAAATAAAAAAAGAAAAACAAAACAAAACACCAAGGCAGGGCCTTTTGGCTTACAGCTGTACTCACAGTGCTTGGGAGTCTGCAGTCAAGGCAGAAGGCGGTTGAGCTAGTTCAAGACTAGGCTTGGGTTAGAGAGAAGAACTGAGCCAGCCAGGACTGCATGTCAAGGACCACTTTCAAAACTGTATATATCAAAACAAACCACAAAACAACAAAGGCAGGAAATCCAGCTTCCATGTGGTGGAAACCACTCACAGGCCAGGAGGACAGCAGTGGGCTCCTGGAGGTCAGGAAGTAGGAGTTACGGATACACTATTATCTCCGGGTTCTGGTGCATGGACTCTTTCTTCCTGACCCTCCTCCTTGTCTGGTTATGGATTTCCTTACCTCTTAGCCTAACTCAGCATAATCATGCCTAGCTCCAAGAGGGTCCTGTCTCTGCTTCCCTGACTGCTCCTTTGCCGCACTCATTCACGCGTACTCATGTGTATGTTCATTTTACATACACTTGCATACTTTCGCCCTGCTAGTCAATCCTATCAGTTAACTCCCAGACACGGCTGAAAGGTCTGTTCCCAGGACACTTTGCCTCCACTTACAATATAATGAACCATACCAGTTGACTCTCCTGTTGTTTGCAGTTGTACAGGAAGGACTACAAGGAAACTGTCATCTGGGCATGACTGGGTAGAGAATTTAAGTGGTCTGCACTTTACTCTTTGGTGAAGGGCTGAGGCAAGGGGAAACAGAAACAAACAGGAAAAAAAACTCTACCTATAGAAAGGTGTACAGAAATTCCTTGGTGGTGGTGTTTGTTCGTTTCTTTTTGTTTTCTTGATGCTTTTCTGGACATTTGAAATCACTTCCCAAGAAAGGTTTGCTTTTCTGTGTAGGATAGATGTATAAGAGGCCCTCAGGCCTTAACACAACTGAGTCCATGTTGGAAACTGAGCACGGAGATAACAAGCACCACCGGTCAAAACAAAAAGACCTAAGCCACCAAAGCCCATAGGTCTGTGAAAGTCTCTTCATGGACTAACCTTGCTTTTTAGTTTCCGTAGCTCTGCTTCTGGCTAACAGTCTTGTTCACTTTAGTGTACCAACCTAGAACATGGTCTTTGTGCTTAAAAGCTCAGCCTAAGAACGGTTACCCTGGGATTCTGAACACCAGTGTAGTCACTGACCAGCTAATAAAGACTTTTTATTGGTTTAGACGTATGTCATAGTTTTCTCTGGTAGATCCCTCCCAACACACGGGAAGGTCAGAGGGTAACTCTATGGAGTTGCTTCTCTCCTTCCATCTTTGCATGGGTTCCAGAGAACAAACTCAGTAATCGGGCTTGCTCTTTACCCACTGAGACATCTTTCCAGGTAAACTCAAGAAAAAAGACAGAACGAAGCTAATATTCATAACTGTGGTGGAGGACAAAGCAGTGCCAGACACTGTGACTGCTTCACCCGAGTACAGAACCCTTTGGAAATTCTACATTTGAGAAGCACTGGCTGGAAGGGTGAAAGGGGAAGGATGAAAGGGGAACTGACTCTCTGACCACAAGTCATGATGGGCACTTCCTTTGCTCTTCCCCTGAGCCACGCCCACTTCCAAGTCTTACAGGTCCTAACTGCTCCAGCCCTCTGCACATGTCCTGTGTGGATGCTGTTTTTAATCCACATTTTGTCAAATGAGGAAGTAGAGGCTCAGGGGGTTCAAGTGCACATGGTTATTTGTTGGGATCTCGCTTTGAGTGGCAAACCGTTGCTTGAGGTCCCTTTTGTTAACCAGTTTGCATTGTCCTAGGAGTCCCTCCAGTACAGCCAAGGAGACCCAGGACTATGGAGCTATAGCTGGCTTTCCTATGGCAATATAGTCCTTGTGGTCTGGATATGCAAACACCAGACCTCCAGCCTGTGTGATGCTGAGGGAGGCTGGATGATACTTGTAAAGGTGTGGCTCTATCTATATCCATAACTGTTTAGACTCAGTGAGTTTCTGTGAATATGCAGGATGCCACAGGATGCCAGCCACATCTGGCTCCAAATTTTAGGTGAGTGTGTGGCCTTCTGCTAGGAGTTGAGCCTCACATTCCAAGCCTCCTACATTAAGTATGCCGACAATGCCTATGTAGTACCAGCAAGCTCTGGCTTCGAAAGGTGATGCCCATACCATCTTGCTCCCAATATTGCATTGTTCACAGCTGGGTGGGGTAGGGTGTCTGGGGAACATGGTCCCAGAAGGCAAGCCCCATAAGATCACTGAAGATAGGAAAAAGCAGGAAGGCCTCAGCTGAGTCTGTAGCTTCATGGAGCTATAACTGAGCTGTAACAAATGTTACATATTTACAAAGCCTGGTGAGTTCAGAGTTTCATAGAGTTCAAACTCTATGAAATCGTCTAGCCACCAAGGTCCTGAGCACGGTCGTCATTCCTAAAGGTTTTCTCACCTTGGTGAGTCCCACCTTCTACCAGGTGACACACTATCTGATTAACTTACTTGGCATTTTCTAGATTTTTTTTTTTTTTTTTTTGATTTGGTTTTTTCGAGACAGGGTTTCTCTGTGTAGCCCTGACTGTCCTGGGACTCACTCTGTAGACCAGGCTGGCCTCGACCTTAGAAATCTGCCTTCCTCTGCCTCCCAGAGTGCTGGGATTACAGGCATGCACCACCACCGCTCAGCTCATTTTTCTAGATTTTTTATGTTGGTTTATTATATGTTATATATGTGTCATCTTATGCTCATTATATATTTCATACAGTTCTTATCTAAATAGAATTATAGAGCAAGTTCTGTACCCCCTTTGGGGAATTTTTTGACACAGGGTCTCTCTTTGAAGCCCTGGTATTCAAGTCCAGTCTGCTTCTGCCGCCAGAATGCTGGGATGAGAAGCAGCACATCTTTTTGTTCTTATCCAGCATAGCTATCTTGAAGACGTGGGTGTTGATGCGTGAGTCAGTAGTCCTTTCTTTTTTTTCTTTTCTTTTCCTTTTTTTTTTTTTATTTGTTTGTTTTTTGGATTTGTTTTTTTTCGAGACAGGGTTTCTCTGTATAGCCCTGGCTGTCCTAGAACTCACTCTGTAGACCAGGCTGGCCTTGAATTCAGAAATCTGCCCGCCTCTGCCTCCTAAGTGCTGGGATTACAGGCGTGCACCACCACCGCCCGGCTAGTCCTTTCTGTTTACAGTAGTCATGTTGACCCAGCGACCTGCTGAGGAATATATATATTATTGAACTGTGAGACTGTGGCAGATAAAGATGCCATGAACATCCCTGCACAGTCTTCACAAGCTGAGTCCCTGTTTGCTTGGCAGGGGTATGATTAGTGCTTAAAGAAACTATCAGAGTGGTTTGGTCTAGAACCCATTGTTTCCCTTTGCCTCCTAGGCTCCCTGGCTGACAATAAAGCAACAACAATAAAACAAATGAAGCTGTGCCTGGCAAAGTATGACTTTAATCTCAGCACTCAGAAGGCAGAGGATCTAGGTTCCATTCCCAGCACCCACATGTCAGTTTACAATCATCTCTAACTCCAGTTCTAGGGGATCTAATAGCCTCCTCTAGCCTCCTTGGAGACCGGGTACTAATATGGTACACCAACATACGTGTAAGTAAAACACCCAAACACCTAAGATTCCTTAGGATCTTTCTCTGGTAAATCTTAGAAAAGAAAAGGAAAGAAAGAAAGGGCTGGAGAGATGGCTCAGTGGTTAAGAGCACCGACTGCTCTTCCAAAGGTCCTGAGTTCGAATCTCAGCAACCACATGGTGGCTCACAACCATCTGTTACAAGATCTGACACCTTCTTCTGGTGTGTCTGAAGACAACTACAGTGACCTTACATATAATAAATAAATATATCTTTAAAAAGAAATAAAGGATCTTTCTCTGGGTTTGGAAAGATCTAATATTTCTATAAACTATGACAATACTAAGTCTGCTTCAGGGCATATGAGGGAGGGGGAGGGAAAAAGGGAGGGAGGGAGGGAAAAAGGAAAGGAGGAAGGGAGGGCAAAGGGGGGAGGGCTCATTTTCTTCAGTTCAAAATAATTCTGTGCTAATTCTTTTTTTTTTTTTTTTGAACTCTGTAGAGCAGGCTGGCGATCCACATGCCTCTGTCTCCTGAGTGTGGAGATTAAAGATGGGTGCTTCCAGTGCCCAGCGCTTTAATTAAGCCCTTCTAATGAGTGTGAGGGAATCTCCCTGTGGTCTGAATTTGCATTTCACAGAGTTCTTTCTCATCCTAGTGTGTATCTGGGGGTAATCCTATGTCTCCCGGTTCCTCCTGCGTCCATCTCCTATGGGCTGGTTTACAAACATGCACTTACAGGAGTCTGTACAAAAGTATTCTAGAGGAGGCTAGCAAAGGCTGAGGATAAGAGTCTTCCTGGTTCAGGGCTGGAAGGTTCTCCTGTGAGTCTGGCACACTTGGTAGGGGTGGGGAGGGGATGGAGTGAGGACCCTCTTTCTGCAATAGAGGAAGCTGGGCCAGGTGTGCCAGGATAAAGACACTTTACCTAAGGGGCAGCCAAGAGCAGTTGAAAGATGTTGACCAGGGGTGGGCAGCTCCCTCTGTTACTGTCCTCTGAGTCACTGGGCAGGAGGACGAGAAAATGGAGCCGAGCAGGGGCTCCACCTGTCCAGCTGCTGTCTGTTAGACTAACAGGGCAGCTGTCATTTGGGCAGCTGCTTTATTAGGCATTCTCCTTTTCTCTCCTACATGTGTGGCAGTACAGATCTGTCTGCCTGTCAGAGCGGTTCTACCTTACTCACAGATGCTTCTGTTAGAGGGATTCCATGTCTTCAGATCAGTTATTGGGTATTTTCTCAGCCTTGGACTGTCTGCCCTGTCGACACACAGTGTACAGTAGGCTGCAAGCCCCCCTGGAACCCCCCTGCCTTCCAGGGCTAGGGACATGTCCCCCTCCCGGTCTGTCTCAGGCAGAGTGTAGTCAGTATGCTTGCTGTCTATGAGGATCCCTGCCAGAAGACACCTCACAGATTCCCTCACAGCCATCTAATTGGGACAAAAGTCACAGAGAGCGCCCGCCATCCCCGCCCAGGATTCCAGCCCCCACTGGAGCGGGACCTTGTTTTTCACAGCTGCGGCTGGAATGCTGAGTTGTGATTTCTTCACCGCCCCAAGCTGCTTTTCTGCTGTGTCATGGTTGGGAGGGGTGATTAGCAGACAAAGGGAAGGCAGATTTTGCTGAGTCATCCTCTGTTTCCGCTGCCTCCTCTGTTGGTAAAAGGGGACTGCTTTAAAGTCAGGCAGAAGGAAGTGGAAGTTCTAGAACGTTACAGAGGCTTCTTGTTTGGTTTTAAATTGTTTTCAAAGCCCTATCTGAAACACTTCGAACTGGTGCGTGCACGCGTGTACACACACACACACACAGAGTTGCTGCTATTCCCCTGTGCCTCTCAGTTACAGAGGCTGGCAATTCCACCTGTCTAATGGAAAGCTTCGGAGTTATGACTGACTCCTCTCTTAGGTCTGTCCTATTCTGAAATACACCATGGGGGGCTGTGAGATGGGCTCAGGGGTGTGGGTAGTGTTGGGCACTTTCTAGCTTCCTGAGGCTACCAGTACATTTCAACTTGTGTCTGTGTCCCCATCTGGAGGAGACAGGGTTATCGTTAGACATAAACCATGTCTATGTCCTGGAATCTTTTTTAAAAATATTTTTAACGATTTATTTATTATTATATGTGAGTACACTGTAGGTGTGTTCAGATGCACCAGAAAAGGGCATCGGGTCTCTTTATGGATGGTTGTGAGCCACCATGTGGGTGCTGGGATTTGAAGTCAGGACCTTCAGAAGAACAGTCAGTGCTCTTACCTGCTGAGCCATCTCTCCAGCCGTATCAACCATGTCTAAACCCATCATGCACTTTGTGATGATCCTGAATCCAGGACAGTATCACATCTGCAGGACCTTCTGACTATCTTCAGAATCTCTCTGTGGTCCTGACTGTCAGGGTGTGGTGGGGTATTGAGCCAACCACTGCAGGAGGAAGAAGGGCCTGGGTGGGGGAATCTTTCTGGTGCGGGAGGCAAAGGAGTCCAGAAGCCAAGTCTGTGTGTGCACAGGGGAGGGGATCACAACAGCTCAGCATGGCTGCTTCAGTCCCCGAATCCTGTGTAGTTTATCTTCTAGCTACGTCTGGGGCTCCCAGAGAACACGCCAGACACCAGGAGTCAGAAACCCAGGATCAGCAAACATGTGTGAGAGGTGCACAGCCTGGGTTAGTGCCCCAGCTCCCCATGTGAAAAGGGGGACTCATGTTGCAAGTTTCATTTCCTGGGGACTTTGGAATGATAGACTCTAGAGCTACAGACTTTTCATTATCCCCCTAAAGTCCTGGACCCTTTGGGAAAGAGCATAGGACAGGGTGACTGGGGGAGATCTGGCTTTCTGTTACCAGGACTGGAGTTCTAGTTCTGCCATCAATATTGCTGTGTGACAATATTCCTCATCAGACTCAACAGAGATGATAAGGGCAGTTGCACAGACCCTGTGGGCTGCTGTCAGGGCTAGGAGAGCTTCGGCATACAGCAAGGGCTCCAGGTGCAAAGGTTGCTGGGATTGCACTTCCCGATCATAGCGTGGCTTCAGCCCTTCCTGGCTGCTCAGTGGCATCCCCATTCCCACGGGAGACCTGATGCGCCTGCTCATCCTGGCAGTTATTTTTAAGTGCCAGCCACCTGCCAGGCACAGGTCCAGCCCTGGGGATTTACAAAGCAAAATGGACCTGCTTTCCAGGTCACCCCGAGAAGATGGTCCTGCCCAGAGACCCAGAGAAGCACCTGCTTGTCGGCAGTGGTCATAGCTGCTTTTCTTGCCCACACCATCCGAAGGCAGAAGAGGTGCCACCTGCTTTCCAGGGAATGTGACAGTCCTCCTGTTACAGTGAATTCCTTATCTTAAGCGTCAGTTTCTTGGTTTGTAAAGTCAGTTAATACCTGTACTTCTTTGGTGGAGTTGCTGAGTGAAATGAGTTGTCTTCATGCGGGGGGGTGGGGGGTCTCCAGTTACTGCTGTTCTGTTGTCATTGCTTCCTGTGGCAGAGCCACGCAGCTGCCTTCACCACGTGCCACAGATTCTTGGGTACATGCAGGTGAGACTTGGCCATCCCATTCTCCTCTGTGGGGCGTCAACCCTTGATGAACCAAGGACTTACAAACACCATTTCATTTCAGCCTTAAAAACAGAAGAAGGGCGAGTCGTGGTAGCACAGGCTTTTAATCCTGCATTTGGGAGGCAGGTAGGTCTCTGAGTTTGAGCCTTGCCTGGTCTTCTGAGTTTGAGGTTAGCCTGGTCTACAAAGTGAGTTCCAGGACAGCTAGGGTTACACAGAGAAACCCTGTTTCGGGGAGGGAAGAAATAAAGAGAGAGAGAGAGAGAAAGAGAGAATGTAATGTCCCCAAATTAACCTGTAAATCCCACCCGCCCAGGAACACCAGAGGTAACTACGGGAATGCTGGGAGTTTGTAGTTCATGAGAAAATAACAAAGCCTCATGGGAAGGTATGGGGCCTACATGTTTGTCCTTGTAACCTCTACAACGTGATTCTCAAGGCCATTTTTAGCTGGGAAATCCCAGAGAATGTACCAGGCTAAAGTCCATCCCTTGGTTAGTATTTAATATTTAAAGCTTGCTTCTTTTTCTATTTTTTTCTTTTTCGAGACAGGGTTTCTCTGTATAACCCTGGCTGTCCTGGAACTCACTCTGTAGACCAGGCTGGCCTCGAACTCAGAAATCCGCCTGCCTCTGCTTCCCAAGTGCTGGGATTAAAGGTGGCACCACCACTGCCCGGCTAAAGCTTGCTTCTAATTTGGCCCAAAATGTTGGAGTTGGTTTTTCTGGAGCATCTCAGGATTAACAAAACAAAGAAACAAAACCCGAAAACTTTGTTGATATCAAAAGTCATTTTGGGGCTGGAGAGATGGCCCATGTTTGACAGTACTTGCTGCTCTTACAGAGGACCTGAATTCAGTTCCAAGGACCTACATGGGCAGCTCACTACCACCTGTAACTCCCAGTTCTAGGGGATCCAATGCCCTCTTCTGGCCTTCTCAGACATCTCTATGCATGTGGCATGAATGCATACATACATATACTGGGGCCTATACACACACAGAAAATAAATAATATTTTTGTTGTTGTTGTCTTTTCCAGACAAGGTTTCTCTGTGTAGCCTCTGCTGTCCTGGAGCTCACTCTGTAGACCACGCTGGCTCCAAACTCACAGAGATCTGCCTGCCTATGTCTCCTGGGTGCTAGAATTAAAGACATGTGCCATCACTACCTGGCAAATAGTAAATACTTTTTTTAAAGATTTATTTATGATTATATGTAAGTATACTGCAGCCATCTTTAGACACATCAGAAGACTACATCAGATCTGAGCCACCATGTGGTTGCTGGGATTTGAACTCAGGACCTTCGGGAGAGCAGTCAGTGCTCTTAACCACTGAGCCATCTCACCAGCCTCAGTAAATACTTTTTGCTTTGTTTTGGTTTAGTTTGGTTTTTGGATTTAGTTTTTTCGAGACAGAGTTTCTCTGTGTAGCCCTGGCTGTCCTGGAACTCACTCTGTAGACCAGGCTGGCCTCAAACTCAGAAATCCACCTGCCTCTGCCTCCCAGAGTGCTGAGATTACAGGCGTGTGCCACCACCACCCGGCTAAGTAAATACTTTTAACAACAACAAAAAGGACATATAGAACTATGGAGGCTTTGAAGAACCACCCAGTATGTTTGTGTAACCTCTGTCCTGTACTGAAGGGTCCAGCTCAGGTGACTATCCAAGCCCTCCCTTGCTAGGCTTCAGTGAGTATCTGCGGTGATAGATGTGTCAGAGTGATGTGTTCCGACGACTTCACAGTCTCCTTACCTAAGGCTTCAGGAGGTCACAGTGTGGACCAGGGTCTGGGAGAGCGTTGAGGAGGCAACCAGACACCAGTGCTGCACTCTGCGACCTCGGGAGGAGCACTTCATCCTCCAGTTCAGATTCCCACCCCCCACCCCCACCCCTACCCCCTGGTAAAACTGGAGCCTCTATCCCCCAAACCCTGATACATAGGGGTGAACCATGGAAAAGTTAGCCAAGGCAGGTGTTAACAAACCAGGTAGGGCTGTGTACCTTATAAAGGACTGAGAAAACCAGCTCTCTCTCCTTAGAGTTCTGGGAAGGCTGGTAGACCCAGAGCTGGGGTGGGTCAATCCCTGGGTTTGCCCACCAGCATCTCACATCTAGGATTATCTTCTAGTTCTGGAACCTTCCAGATTCCTGAAGGGCTACTCCGGTCTTCCTGTCACTCTGTCTCTGAGTAGAGTAGAGGGTTCTGGAAAGGACCCAAAAGGCAGCAGCTCACTCAGATGTCTTTTTCTTTCCTTTTTTTTTTTTTTTGTAGCAGACTTGCCAGAGTCATATGATTGATTCCCTTGCAGGCCAGCCCGCCGCGGGGCAGGATGTTGCAACCGCAGCGAGAACGCCGCCGGCTCAGCTGGGCAGCCACCACGTGACCCGCCGCGTACTTAAAGGGCTGGCGCGGGCAGCTGCTCGCTCACGGTCGCCGGTCGCCTCCAGAGTCTCCGCACACAAGCAAGCAGCGAGTGGAGCCCGCCGGAGCAGAGCCATCTCGAACACAGCCCGGAGCCTGAATCGAGCAGCGCCAGCCTGAACTAGCTCAGCCCGGAGATGGAGCGTCCACAGCCTGATAGGCAAGCGACTGCGTGGGGACGGGAACTGTGACGAGCGGCGTCCCTTGTCCTGCCTGGGAATGCAGACTGCCGGGTCAGGGGGACGAGTTACCGCCCAGCCTACCTGTAGCCATGGGCATCTGGAGGGAGAGAATGTGATTCACCCCTCTGACACGTTGGAGGTGACGGGATGGGAGTGTCTTGTTAAGTATCCAGGTTTGAGGGATGATGAACACACTGGTGAGTCCTGGATCCTGGACTCACCATTCTAGTGGGTGGAGAGCTTGGCTCTTGGCGCGGAGCGGTCACATCAGTTTCCAACCTCAGACGATTTGTAAGATGCAGGGAGGCAGCAGCAGTAGCAGAGCTAGAGGGTGTTGAGGTTGGGGTTGTTTTTGTTTGGGGAGCGGGAAAGGAGGGGTTTTTATTTGTTCGTTTGTTTTGTTTTGTTTTTGAGACAGGGTCTGTGTAGTCCTGGAACTCTGCAACTCCCTATGTAGATCAGGTTGGCGTTGAACTCCAGTTCACTCCACCACCACCACCACCGCTTGTCTTCCTCCTCTTCCTTCTCTTCCTCTTTCTCTTCCTCCTCCTCCAACGTTTCCTCCTCCTCCCCCTCCCCCTCCCCCTCCCCTTCCTCCTCCTCCTCCTCCTCCTCCTCCTCTTCTTTGTTTGACTTTTTGAGACAGGGTTCCTCTTTGTAGCCCTGACTGTCTTGGAATTCACTCTGTAGTTCAGGCTGGTCTAGAACTCAGAGATCTGCCTGCCTCTGTCTCCCTAGTGCCGAGATTGAGATTACAGGCATACGCCACTCCACCCACCCAGCTCTTTTTTTTTTTTAAATAAAACCAATCTTTTTTTTTTTAAAGTTTCATTTCTTTTTTTAAAGATTTATTTGTTTTATGTATATGAGTACACTATAGCTGTCTTCAGACACGCCAGAAGGAGGTGTCAGGTCCCATTACAGATGGTTGTGAGCCACCATATAGTTGCTGGGAATTGAACTCAGGACCTCTCTACAAGAGCAGTCAGTGCTCTTCACCCCTGGGCCATCTCTCCAGCTCGCCAATCTTATTTTTATATTTTTATTTAAAAGTGTCTCGTTACATTTTATTTATTGTGCATGTAGAGTAGCCGCATATGTGACACGTTAAGCATGTAGAGGTCAGAGGACTTGAAGAGAGCCTCAGTCTTCCATGTGGACTAGCTTATCAGGCATGGTGGCATGTGCTTTTCCTGGCCGAGCCATCAGACACTGTCTGAGCCTCACCCCGACTTAGCGGTAAAGACTGAACTTTGGACTTCAGACATTCTAGGCAAACACTACCACTACGGAACAGTATCAGCACCTTTTTGATTTAAAGACAGTGCCAACTTAGAGTTGTCCGGGCTGGTTTGGAGGGCTCAAATTTCCCTGCAGCAGATCCTCTCTGAATGACGCTGGATTACAGAGACTGTTTAATGCAGACACTTTGAGTAGTGTGTGTGTGTGTGTGTGTGTTTAATGCAGACACTTTGAGTAGTGTGTGTGTGTGTGTGTGTGTAAGATGGATTTGGTGGGGTTTTTGTTGTTCTTTTGAGACTCTTCCTATATAGCCGTGTGTTGAAATTCGTTCACTATGTAGATAGACCAGGCTGGCCTCAAACTCTCTGCCTTCCTCTGCCTCCTGAGTGCTGGAATAAAGTGTGTACCATCACACCCCGCTGGTTGTAAAATCTGTAACTGAAATTTTAAAGAAATGTCTTCAGGTTGGTTCTAAAAGCTCACCGAATTATGTACCCTTAGGCAGATAGTGGTGGTGTATGTCTTTAATCCCAGCACTCAGGAGGCAGAGCTAAGCAAATCTCTGAGTTCTAGGACAGCCAGGGCCACACAGAGAAACAATCTGCCTTTGAGCATGGTCCTTGGACTGGTGTGGCTCTTCCTGTGGCCAGGCCAGGTCTGCCTCCCCTTCGCTGGGAGTAACTAGGGTAGGAATTCTTCCTGTGGTTTGGGCCTATCCCATAGTATTTAATGGCTGACATCTGTTTGCATGGTTAAGACCATGGCTTGTCCTACACAGGAGACTAGAGCTATTATTCTGCAGGTCTAATCATTTACAGGCATCCCATGATCCTCTGCTGATTCTCCTCTCTTCCTCCACAGCATGCCCCAGGATCTGTCTGAGGCCTTGAAGGAGGCCACCAAGGAGGTGCACATCCAAGCAGAGAATGCTGAGTTCATGAGGAACTTTCAGAAGGGTCAGGTGTCCAGAGAAGGCTTTAAGGTATGTGACATGTAGGCTGACCAGAGCATTGGGGTGTAGCAGGTATGCCCAGTGCTTAAGCCAACGATGTAATGGGGAGGTTGGAGCCGGGAATGGTGAAGGCCTGTCCAGGAAGTCGTCTTACTAACTTTGACCCTGTAGCTCAGAGAGGAAAGGACGTGATGTATGATGCTGGCGGAGGAGCTAATGCAGCAGATGTTTAAGTGAACATGCAGTCTATGTTGGCCACTTTACATACGTTCTTATCTCAACCTTGAGAAGTACTTAGGGGAATGCACAGAGAGGTTAAGAGGTCGTCCTGTCAGCTCTAGGTGGAAAAGACCAAAACCAAACAAAGATGGCCTGATTTCAGAACCTGTGCTCTTGTCCTGGTTAACCCAGGGCCTCTTACATGCTGGCTAGGGCCTCTACCACTGACCGACAATCCAGGCTGTTGGGCTTTTACACAAGGTCTCACCACAGAGTCCAGGAACTCTCAATACTCCTGCATCAGCCTCCTGTTTGGACCACAGGCATGTACCGCTACACCCAAGGAGAAGTTTGCCTTAGCCCTGCAGTGTCCTGTCCCCACAGTGAGATTGGCTACCTCATTTAGCCTCCTGAGCCATCTTGCCTGAGAAATTGGGTTTGACAGCCAGGCTTAAATGCACAGTATATATAACAGACTCTGATTTTGCTGTTTCCTGCCAGTTGCGGAAATGATGCCAGTAGCAAACCTCAGACACAGGGTGGAGTACACAGGCTGTGGTGGGGAGGGGAGGGTGGTGGGGACAGGAGGCCTTCCTTTCAGAAGGCAGTCATGTCGGGTCTTCTAGGGACGAGTCGACTCTTATTTTTCAGCTGGTGATGGCTTCCTTGTACCACATCTATGCGGCTCTGGAAGAGGAGATAGAGCGTAACCAGCAGAACCCAGTCTACGCCCCCCTCTACTTCCCTGAGGAGCTGCACCGGAGGGCTGCCCTGGAGCAGGACATGGCCTTCTGGTATGGGCCCCACTGGCAGGAAGCCATCCCTTACACGCCTGCCACACAGCACTACGTAAAGCGCCTCCACGAGGTGGGGTCCACTTGTCCTGAGCTGCTGGTGGCCCACGCATATACCCGCTACCTGGGTGACCTCTCAGGGGGTCAGGTCCTGAAGAAGATTGCACAGAAGGCCTTGGCCTTGCCAAGCTCTGGGGAGGGCCTGGCCTTTTTCACCTTCCCGAACATCGACAGCCCCACCAAGTTCAAACAGCTCTATCGTGCTCGTATGAACACTCTGGAGATGACACCTGAGGTCAAGCACAGGGTGACAGAAGAGGCTAAGACTGCCTTCCTGCTCAACATTGAGGTAAGCCCCACTGTTTCTTCAAGCCACATCCCAGCTCATGGGAGTGAGGGTCCTGGAGTCACAGTACAAGGACTTGGGGCCAGGGTCCTGTTTTGCTGCTTATTAGCTGGATGATTGTGAGCAAATCTCTTCATCCTCAGTTTCTATATCTCTAAACTAGGGATAATAATAGCATGCATTTTCAAGGTGTGAGGTGCAAGCAAGTGGACACGGTCCAGTCCCTGTGGGAGGAGTCATCCACGGTATAGCTCCCTGATGGATGTCTCCTGAGCTGTGGGCTGTGACCCTCAGGGAGATGGTATCCTATGACAGTGGTGTAGCTGGACCTGAGGTGCTTGTGTACTTGTGCATAGCTAGGTTGGCACTGTACGGGTTTCGTAGGCTGAAATGCTTCAGGTGGCATTTGCTTATTTTTATTTGATGAGCATTGATGTTTTGCCTGCGTGTATATTTGCTTGATGTCAGATCTAGTGGAGGTGGAGTTACAGACAGCTGGAAGCTGCCATGTGGGAACTGGGAATTGAACTCGGATCCTCTGGAGAGCAACTAATGCTCTGAATCTTTGAACTATTTTTAGCTCAGTGTTTTGAGCAAGGCCCTGAAAGTCAGAGCTGGAGGGGTAGACTGTCCTGTTGACACCGTGGGCGCCATGGTGGTCAAGGTTCCAACATGTGACCTCTGGCTCCCACTTGAGCCCTGAGATACTTTCAAAGATCCACCAAGTGAACACCTGTTAGCAAAGTAATCATTCAAATCTCTTAAATACAACTACATCTGGATCATCCATCTGAGGATGTGGTATAAAGAATGAGTTTAGAAACAGGGAAGTGATGGCACATTCCTTTAATCCCAACACTCAGAAGGCAGGGACAGGTGGATCTCTGAGTTCCAGGTCAGCCTGGTCTATACAGCTAATTCTAGGACAGCCAAAGCTACACAAAGAAACCCTGTCTTAAAAAACAAAACAAGCCGGGCGGTGGTGGCGCATGCCTATAATCCCAGCACTCTGGGAGGCAGAGGCAGGTGGATTTCTGAGTTTGAGGCCAGCCTGGTCTACAGAGTGAGTTCCAGGACAGCCAGGGCTACACAGAGAAACCCTGTCTCGAAAAAACCAAAACGAAATCCAAAAAAACAAAACAAAACAAAAAACCAAAAACAAAATGCCAAGAAGTGATTAGACACAAGCCCAGCGGAGAACTGGGTCTCCATCCTGACCTCTGGTCAGTCTCAGCAAGCCTACTCCAGGAGCTGTGGTTTCCTCACCTGCAAAAACAAGCTAACAAACTCCACAGTACACCACTTAGCAGGGAGGAGCTCACCCACGCACCGTCAAGGAGAGAACGGGCTGTAGGCTGCACTGTAGCCATACATTCATGCATTATTTCAGAGGAGCAAACCGGTTCTCCTCATTGGGATACAAGTAAGATCCTGAAGTCGATTCAGGACTGTTAACTCGTGGGGTCCAAGTGAGGGTACAGGCAGCCCTGGGGAAGCACAGGCCGGGAGCCAACTAACCTGCCACTTCTCTCCTGAGGTAACTGAAAGAGATACGTGGCTATGTGATAGTTTCCTTAAGTTGTGTCATTTGTATGTAGCATTTCACAACATGTATCAAGTCCTGCCTTTTGGCTGGGGTCCCCCACACCGTGAATGTAATTAACGGGCGGTATGTTCTCTCTTGTCCTCTAGCTGTTTGAGGAGCTGCAGGTGCTGCTGACAGAGGAACACAAAGACCAGAGTCCCTCACAGCCGCAGTCTCTTCGCCAGAGGCCTGCTAGCCTGGTGCAAGGTAAAAGTGGCCTCTTGTTTCTGGGTCTCCTTTGCCCAGCTGGAATTTCTTTACTCTCCTCTTTGCTGAATGTTTTAAATTAGAAATAGGGTGCAGACAAAAGATCTCAGGGTAGGCCTATAATATGTGACTATGGGTGAGCTATAAGATTTTCCTACGTCAGTTTCTCCACATTGGAAAATCAGGAGGTTGGGGACTGTGTAGCTCATTGGCTGAGGTGCATATAAAACCTGTAGAAGTTATTGGCACAGAAATTCTTTCATTTATATCCCTCCTCCCACTCCTGCCCCCACCACCACCCCACCCCTGGCAGAGTCACACTGTGTTACCCAGGCTGGCCTCAAACTCCAGGGGTCAAGCAATCCTTTTTTTTTTTTTTTTAAGATTTATTTATTGTTATCTGTAAGTACACTCTAGCTGTCTTCAGAAGAGGGGATCGGGGATCAGATTTCATTACAGATGGTTGTGAGCCACCATATGGTTGCTGGTATTTGAACTCAGGACTTTCAGAAGAGCAGTCGGTGCTCTTGACCGCTGAGCCATCTCTCCAACCCCAATCCTCCTGTTTCGATCCTTCATAAAAAGCTAGGGTGTGTTTACCTTTTCAGACCCACTAAAGCAGGCCCCCATATAAGGCAAGGATTTGGAAACCTATTTCTAGTGCTGACCTTGTAGGGCACACAAAGAAGACTTGTAATTACCTGACTCTGGGTGTCAGCCCTTCTCCTGTGCCATGCTGCAGTACCTTTGGAGCAGGAAAAAAAGTTCCAAAGAAGACCAAAGTGATGCAAAATGCGCCTTCCCTGAGCCTGTCCCCGGGACAGTGCGGCTGATGGACACTGAGCCGGACACTGAGCGGGCAGTTCTGTGAAGCCTGACTGTTTGAATGGACCCGCTTTTTGCCCAAGGCTCTCCCTACAGGCAGGGCCCCCAACACTGTTTAGTCTACTGTTCCTGGTGGGCTGAAATGTGGTCAGTCCTGATAGAGTTAGCTACCCGTCGGGATCAGGGGGCTTTGACTTGATGTGGCATGGCTGAGCTCAGAAGACTTGGGCAGCTTGGGGGTTAGTGAGCTCCTATCTTTGAAGTTACTTAAGCAGTGGCTGGGGGCTCGAGCTGTAGCAGATTCTGGCCTGGGACAGGAACTGTAGCAGACACGAAGTGTCCTCTGCTCTGTGCATGTTACAGCCATCCACCACATCCAGGTTGTGCGAGTCTGACCTTGCCTTCCTTCTCCTTCAGATACTACCCCTGCAGAGACGCCCCGCGGGAAACCCCAGATCAGCACCAGCTCCTCCCAGACGCCACTCCTCCGATGGGTCCTCACTCTCAGCTTCCTCTTGGCAACAGTGGCAGTGGGCATTTATGCCATGTAAATGCACTGCTGGCCCCCAGGGGCTGTGAACTCTGTCCAATGCGGCCTTCTCTCTGTAGGGGAGAATCTTGCCTGGCTCTCTTCTTGGGCCTCTAAGAAAGCTTTTGGGGTTTGAGTCCCCTCCTCGTGTCTTCCTTTCTCTCTCTGGAATGGAGGGAAATGCCTGACACAGTTCCCTACCAAAAGCACATCCAGCCAGTCGCCTGAACTTTGAAACCAGCGGCCCAAATCCTGCGACAGAGCCTGAAAACTGTGGCCTGTAGAGGCAGCGGTCTGAGCGTGGTGCCCATGGTTGTTGGCATCCATGGTTACTGACCACGACTGCTTCCCACCCCACCCCACCCCCACCTCCACCTGTGTCATGACCACTTTTATACCTGTGTGCAGACATTTCTGTCTTGTGTTTCTGTCTTGTTTTAATATTTTCCTAGTTCTGCCAGAGTAACGGTATTTTGTTTTTGTTTTTAGTTTTTTTTCCTAACAAAGTGGGGCTGTCTTTTGAGGGGTGGGTGGGAAAGAGGTATTTAATAGTTGTAACCTTGGTCTCTAACTTCTGTCTGAAATAATAAATGGCATTATCTAACAAGTCACTAGAAGAGCATTCATGTCTATACTGTCCCTGAGCAGGGCTCTGCTCCTCTTGTGCCTTCAGCGTCTGGCAGGAGGAAGGCAGGTGAAGGTGGCATTGGTAGCTGCGATGATCAGTTATTGAGATTCGGAAGTGAGCCTTAAGGAGTTGGGCGGATCTTACTGACTGGGTGTGGGGGTATGTGTTTGTATGTACACAGATGTGTGTGTGTGTGTGTGTGTGTGTGCATGTGGAGGCCAGAGATCAACCTGAGGTGTTTTATGAACTGTCCACCTTGGCCTTTATTTTATTTAGACAGGACCTCACTGTGTAACCCTGGTTGGAGGAACTCACTATGTAGACCAGTTGGCCTTGTGCTCACAACTATCTGCCTGCCTCTGCCTTCATGCTAAGATTACTTATGTATGCTACCACGCCTGGACAGTTCATCTTGGTTTTTGGTGGGAGACAGGTTCTCTCTTACGTGGTCCTGGCTGGCCTGGAACTTGCTATGTAGAACAAGGCTGGCCTTGAACTCCCTGAGATCCTCCAGCCTCTCCCTGCCAAGTGCTGGGTTTAAGGGCATGTACCACCACACCTGGTGAGTCCACTTTGTTTTTAGAGTGCTAGGATTACAAGCATACACCGTCATGCCTGTTTTACATGGCCTCCAACTCAGGTCTTTACTGACTGACCTATCTCTTCAGCCCCAAGACATATTTAATGAGCATGAGATGGGCAGATTCTAGGGTAAAGCTGATACGCTGAGCACCGACACGTAGAGGAGGCAAACGCCTGGTTTCATGGTTTCCCTCTGTAACTTCACTTACTGTGAGTGTGGTATATTGGTATGCACAGCCACAGGGCTCAGTGTGGGGAGACCGTTCTCTCCTTCCATCTTCTGGAGGCTGAGCTTGGGCTTGGGCAGTAAGCACTTTACCTGCTGACCCGTCCACTGCTCCACTTGGGAGTTGGTCACTTAAGCCCTCAGGGCCTCAGATTCGCCACCTGTGACAATACAGTGATGCTGCTGACCTCACCTGTGTGTCTTGAGAAGCCAATAAGAAGCAAGTTCAATCCCAAGGCCTCCCATCACCGCTAGCTCACTTATGCACAGAAGGCTTAGTGTCTTCTGATCGTTGTACCTCCCTCTCTGGGAAGGTGAAAACTTCACTGCAGGCAGAACCGGGATGAGGAATCTACTATGTCCCACCAGTACCAGAGGGCTGGGAGTCAGGAGATCTTTGTCCCCCACACTGGCTCTATTACCAGGTCTTGGGCACAGTGCTTCAAATCTCAGTTTGCTCACTGGAAAAATGAGCAATACATCTGTCTCTCACAGCTGAAGAGGGAATACAGTGATGTCAAAATACTAGTCTGCGCAACAGAAACTCCATGGAGGCAGTTGCTACAGAGCTCACAGGTGGTGTCCCAGAGTCACCATACAGGAAAGGCATTCTAGAAGACTCAGACATACAGCCAGGTCCAGAAGTCATTCTTTATGAAATTAAGGAGAAAGAAAAATGAAATTAAGGATAGGGTATGGCTATACGCAAAGCATAGATGTCAGATAGCACGGGTAGCTCTCCTACCCCAAGCTCAGTTTCCTCATCTGTGAAAATCTGTGTTGAGATAAAGTGAAAAAAGTTGGGTGTGTGTGTGTGTTAAAGAGATGGCTCTGTGCTTAAAGCACTGGCTGCTCTTCCAGAGGCCCTGGTTTGATTCCTGGCATCCACATGGTGGCTTGTGACAATTTATAACTCTAGTTCCAGGGGATCTAGTGGCCTTTCCTGTCCTCTTTGGCACCAGGCACACATGCAATGCACTGGCAATTGTCAAGAGATGAGCAAGGCCAGAGACTAGTTAAAACTGGAAAGACTTACAAACAACATTAATAGGAAAAAGAACCCAGCATGAACCGACTCTCGGGCCCTTCTTTCTTTTCAGCGCTGGGAATCAAATCTAGGGCTTTGTTCGCGTTAGGTGAGGCTAACCACTGGGCCACACCTCACCATCTACTTGTATGATGGCGAACGAACATTTTACTTTCCAGAACATGGGGTGCTATAGATTAGATCTAGGACCCTTACACATGCCAAATCTGTGCTCTTCTACTAAAGCCACAATCGCAGCCTGCCCTGAGCCTTTCAGAGAATCTTAGAGACTAGGCAACAGGTTCTGTCCTCAGGGTTGACTGGAGCAAACAGTGACTTGAGATTTTGTCACCTTTTGTTTTCTCTGGCCTTGAGCCTTTCCAAATATTAGTGCTTATTCAAGTGTTTACAGAGAGAGGCAACGCAGGGATAGGCAGGTAAGGCCCAGCCGCCATCACCTGTCCAGATCCGGCTCATGTTTCTAGTTTACTGGGCAAGAGTTTCAACAGAGGGGCTGGGGAGATTATGGCTCACTCCCTGAGTTTAGTTCCCACTCGCATGGTGACTCACAAGCATCCAGTCCAGGGGCTCTCGCACCTTTCGATGCACAAGCAGTCATGCAGGAAAAACACTGTTGTACACATAAAATAGAATTAAATTAAAACAGCTTCAACACGTGTGACTGGAGACTGACGCCATCCATAGACACTATTTCTACCTAAAAATATCACCAACAGGTTTATTAAGAACACTAGTGACCCATGCTTAAGTCATCGTGCGTCTAAAGTCTTGCATGTGCACATATGCATAGGTGCACATGTGTGGGGTGGTGCACACAAATCTATGCAGGCTACAGTCAATGTTGGGTGTCTTCCTCAGTCATTCTCCATTTTGTTTTTTAATTATTTTGGTTTTAGTAGTGAGACGTGAACTCAGGGTCTCACACATGCTGGGAAGGCACTCTACCACTGATCTAGATTCCCAGCGCTGTGCTAAGTTTTGGAACAAGGTCTTTTACTGAATTTAACACTTGCCAATTGATTCGACTAGCTGACCAGCAAGCCTTGGAGATTCACTCTGTCTCCAGTTTTCCAGACTGGGAAATGCTGGACCCATCTTTTCTAAGTGACACAGAGGAACCAAAGCCAGGTCTTCGTGTTTGCACAGCAAGTGTTTGACTGAACGAGTCTCCTCCCTGACCCCTTGACTTCTCTGTGTTGTCTGTGTATGGAAAAATTATTTTGATTTAAAAAAATAGATCTGCCGGGTGGTGGTTGGTAGCCCACGCCTGTAATCCCAGCACTCTGGGAGGCAGGGGCAGGCAGATTTCTGAGTTCGAGGCCAGCCCGGTCTACAGAGTGAGTTCCAGGACAGTCAGGGTTATACAGAGAAACCCTGTCTTGAAAAAAACAAATCCAAAAAAAAGCAAAAACCAAAAACATAAACAAAAGCTGAGCGGTGGTGGCGCACGTCTGTAATCCCAGCACTCTGGGAGGCAGAGGCAGGCGGATTTCTGAGTTTGAGGCCAGCCTGGTCTACAGAGTGAGTTCCTGGACAGCCAGGGCTATACAGAGAAACCCAAAAAACAAACAAACAAACAAAAAAAACCAAAACAAAAAAAACCAACAAAAACAAAAACAAAAACAAAAAAATGGATCTGCATGGTGATGATGCACGCCTTTACTCCCAGCATTCCAAAGGTAGAGGCAGGGGGATCTCTGAGTTCATGGCCAGCCTGGTCTATAGAGTGAGTTCCAGGACAACCTGGGCTACACAGAGAAGAGTTTGTCAATAGATCCATGTACATATTTTTAAAACTTTTTACTGATTCTTTGTTAATTGCACATTGTGTACCCCAATCCCACTCATTTCCCCATCCCTTCCTATCTGACCTCTGCCCCTGAAAAAAAGTTAAAAAAGAAAAACCCAAAAACCATCTCGGCATGGAAACTGCGGCATGTCACTGAATGTCCCGCAGTATACCCTTTTGTCCACATTTCTTGCAAATAAATGTTCATTGCAATGAGTCTGGTTCAAGGCCTCTGGCCTCTGCTGCACCATCAATATTGGATCCTCACTGGGACTACTTTTGGATATCCTGTTGTTGCTCTGTGTCATGGAGATCCTGTAGCTTTGGTTCTGCAGGATAGACCCTTTCAGGAGCTCCAGCAGTTCAGAGATGGAGTAGATGTTGGTAGAGGCCAACTCAAGCCCTGGATTTGGGTTTAGGTTGGTATCTGAGTTGCTCAGCCCACCAGTTCTCCTGCACTTGAGCCAGTAGGGCCAGTTCCCCTCCTTTGCCCAGGCAAGAGGTAAGACCAGTTTTCCTGTTCTCAAGTCAGTTGGGCCAACACTCTCACAAGCACACCACAGGTGCCAGCTCTCCAGCACTGCTCTGGCTAGCTCACTCAAGTGCCCCAGCCTGTCAACATACATTTTATGCGACCTACTTTTTATAAGGGTTCAACCTCTCCTCTAGCCCAGCACTCAGCAGAGGTAGTAGAAGGGAAAAGTTATAAGGCTATGGGGGAAGTGGACTGATTTAGCGATAGTTCTTTGGGGCAAGCTCGATCTTATTTGGCAGCAGTTCAGTCCTGTAGCAAACACCAAGTAAGATTCAGCAGCTGCAGACCAGTCCTCTAGACAGGCAGACACCAGGCACACATCAAGAATGGACAGGCAGCTACAGTCCTGTCTTTCCAGCAAGCAGACGTGCGGTAGGAACCAGCAACTGTAGCTCAATCCTGAAGAAACTGCCAGGCTCACTCACGAACTAGCCCGAGGCAAGGCCACAGAAGTGGCAAGCTGCTGCAGAGACCTCACGAGCAGTTCTTAGGCGAGTTTCTCTCAATGGCAGCGTGACCACAAGTTGAGCTCAACTTGTGTAAGGTGAACGAATACGTGGGTGTCTTTAGCGAAAAACAGCAAGGTGGAGCAAATCAAGCCAAGGTTCAGAGATCATCCCCGACTGTCTGTGGGGTCATATTTATATTCCTTCGTCAATCATCCTTCACATGTCTACTATATCCAAACATCCTTTCACCCGTGTCTGCTTCAGGAAAACAGCCTTTCACTTGTTTGCTTTAGCAAGACACCCTTTCATCTGTGTGCTCCTGCAAAACATCATTTGATACAACTAACTTTCTAAAGAACTTGAAATTTCCACTTAACAGCTGGCAAACGGTTGGGCCAGCTCTCACACCCTTGGGGCCAACTCTACTCCTGCTTCTCAGTCGAGGGGCAGGGACAGGTCTGCCCTGACATTAACATGGTCCCAGGAGGCAGTGCAGACCAGGGATATCTGCATGGACTTTGGTGCTAACATGGGCCATGGACACTAACACAGACCCCTGTTGCTGCATGGTCACAGACCCAGGCATGGCCCTTAGCGTCAGAATAGGCTGGGACTTCGCCATGGCCTCACAGTGCAGGCCTCACATCTGGCTGTTCCTCATCACTCTTGCACCTCCAGTTCTGTCTTTCTTCATAGTGCTCAAACCTTTCTGCTTCTCTTTCTCTCCCCTCTCTCTACCACATACTTGCACATCATAGTGGTGCCCATGGCCTGATGTCAAATGCCTTTAATCCTAGAGGCAGAGACAGACGGATCTCTCTGGGTTCAAGGCTGTCCTGATCTGCAACGCAAGCTGCAGCCCAGCCCACGCCTTTCTGAATCTGCCTCCTTCCTGTTTTGTGTGGTAGTCATATCTGAACTCAGAGCTACCTCACCTGCCTCCTTGAACCAAATTTTTGTCTTCCTCGTAAATCACCTTATAAAATAAATCATCATTTATAAAATCCATTCACAGCCGGGTGGTGGCGCACGCCTGTAATCCCAGCACTCTGGGAGGCAGAGGCAGGTGGATTTCTGAGTTCGAGGCCACCCTGGTCTACAGAGTGAGTTCCAGGACAGCCAGGGCTACACAGAGAAACCCTGTCTTGAAAAAACCAAAACCAAAAAAACAAAATAAATAAAAATAAAAATAAAATAAAATCCATTCACCAGTTTAATAAATCCCCTTTTGCCATGTTAAGAAAACCTTTTGTTAAGGAAACAAATAGACCAACATATTCTTCTCTCCCACCAGGTTAGTTTAGGTTCATTCAACTCCAAGTCCCCAAGTTGCCTGTTTAATGGATCTCAAGTATTTCTGCCTTCATTTGTCTCTCCTTAAGTGTATCTGTCCATTTCTTTTTAAGATTTATTATGTTTTATTTTCTTTCTTTCTTTCCCCCAGATAGGGTTTCTTTGTATTCCTGGCTTTCACAGAACTCCTCAGACTCACAGAGATCTGCTGGCCTCTGCTTCCTAAGTGCTAGGGTCAAAGGCATGTGCTGCCACAGCTGGCAGTTTACTTATGTTTAAAGATATAATTAAGTGTTTGGCCTGCATCTACACGTGTTCACTGCATGCTGCATCTACTACACATGGTCACTGCATGCACACCTGGTGCCTATGGAGGCCAGAAGAGGGAATCTGATTTCCTGAAGTGGGGTTACAGATGGTTCTGAGCCACCATATATATCCTGAGAACTGATTTTCTTTTCTTTCTTTCTTTCTTTTTTTTTTTTTTTTAATTTTTAAAAATTTTTTTTGGTGTTTTTTGAGACAGGGTTTCTCTGTATAGCCCTAGCTGTCCTGGAACTCACTCTGTAGACCAGGCTGGCCTCGAACTCAGAAATCTGCCTGCCTCTGCCTCCCAAGTGCTGGGATTACAGGCGTGCACACCACCGCCTGGCTCTGATTTTCTATAAGAGCAGCAGACAGTGCTCTTAATTGCTTAGCCATGTCTCCAGTGGCTAGAAAGAAAGAAAGAAGTTAAAACATAATAAATCTTAAGTCTTTTAACCAGTGAATTTGCTGAGTCTGCTTCACCTAAAATTCTGTTCAGTGCAATAAGTCCAGTATTCCATCTGCACCTGAGGGGAGGCCCCAGCCAACAATGCGGAATTACAGCCCTGCTGTTGGTGACAATTGTTGAGAACAGCCTAGATTTTGGTCAAGAAGATAATAAAGCAAACCTGTCTTGGCACACAGGGATGACCATGAAATGTTGAGAAAATCAAGTCTTAGATTCACTTGATATTTTTTATAAATTGCCCAAATGCTCAAACTTTATTCTTTGTAAATACTTGCTTGAATGGATGTGGCAGGAAAGAGATTTACACTTGTTCATGTGGATGGTAGGACCTCAACAAAGAAAAATTTACACTACTGTTGCTATGTTAAATCTGTCTTCCCCCCCCCCCCCAAGATTTCCATTTGTGCTGGATGGTGGTAGAACATACCTTTAGTCCGAGCACTTGGGAGGCAGAGGCAGGCAGATTTCTGAGTTCGAGGCCAGCCTGGATTACAGAGTGAGTTCCAGGACAGCCAGGGCTACACAGAGAAACCCTGTCTCAAAAACCAAATAAAAAAAAAAAAAGATTTCCAAGCATTGCCAAGGAATTAAAAAAGTTCTACAGTCTCCATAATTATTCGTCTGAATCCGAATGAAAGAAAACATCCCTGGTTTCCTGGTACTTTCAGGCCAGGGGAAGTGAGCAGTGTGGGAACCCACCTGGCCTCAAAGTGGCCGAGACAGCCCTCTGGCACCTCCTGCTGGGCTGGAGCAGGAGTGCGCACCTCAGGCACGCTACTTTCTCACAGCAGCAGCTCTGAAAGGAGTGATTGTCTCATACACTATTAACATTTTTCCGGCCTGTCAGCCTCCCTAGTGCTAGCGGGTCTGGGGGAAGGCTGATAAGTCTACCTTTTATTTATTTATGTATTTATTTATTTAACCAGTGAATTGCTCCAATTGCTCAGCCATTGCTCCAGTCCGTTTCTTTTTACTTATATATAAAAAAGTATGTATAGATGCATATTTATATCTTTCTCTCTATGTATCTTGTATGTGTGCCCATAGAGGCCAGAAGAGGACACTGGGTCCCCTGGAGCAGGAGTTACAGGCAGTGCTGAGCCCCTGACTAGGGTACTGAGAACAGGGACTGGGTCTTCTAAAAGTACAGCAAGCCCTATTCACCACCCATACGTCTCTCAAGTCCCACCTTTTTACTTGGGAAAGGGGGTCCGTAAGTCACCCAGGCTGGCCTTGAGCTTGCGATCCTCCTGCTTAGACTTTATGAGAAGCTGGGCTGATAGACCTGCGTCCAGCTCCACTGGGCTAGGTTTCCTCGGAAGACTTAAGAAACAGAGCACAGGGCTGGAGAGATGACTCAGCGGTTCAGAGCATTGACTGCTCTCCCAAAGGTCCTGAGTTCAAATCCCAGCAACCACATGGTGGCTCACAACCATCTGTAATGAGATCGAATGCCCTCTTCTGGTGTGTCTAAAGACAGCTACAGTGTACTTACATATAATAATAAATAAATACATTTTTTTTGATTCCCCCCCCCCCCCCAGACAGGGTTTCTCTGTATAGCCCTGGCGGTCCTGGAACTCACTCTGTAGACCAGGCTGGCCTCGAACTCAGAAATCCGCCTGCCTCTGCCTCCCAGAGTTCTGGGATTACAGGCGTGCGCCACCACCGCCCGGCTAATAAATACATCTTTAAAAAAAAAAACAAAAAAGGAACGCTCGCAAAGCTCGCGTGCTACTCCGCCATCTTTACAACTAGCTCAGAAATTTCGCGCCAAAACGTCCCGCCTCACAAAATGGAGACCGGAAAGAGTTGTCCACGACGTCACCCATAGCCAATCATCTCTGGAATCCTCCCTTGGAGGCGGGACTTGGCAGCGCAGAGCGGCCCAATGGCTGCCCAGAGCGGCCCAATGGCTGCCCGCGGCGCCGGACGAACCAATAGGAGCGCAGAGACCGCGGCGGACGAACGCCCAGGCTGGTTTTTCCCGCGAAAGCCGGCTTTCTCTTAGAGGGCGGAGGTCCGTGTAGTGCACTCCTGCGAGGTGAGGGGATTGCGGGACCGCCTGGGGCAGCCTGGGCTGAGCATCCCCGCCGCCCCAGGCTGCTCAGCTTTCTGTCTCTTTGCTTGACCCAGGTACAGTCATGTCGGGCTTTGACGATCCCGGCATTTTCTACAGCGACAGCTTCGGTGGCGACCCCGGTGCGGAAGAGGGCCAGGCCCGCAAGTCGCAGCTGCAGAGGCGCTTCAAGGAGTTCCTACGACAGTACCGAGTGGGCACCGATCGCACGGGCTTCACCTTCAAGTACAGGTGCGGCAGTGTTGGGGGATGGGCTACGATTGCGCGCGTTTTGGGAGAGCTGGGGACATTGATGACTGTGGGGACCGATCCCCGGGTGCATGTGAACTGCTGCTGCTCACGGCTCCTCAATGCACCCTTCCTGCCTCCCTGCCCCTTTGTTGACCCTTAAAGGGATGAGCTCAAGCGACATTACAACCTGGGTGAATACTGGATCGAGGTGGAGATGGAGGACCTGGCCAGCTTTGACGAGGAATTGGCTGACTACTTGTATAAACAGCCGGCCGAGCACCTGCAGCTGGTGAGTAGCGCCCATATCAGAGCCTCCTAAAGCCTGGCCCTGATCCCTCACCAGCAGCGTATGCCTTTCCTCTTCTTCAGCTTGAGGAAGCTGCCAAGGAAGTGGCTGATGAGGTGACCCGGCCCCGGCCTGCTGGGGATGAACTGCTCCAGGACATCCAGGTCATGCTCAAGTCAGATGCCAGCCCATCCAGCATTCGGATTCTGAAGGTAGGCGGTTACTGAATGTGTAGTCAGGGTGGCATGGCCGCTGTGTGGTGCAGAAGGCTTCTGAGACACTAGAAGGCCTGGAGCACCAGATGTGTGACCCCTGATCAGGACATTTGACTTAACTTAGCTTTTATCCTGTGTAACTCAGTGGGTTGATGTCCTAAAGGGAAGGCAGAGTTGAGTTTTGCAGAACAACAAATATGGATAGGTGGGTTCCTACCCATTGGGGAGACTGAGAAAACAGTAAATGCTATCCATAAGTGGGAGGCAGAGGGAGAGGCCTGGTATACGCGAGACCCTGTCTCATAAAACAAAACAAGACAAAAGAAGGTGGGGACAGTGTGGCTATTGCTGAGAGGGTGGAGAGTTGACAAAGAACACTTTGAAGTACGTGTTGTTGGAGCTGAAATGGAATGATGTGTACCTAGTTAGGTCAAAACCTCCAAGACCCGGTCCACCAGGCTCAAGAAACAGTGGGTGCAGAGGCCCTGGTGTGACCGTGAAGGCTTGTTTGGAGGAACGGGAAGAAAGCAATATGTCTGGAGCCCCTTGAGCTTGCATGTTGGCAAAGAAGAGGCGGAGCGAGGGAGGATGATGTGGGTGTTTCTTGTCTTCTACCGCATGCAGTTCCTGGGATTAAACTCAGGTGTTCAGGGTTGAGGCAAGCGGGCGTCTTTCCTTGCTAAGATATCGCACTTATGTCAGGCAAAGCACTCTTGAAGTTCAGCTCTATACTGATACCTGAAATCTGGATTCATACGATTCTTCTGGCTGCTATGTAAAGGAGGAATTATAAAGTGGGCAGACATGGAAACAGGACAGAGAACATGAAGATGGTTACTGTTTTATCTTAGGATTGTTGAAGAAAGAACAGTACGTGTGGCCGTGCTTTGTGAGTGGTGTAGTGACATCTAGTTGTTAATCCATTCACTTGGTGTCACTCACCCATTGTGGACTGTGCCTATAGAAGGCTATAGTTCATTTTGTTTGAACCCACAGACCTGTGTCTTTTGGAGTCCCTGTCAACTTTAACTCTTGGTTAGTAGGATAGCATAACTTCCGGAAACAGCTCCGAGTCCTCTATGTGGGCTCCAGTGTCGGCTGTCTGGGTCCCACACTCTAGAGCTGAACTGCACCTCAGGTTCTGCCAGTGTGATGGCACTGGATCTGAGTGGGGGCCGCTGTTTCATTGGAAAGACAAGAGGGGCAAGCAAGCACTTGGGGGAATGTACTGCCAAGCCTGGCCGCAGGAGTAATTGGATCTCTAAAGCAATGATTCTAAAGGAGGGGGGGCTTCAACCCCATTGTGGGGTTTAAATTTTGATTCCCAGCAGAAACAAATTACAGTTATAAAGTAGCACCGAAAATAATCTTATGGTTGGGGGTCACCACAACCTGGACAACTGTATTAAAGTGTCACAGCGTTAGGAAGGTCAAGAGGCTCTGCTCTGAGGGGTTCCCCTGTTAGAGGGGCCGAGCCCCCTGCTTCTTTTCCTTTGTGGTGTTGGAGGTCTGGGGTACCTAGGTAAGTTTTCAAAAAAGTTGTTGTGTGGATTGTTCAAAGATTCTAATGTCGGGGCAGGTCCTTGTGTCTACTCTTACTCCCCAGAGGTGCTCACCCCGCCTTGTTTCTCCTCCATAGTGAAGGTTTCATAGGGCCTAGTGTGGATCCATAGTCCCTTTGCCCCAGAAAAGCTTGGAATAGGAAGATGGAGAAGAGAAATTTTGCTTGTTTTAGACTTATTTTTATATGAGTGTTTTATGTGTATGCCCGTGTGTATCTATGTGTACAATACATGCCTGCTGCTGCCTATGCTGTCAGACAAAATTGGGTCCCCTGGAACTTGAATTATGGGTGGATGTTTGTGGGCTGCTGTGTGTGTGTGTGTGTGTGTGTGTGTGTGTGTGGGTGGGTGGGTGGGTGGGCGTGCGCGTGTGTGTGCACACACGCCCTGTAACCACACTCAGGAGTTCCAGAAGGGTTGCCAGTGTTCTCAGCTGCTGAGCCATCTCTCTAGCCCACCCACCTATTATGAATGACGTACCACACATGGAAGTATATAGAGAAAAGTGTAATGAGCCCCAATATTGTTACTGAGATTGAGCATTGATATTGTCTGTTTTCCTGCTTTTTTTTCCTGTTTATTTCTGAAGAATTATAAGCTGAATGTTGTACATGCTTTTAACAGGCCAAAGGGTGGGATTCCTTTTTGGTTTTTCAAGACAGGGTTTCTTTCTCTATGTATCGCTGGCTGTCCTGGAACTCACTGTAGACGAGGCTGGCCTCGAACTCAGAAATCCGCCTGCCTCTGCTTCCCAAGTGCTGGAACTAAAGGCATGTGCTACCACCGCCTGGCAAGGGATTACAAATTTTATGCCAACCCTGGGTTTTATAGTAAGACCTTGACTTCTAAAATAACCCAAAATAAATTGAGAAAACCAAAAGTGGATTTTAAAGTTCATTACACTTGGTGTTTTATCTTTAAATACTTAAACATGTAATTTTTTACTACATTTACTTCTGTGTAGGGCAATTTGGTGGTTAAAGGACAGCATGAGGGAATTTGTTCTCATCTCTATGAGGGTCCTGGGGATTGACCACCCTGGGGGGTGGGGGGTTCAGGCTTGGTGGCAAGTAACCTATGAGTTATCTTGCTAGCCTCACAATATGTAGATGGGGGTTGTGGGAGACAGGGTTTCTCTGTGTAACAGCCCTAGCTGTCCTGAAACTCACTTTGTAGACAAGGCTTGTCTCAAACTCAGAGAGATCCACTTGCCTCAGCCTCCTAACTACTAGGACTAAAGGCATGTGTGTTAGGAAGAATCAAATGTTGTATTACGCTGCTATGGATCTTAAGTCTTTTATTCCAAAAGAACCCTCCTAACTCTCTGAATGTAATTCCTTTCTCAGTTACTAGAGTGTAGTGGAGGAAGGGCTGTTTTGTCCTGTAGGAGTGTGGCCTCGTAGATTTATACTGTGGCCTGCTTGGCTGGATTGAGACACACTATTATGGAACCTGGAGGTTAGTTCGAAGGTCTTGTTCCCTTACAGTGTGACATACTGAGCAGGAGTGTTCATGCGTGATGTTGGTGCTTTGTGCTGTGTTCTTATCACTGGCGTCCCTGTAGCCCTTTCACAGTTTAAGAGACCCAGCCAGCCTTGTGTATGTGTTTGTTCTCTAATCTTGCCAAGGTGCCCCGAGTTGGAGAGATGGCGGGGAGATTGTCCAGTCCTGTAGACTGGTGAGGTTGGCACAGGAAGCAATGGAATGTGTGAGAATGTCTCACTGTCTATAGTGAAGGTAATAGACTCTAAAAAGAAGGCTTGTCACACAGCTTACTGATTAGTAACAGGCCAGTCATTCTTTCTGTAGAAGGCCCTGGAGCTCTTGGAAAAAGTCTTATGATCTACCATGTCATTTCATCTGACTTCTAACAGTATATATCCCTGAAAGGTGGAGATTTTATTTTATTTTATTTTATATTTTGAAACAGGACTTCATTATATAGCAGCTCTGGCTTTCCTGGAACTTACTATATGGATTGGTCTGGCTTTGAACTCAAATCCACCTGCCTCTGTCTCTAAAGTGATAGTATCAAAGGTATGCCCATGCCTGGCTCAAGGAATCATTTTTACAGCATGACTATTAATGAAATGAATACATTCTAAAGAGACACTTTAGCTATCAGACTACTAAAACAACGGCCCCCTCCAAGAAGTTGGAATCTCATATTGGGAAAAGAAAAGCCTGAACCATTAGTAGAACTCTTGTCTCTAAAAATGGGGTTTATATTACAGAAACAGTGATGGGTCAGTGGTGGGTGGGAGCACACACCTTGATCCACCTGTCCTTTTTATTTTATTTTTTATTTTATTTATTTATTTATTTTTTCTCTCGAGACAGGGTTTCTCTGTGTAGACCAGGCTGGCCTCGAACTCAGAAATCTGCCTGTCTCTGCCTCCCAGAGTGCTGGGATTACAGGCGTGCGCCACCACTGCCCGGCTTAGGCTGTCCTGATAGTTCTTTTTTTTTTTTTAAAGATTGATTGATTGACTGACTGATTGATTGATTGATTGATTATATGTAAGTACACAGTAGCTGTCTTGAGACACTCCAGAAGAGCGCATCAGATCTCATTACGGATGGTTGTGAGCCACCATGTGGTTGCTGGGATTTGAACTTAGGACCTTTGGAAGATCAGTCAATGCTCTTTACCGCTGAGCCATCTCTCTAGCCCCCCTCCTCCCCCCAGCTTTTTTTAAACTTTGATCTCAGGATGCTTGAAGATGGGCTCGGGATGGGGGTGAGGGGTCCACTCTCTCTCTTTGCTCTTCTTCCCAGGGTGGCCCTATTGAACACGTCTCCCCTTTCTGCTTTTAACTGTGAATATGCCTATGTTAATGGGCTACTTGAGGATGAGTAGCTAATCTGGCTTCTTGATGTATAGGTGTGGCCCTATGTTTGGTAACATGATCATAGTAACATCACAATTAATAATTACTGTTAATATCCATCCAGATGTAGTCATTAAGATGAGGAAGCCTGACAGAATGTCGGTAGCAGTTGGTGACAGAATTGAGCTAGAACCAGGGCCTCTGTCCTGTGTCAGTTCTCTGGAACAGCATAGTAAGCTACTGTCAGAGCTGGAGTTTGGGTCTTCTGGTTTTGTTGTAAAATCTGTTTCATGTTTTCTTTGTCTCCCAGTCCCTTGCCTTGCTCTGTGAGACCCTTGAAAGTGAGGGCTCGTGCATGAGGCTCCTGGACCTGGTGTCCAGGGAACCTCACGTGAGATAGGTGCTCTGGAGCGTCTGAGCTAAACTAGGAGCTATGGCTTTGTCCCCTCCTCCAGATCTCACCCATGTCATTCCTCAGCCCTTCCTATATCGCCTTGTTCTCCTTAATCATCAAACCTCCTTGTGGCTTTGTTACAGTCAGACATGATGTCTCACCTGGTGAAAATCCCTGGCATCATCATCTCAGCCTCTGCAGTCCGTGCCAAGGCTACCCGTATCTCCATTCAGTGCCGCAGCTGCCACAACACCCTCACCAATATCGCCATGCGCCCAGGCCTAGAGGGCTATGCCCTTCCCAGGAAGTGCAATATGTGAGTGTATAGCCAGAGGGACTCTGGGAGAAATGACATAACCAAAGTATCCAGAAAGCGGGCAACCCTGGCAGTTGCTGCCTGGACTGCTTGTTAGAGACCTTAAAGCAAAGACTGGGTAGCACTATATCCTTGAGTGAGACAGGAACAATAAACCCAGCCCTTGTCCCTTCTTGTTGTTGAACTTTTGCCCCACCTGGGTAATCCACATGGCCTATGTGTGGAGTCCAAGGTTGGGAGGAAACAGTCCAGGAGATTGAGTCTAAGTGGGAACTGTTTCTCTGTGTAGCCCTGGCTGTCCAGGAGCTCACTCTTGTAGACCAGGCTGGCCTTGAACTCAGAAATCTGCCTGCCTCTGCCTCCCAAGTGTTGGGGGGCATGTGCCATCACCACCTGGCTGACAGAATCTTCTAAAGCTAACTGGATTGCTGGGCTTCACCCAGTGTGCCTAGTGCACTGCCTAAGAACATAGCTTGATATTATCATATCATTAAACTACAGAGGCAGAATGCGTGGACTTCTAGTTAGGAGGACTTAATTTACTGTTTGGTTTTTAACAGAAAATGTTTACTGACTCTGACCTAACTACTTGCTCCTGGTTGCTTTTGGCTTTCTCTTCTAGTTTCTTCTCAGCTTCCACATTGCCTGAGGCATATTGGCATTGCCTTCACCTGCTGCCACAGAGTTCCGCATTCCTATCCCCTTGTCCACCTTCACTGCTCCTCAGTCTATGCCCTATACAGGAAGAGGGTGACTGGGCTCTTCCATAGGCTGCCTTGCTCTAGTACACCGTCCTTTTCTCCCTAGACGGTCTTCCCTCAGGCTGCCACAGTGTCCCTACTTCTTCAGGCTCCTTACATGTCCTTGTCACCAAAGGTGCCTCCCTTATCCTATGTTTGCATTTGGTACACATATGCCTACACACTCTCATCTGCCTATTTTTACTGCATGCCTTTATACTATGCATATGGTTGTCAATCCTGATGGGAACTTAGCTTCACAGACCCAGGACTTGAGGTTTACTGCTATGCGTCCTTAGCTATATATTGGCTTTCTGTAGAGACCTCAGAGTCTGTACCCTCAGAATGGTGTAGAGGTAGTAAAATCTCACTGGAAAAGACACTAGGCTAAGAATAGGTTTTAGTAAGGGATTTGATGATAAAGCTCGTCCTTCACCTGTGAGTACAGGAGGCCTCATGAGGGAACTGTGAGTGACTGCCACCTCAGTGTGACACGAAGAAGCCACAATACCTGAAGATCTGAATTTGGATCTGGCACATTGCCATCATGGAAACTGTCCTAGGCTTTTGCCAGATATGTCCCAGCTCTGCCTTATAATGCTGCTCCCTCTTAAGGCTGGCTTGTTGAATGGGTGAGCGCCACCTTTGGGTTCTCGGGGTAGCTCTAGTGACCACTTCTTCCCCTGCCCAGGGATCAGACTGGGCGCCCAAAGTGCCCACTGGACCCATACTTCATCATGCCTGACAAGTGCAAGTGTGTCGACTTCCAGACTCTGAAACTGCAGGAGCTGCCTGACGCCGTCCCTCACGGTGAGATGCCCAGGCACATGCAGCTTTACTGTGACCGGTGAGTGAGTGTGCTGGGGCTGTGCTGGGTCCATGGCACTCCAGTGACATGGAGATCATCTGGTGCACAGCGTGCAGGCTGGAGCTCTTGCTTTGCCTCGTCCTCCTCATTGACTGTCATTTTCTATCTCCCATAGTCCACTATGTCCACTCCTATTTTACATGGCTACTGTAAACTGGGGGAGGTCAGATGACTTTGTGAGTGGAACTAAGGCCTGTGCGTCTTCCAGGAGAGTCTCTAGCCCTTTGAGCACAGAGCTGGGTAACCAGTGGCACTGCTGGCTCCTATCTAGCCTGCTGCCAGACGCGACGTAGACTGTCTGGGTTTTGTTGGATAGTTACAGAATGATGTAGATGAAGGCCTACAGATTCCTGAGTTCTTCCCTGGGCTCACATGCCTGATGATGAGTGCAGATGTAAAGGTTTCTGGAGTGGATCCTCAGGTGTCAGCCTTATCATTGGCAAGAATGTGCACTCAGAATCTTGGGAAAGCTATATGCCAAGTCCCAGTTTTTTTTTTTTTTTCTTTTCATCAGTAAAATGGCCTGGACTATATTAGAGTGCCTGAAAAGGGGTATCAAGAGTTTAACACAATTCTTGAGCACAATTGAGTGTGTTATTAGAGTATTCTCTAAGTATCCAAAGGGCTTGAGAATTACATCATGGAATGAGTAGGAAGTTAATAGGACAGTGTAGCTGGCAGAGACAGTTCTCAGTAAAACTAATTTGATAGTATATAGAACATCTTTGAGTTTGTTACCTTGCTTGTTTCCCAACAGCTGAGACAAGTCAGAGTTATCTCTTTAAGCTCAAAGAGGCACAGTGACTTCTGAATCCACACAGTTACTGAATTCACAGTTATTTTATGGTCCTTTAAGCATCACTGATTCCAGGGAAACCTGGAGACTTTGATCGATTAACATCTTTTTTTTTCTAAGATTTATTTATTATTATATCTTAGTACACGGTAGCTGTCTTCAGACACACCAGAAGAGGGTGTAAGATCTCATGACGGGTGGTTGTGAGCCACCATGTGGTTGCTGAGAATTGAACTCAGGACCTTTGGAAGAGCAGTCAGTGCTCTTACCTGGCTGAACCATCTCACTAGCCTCTTGAGTTCGGTGAGAATCAGGCCAGTATCATAACACTGTACTAACTGTCCAGACTGACATGTAGGTAGCAAGAGTAGGGAAAGGCTCTTTTACTCTAGACCGTGCAGGGATTGAGCTGACTTGATGGTGATACTTGGGTAGAAAAACTATGCTGCTCCCTTGTCACCCTGGATCTGATTTGCTTTTATCTCCCCTGTACTTTACTTAGGTACCTATGTGACAAGGTTGTTCCTGGGAACAGGGTCACTATCATGGGCATTTATTCCATCAAGAAGTTTGGCTTGAACCCGAGCAAGGGCCGTGACAGGGTGGGTGTGGGCATCCGGAGCTCCTACATCCGGGTGCTGGGCATCCAGGTGGACACAGATGGCTCTGGTGAGTTGCTTTGAATTTCTACACTTCCCTTAGCAAGCTGCTCACGTGATAACTAGGCATTCTTGAGTTGCTCAAACTAGGATGTGCTTTGTGTGTGTGTGTGTGTGTGCGTGCGTGTGTGTATACTAAGCAAATATTCTACTACTTAGCTTTATTCCCTATCCTAGAGTGTTCTTTTTTTTGTTTGTTTGTTTTTGAGACAGGGTTTCTCTGTGTAGCCCTGACTGTCCTGGAGCTCACTCTGTAGACCAGGCTGGCCTCGAACTCAGAAATCCGCCTGCCTCTGCCTCCCAGAGTGCTGGGATTACAGGTGTGCACCACCAACGCCTGGCGAGTGTTCATTTTTTACAGTAAGCAAAAATTTGTTGTTTGAGGTCAGCCTGGTCTACAGAGTGAGTTCCAGGACAGCCAGGGCTACACAGAGAAACCCTGTCTCGAAAAAACAACAACAACAAAAAAACCCAAAACAAACAAACAAAAATTGTTGCCCTAAAATGTCTGTCTATTTATTGGTATAGTTGTAGCTCCTGTCCTGAGGTTGTTGCCTAAATGCATGATTGAGTTGTATGACTCAGTGCTATAGATGGGATGTAGTGTGTCCTGTGCTGCATCTTAGTAGATGGAGAGGAAAAAGTGCATAAGGGTTGAGCAGATAGGACCTAGTTGGGACAGAGAGCCACTAAGGGACAGTTATCTGACACTGAACTACTTTAATTGAGGTGTTGAAAAGGATCTAGAGGCCGGGCAGTGGTGGCGCACACACGCCTTTAATCCCAGCACTTGGGAGGCAGAGGCAGGCAGATTCTGAGTTTGAGGCCAGCCTGGTCTACAGAGTGAGTTCCAGGACAGCCAGGTCTACAAAGAGAAACCCTGTCTCAAGAAAAAAAACAAAAAACAAAACAAACAAACAAACAAAGGCCCCCAAAAAACCAAACAAACAGGGGCAGTGGGAGCCACCTTGAGATTGGTCCCTACCTATGGTCTAGAGTGGTGGAGTTATGAGTGTTGGGTCCATAGTCTATGTTGGGAGAAACACCTTTGGTTAAAACTGGAAAGGCCACGTGTTCATCTAGCCATATTCCAGACTTTCACTCTCCTTGACTTGCCATGTCAATGTATTTCCGTCTTCTGAAACTAGCCTTCCTTAGCCTTCTCTTCTCTTCCCTTGCTTAGCAAGTCCTCCAGATTCTCCTCAGTTTCCTATGTATTTTATTTAAATCCCCTCGCCTCAGTAAGTATGCTGTTTGGCTGTCCTGCTTTCATAGCCACTTCTTACCTTCCTGCTCTTGAGTCCCACTCTTTCTCCAGGGATGGTTTTTCAAGCCCCCCTGCCACTTGGTCCCACACTCTTCACTTGATCCTACCTCCTTTCCGCAGCAGCTCGAGTGAACCAGGCTGTTTTGACCAAGCAATTGCACTGGCTGTCTATTCTGTCTGCATTATGAGAGACTTTCCAGGGGTCTCCAAGGACTGTGTGATCTGGCCTGATTGTTGGGAACCTTCTTTTCCTCTCTGGACCCTTGAGATGTGAAAGACTGATAGAGCCCTGTGCCCTAACTTTCCTGAGGGAGACTGTCTCCTGGTGCTAAGAGCTGTTGGCGGGTGTGTGTGTGTGTGTGTGTGTTGATGGGCATCAGGGTGTTCCTGATCTGGACTAGGCCCAGCAGTAGGCTGGAGGAGAAGCCTCACTTATGCACCTGCTCTGTCCTAGGCCGCAGCTTTGCTGGGTCTATCAGCCCACAGGAAGAGGAGGAATTTCGTCGCCTGGCTGCCCTCCCCAACATATATGAGCTTGTCTCCAAGAGCATTTCCCCCTCCATCTTTGGGGGCATGGATATGAAGAAGGCCATTGCCTGCCTGCTTTTTGGGGGTTCCCGGAAGAGGTGAGGGGTCTGGGAGGAGGGTGCTGATGACAAGGCTGCTGCAGGTGGACCTCTGTGTGATGAGGACCAGGTGTTCTTCCGTGGTCCCTCAGCCTGCTGGCACTGGGGAGCCCAGTGGAACACCATTGGCCTAGGCTCTGTGGTCTAGTGATGAAACCTTGAACCATAGTTTCTATGAATGAGACATGTGACATACCTAACACTTAAAAAGTGTCATGTGTCCTTTTCCCTCCCTCCCTCCCTCTCTCCCCCCTTCTTTTCTAAAGATTTATTTATTATATATGAGTACACTGTAGCTGTTTTCAGACACACCAGAAGAGGGCATCAGATCCCATTACAGATGGTTGTGAGCCACCATGTGGCTGCTGGGAACTGAACTCAGAACCTCTGGAAGAACAGTTTTAACCACTGAGCCATCTCTTCAGCCTTCTTTTTCTTTCCTTTTTCTTCCTTTTTTTTTTTGGGGTTTTTTTTCGAGACAGGGTTTCTCTGTGTAGTCCTGGCTATCCTGAAACTCACTCTGTAGACCAGGCTGGCCTCGAACTCAGAAATCCGCCTGCCTCTGCCTCCCAAGTGCTGGAATAAGAGGCGTGCGCCACCACTGCCTGGTTCCTTTTTCTTTCTTTTTCTTTTTTTTTCTTTTGGTTTTTCTTTTTAAATAGGTCTTATTATGTAATCAAGCTGTCCTTCAAACTCATGATCCTCCTGCTTCAGTCTCCCAGATTCTAAGATTACAGGTGTGTTGGTCACCATTCCTGGCTTCCTATATCCTTTTGAAACTCTGAAATAATTGAGTTATAACTGAGTTGCTCAGACAGTAGCAGCAATGACAGAATATACTAGTGGCTACTGTTTAATATGCTTTTTGTATGTTGAGAGTATTCTCGTAAGTGCTTAATCTGTCCTGAACCCAGCCGCCCTCTCAGCAGTCTATATGGATGTTACTGTTGCGTTTGTTTCATAGATGGGGAAACCGAGGACTTGCTTGAGGTAACAGGTGGACTGGATGCTGCCCTGTGGCTACTCGGCAGTGTGCACAGCTCTCAGTGCCATTTCTGTTAGGTCCGTACCTGAGAAATACCTTACCCTCCAGTGTTAGGCTAGGAACTAGAGAACTGGGTGTGGGCTTGGTTTCATTTCCACCTGTTCTGAGACTCTTAGGGGAGGGTGACCAGCCCCACATAAAGCCATGAGTGCTGATGTACAACTATAATGCTAGAATCTGGAAGACTGAGGTGGGAAGATCATGAGTTAGTTCAGAGGATAGCCCTCAAGTAGATTCTTACTTTGTCTTCTACCTACCTATCTTCTAGGCTCCCAGATGGACTCACTCGCAGAGGTGATATCAACTTACTGATGTTGGGAGACCCTGGCACAGCCAAGTCTCAGCTTCTGAAGTTTGTGGAGAAGTGCTCTCCCATTGGGGTAAGTGGCTGGGGACAAATTTCTTGTGACTTAGGTATCAGGGAGGAAGGCTACAGGGAGTTGAGAGTTGCCTAGTTCCTGGACATGCGTGGGATCTGATTCAACCAGATCCTCTTCCTCATTCTTCTTGGCTGTGGTCAGGACGGCAGAAGGGGTTTGAGAAGGAAGGTGTATGTGTGTAGGGAGGGTGATAAGAGCATTGGGTCGGGTCAGGCCTGGTTTGCTTCTCAGCCTGGTAGTAACTGCATGTGGACTTGGAAAATCAGCTCAGCTATTTGCTGAGTAATGTCACTGCTTATGCTAATAGCTGGAATCAAGAAGGACCAGATGCTTGCTGAAGTACATGCCAAGTTTTTACTCATTTAACTGTCTTCTTGTAAAGTACTACTGCTCATGTTATGGATTGGATGCAGGGGCGGAGCAGTAAAGTATCTTGCTCAAGATCCCACTGCTGGGGAACTTTAGAACAAGATTCAAGCCAGTGTGTCTGATGACCCAGGTGCTCTGGGTCTGGAAGGATCAGGGAAGCGGTGGATGTGACAACTGACTAGTGGTTGGTGCAGTGGGGAAGTGGTGGTTTTAGATGGACAGAAGGTGTGCTAAGTTAATCACATTGGCACTGTCTCATAGAAATACAAAGGCCTGAAAATGTAAGTTGTGTCATTTTTTTTCCCTTGAGACAGGGTTTCTCTGTATAGCCCTGGCTGTCCTGGAAACTCACTTTGTAGACCAGGCTGGCCTCGAACTCAGAAATCCGCCTCCTCTGCCTCCCAAGTGCTGGGATTAAAGGCGTGCGCCGCCGCTGCCCAGCAAGTTGTGTCATGTTAAATCTTATAGTATCTACATTTAGAAAGTAAGAATAGGTGGAATTAATTTGTATAATCTGTTTAGCCTATAGTTCAATATAAGCTTTTTTTTTCCAATGTAGATAAACACCAAACCTTGTGCATGTTAGGCAAATATTTTACCACTGAGGTGCATCGCAGACCTATTTCATGCCAGTATTGAATACTTGGCATTCATGTTAGCACAGTGTGATTTGAGTATGCCCCACATGTACCTCAGGTAGGAATGACTATATTTCTTTTCTTTTTTTTTCTTTTTGGTTTTTTGAGACAGGGTTTCTCTGTATAGCCCTGGCTGTCCTGGAACTCACTCCATAGACCAGGCTGGACTCAAACTCAGAAATACGCCTGACTCTGCCTCCCAAGTGCTGGGATTAAAGGCATGAGCTACCACTGCCCGGCTTGGATTTACTATATTTCAAGGGGTCTGGCAGTATGTAGAATACAGGTCTTCACAGATGATGGACTCAGGGTAGAGACATCCTAAAAGCCAGGAGTCCCCAGCCCTGAAGCCAGCTTCAACTTTGTCCTTTTATGGGAATCAATACTTATGTCACAGGGATGTGCTGTAGCTCAGGTGAGCCTTCCAAAGAGGAAGGAAAGGCTGAGGCTCAGTTAGGCCTTGAGTTCTGTACTGTTGAACCAGTTTTGCAGTGTGGTGTACGTAAGTCACAGCCCTCTGAGGCTTTGCCCTTTGGGGCTAGCACTAAGTACTGACACCTCCTGTCTCCCACAGGTGTACACATCTGGGAAAGGCAGCAGTGCTGCTGGCTTGACGGCCTCAGTGATGCGAGACCCCTCATCTCGAAACTTCATCATGGAAGGTGGAGCCATGGTTCTGGCCGATGGTGGGGTTGTCTGTATTGATGAGTTTGACAAGGTGAGTCTAAGTCTTCTAGTCACAGGACTGGGTTGTGTGGCCACAGGTGTGGTAGCAGATACCACTTCTGAGAGACGTCTGAGAGACGTATGTGTAGTTCTTGTGCCCATCACTCTGGGGGAACTTGGGATAGGTTGTTTTGCCTCTCTAGGGTACTCTGGAAATTCGGGAACATAAAAGCCAATTCTATGTAATTATCTCCTATGGTTGGCCTGAAGCCTACTCCAGAATGATAGCAGTTCCTAGTTACTTTTCTGCCACTCTTGTCTGCTTGGGTGAGGATTCTGAGACAGACTTTTCAATGCAGATGCGGGAAGATGACCGTGTAGCAATCCATGAGGCTATGGAGCAGCAGACCATCTCCATTGCCAAGGTGAGTGGCCACCCTCCTTCAGCAGTCCTAAGAGCTCCTAAGGCTGGAGCCAAGTCCTCTGTGCCCAAGACTGTGCTTGGGGGAGCAAGAGCGCACACTGCAAGCATGTACACATGCATGTGCATGTATGTAGTGTATAAGTTCATGTTCATACATGATGAGAGGCCTGCCCCAGGATTTTTGGTTATTTGCTCCATTTTCTCCCCTTTCTACTTCATTCAGGCTGGGATCACTACCACCTTAAACTCTCGCTGCTCTGTTCTGGCTGCAGCCAACTCAGTGTTTGGCCGATGGGATGAGACAAAAGGGGAGGACAATATTGACTTCATGCCTACCATCTTGTCCCGATTTGACATGATCTTCATCGTCAAAGATGAGCACAACGAGGAGAGGGACATGGTATGTCTCAGGGGCTAGGCTGGTGGCAACAGATAGGTGGATAAGAGATTTAGCACAGAAATGCTAGTGGTCAGATAGTTTGGGAGGAAGCGTATGAAATGACTTGTTAGCTTATGGAGTGTTGGAGAGGAACCTAGAGTCCTAAGACCTAGTCCTACATATGTCCTGTATGATTTTTTTTTTGTTTTTGTTGTTGTTGTTGTTTTTTGTTTTAAGCAAGAAGCTAAAAATAATGAGCTCTGCCCTCCACCCTTGTTAGTAAATTTCTGAAAGAAAATAGTTTATGGAATTTGGTAAGCCCATAGGTATAGTGCCCATGAGAATCTAGGTTGTTGGACCAGCTGTCTGTTTCTGCTTCCCTTTCGGGGGCTTTATTCTTAGACAGTTGCTCCCTGTGATGGTAAAAACAAAGCCTGCCTTGGCCAGGCTGAGGGATGCAGGCTTTCTGAACTCTGGCTGGCTGGCTCAGACTCCTTCAAGATGGCTGATTCAATCTGGTACCTCTTGGCTTCACTGAATTTCTCTCCTTGGTCTCAAACTAACTTTAGCAACATGTTTTAATTTTCTGGTTCCTTCTCATTTTCTAGCTTGTTCTGTCTTCACCTCTGCTTAGCTTGTTCTTCCCCTGAAACATGTCCCTGTACAATTATCCCAGTAAAACTGCCTCCTCCTTTTCTTTGTACTGCCCCTTAACATCTTTTTCTTTTCTTGTGATACTTGGGCATATCCTTTTCTGTCAGATCTTTCACTGATTGTCTGCCACTCAATTAGATATCACTTTCAAACATGGATGTTTTATTCTACAAATTAACTTTACCTTCATTGTTTAGGATTAAAGGGCTGAGCCATACCACAAGAAGAAAAAAAATCTCAGGGTTTACAGTGTGATCAAATAGCCTACAACATGAGCTATTGATTTAACTGCCCTGAAAGGAAGAGGGTGAAGCCTTTTCCGTTAGTTCTGATAGAAGTGGCAGAATGGCTTGGAGATTGTCCAGTCTCCATGCTTAAGTAGATACTTGCCTTAGTTAGGGCAGACAGCCATGTTCCACCTCATTGGCTTGGATGTGTCCAGTGTCCATGCTTACGGAGATAGATGCTTGCCCCAGTGAGGGTGGGCAGGCCAAGGGACTAGAACAGAAGCACTTGCCATATTATTTCGTCTTGTCTGTTAAACCTGTGAGCTGACCTAGTGTTCCCTATGCTCCTTAGATGCTGGCCAAACATGTGATCACTCTGCATGTGAGTGCACTGACGCAGACACAGGCTGTGGAGGGAGAGATCGACCTGGCCAAGATGAAGAAGTTCATTGCCTACTGCCGAGCGTGAGTGCTGGGAGTAACTTGGGCTTTTGGATGGAGGGAGAGCCTGGTCCTGTTCTGCTCCTTACTCAGGATTACCTGGTAACCCTGTTCTGAACTTTGTTCATTCTTCCCTGTCACTGTGACCGGCTCCATGATTTAAGTTTTCTCATCCTCTTAAGTCAGGGAGGTGGAGTGAGGAGCTGGAGACTGCTGGGAAGCCTGCTCCTTGGTGGGCCTCTGCTCCTGCGGGGCCCTCAGTGACTGGAGCAGTGTACACCTGGTGGCTAGACAGCATACTGCAGCCAGCATCAAGAGTAGTTTTCTGCACATAATGTTCAGACTCCCCACTTTCTCAGAGAGGTGCCATGTATGCAGATGTCTGACACCTGCTGATAGCCAGATCAGGTTTTTCTTAAATCTCTTTCAAATGACTTGCCAGCTATATTATGAGCAGGAAGCTGCATTTGGGAACATTCATCTTTGCGAGCCAATAGAGGCCTGGGAGCAGGGAGGGGGCAACCTCAGATTCTGTTCTGGCCTTACTCTAATTCACTGCAATCTGCAGGAGGTGTGGACCTCGGCTATCAGCAGAGGCAGCAGAGAAGCTGAAGAACCGATACATCATCATGCGGAGTGGGGCTCGTCAGCATGAGAGGGACAGTGACCGTCGTTCCAGCATCCCCATCACTGTGCGGTGAGCAAGTGGGTGGGCTCCCCGCAGAGAGCAGGACCAGTTGGCCACTGCCATTCTCATAATGTACGCCCAGGGCGGTCATCTGGGACCACCCATGTGCTGTGGCTTCCTAGTTATTTGTTTAGTTGTGTGTATTTGAGGCTGGGGATGCCTGGGTAGGTTTCACTTCAGTATTTTGCCTGCCTTCCCTCTTTGAGAGGTAGTCTGAGGAAAGAGTAGGACTCTGTCGTAGCCTCTGACTGGCTATGTAACAACAGGGATATTCTACAGATCTTTACTGGGTCTCAATTTTTCTTTATACTTCCCCCACTAGGGTTGTCATTCATAGACAGTATAGTAAGAGCTGGGGCCTACCTGAGCTGAATTATACCTCCGCATTGATTGGTTACAAGTGGATCTGGTTGTGTGTAATGAAACTCAGACAGTAGCTTACGTTGGACGTTTATTTTCACTATTCAACTTTGGGAAGTAGTTCATGGTGTTTTTTGCAGCTGTGATCTTGGGCTCCATTACATTCACCTCTACCAATCTTTCAGCCCTATATGGCTTTAGCCATCATTTCCACATTTTGAGCACCGAGAGAGACAGTGGGAGGAAGACATGCTTTTTTATGGATACTTCTGACATTTTCATATGATGCATGGATTTAGAACTTATAGGCCACACCTAGACCAGAAAGGCAGGAAATATCCTTTAGCAAGCAGCATATGCTGGAATAAAATTTGGGTTCAGGTAGGAAGAATAAAGGGTAATTGATATTCGGGATAGCCAACAAACTCCCCTGCAGTCCTAACAACCTTGGCCATGCTTCTTCCTGGAGGATCAGAGGAGGGAATGTGGGCTGGGGCCTTTGAGTACTTTATTGCTCCTGCAGGCAGCTGGAGGCTATTGTGCGCATAGCCGAGGCCCTCAGTAAGATGAAACTGCAGCCCTTTGCCACTGAGGCCGATGTAGAGGAGGCGTTGAGGCTGTTCCAGGTGTCCACACTGGATGCTGCTTTGTCTGGCAATCTGTCGGGTGAGTAAGTGCTGGGCCGTGGTCTTGGACTGTAGGATAGAGGTTTAGTTAGCTGGTGGCCTGCAGGGGGCTGCTTTTGATATTAGCCTTCCCCGCTTCTCTCCTGGATGTTTTAGCTATTGTAGGGGAAGGAGCTTCTCCGAAGACCTCTTGAGTCAGTTCATTAAAAGTAATTGTAGGCCTGTCACTGGTAAAGAATGGCTGTCAGCTCTCCCTCCTGTTGAGCTCAGAACTATTACAGAGTTTCCCAATTTGTGGCCTCTTGTTTTTTTGACAACCATCTCTGATAGTCCTTCCTATCATGGAGATGAGGCTGACAGAGCTTGTGTGGTGTCATGGTCACCAGTCTTGGTGGAATACAGGCCTGTTGGCCCCTGAACTTTAATGTTTGCTGCCTGCTTTCAGCCAGTCTTCTGAGATTGGCGATATGCCAGCCTCTTCAGAGTTATACCCACCCTAATCTGGCAGTAAATCTGGCTTATCATTTGCCAATCACTGTCTAGATGCCAGGGCTGTAAGCAAGTAGTTCCCAAGGTTCCTGTCCCACCCCTTCCCAAGCTTTCTAACCTTTCTTGGGGGGTATAGGTGAGGAGGTTGTTAGAGGTGGTGAGGGAAAGGGATGAAGAGGGGCGCTGACAGCAGGGCCAGGGATGGTGGAGACTGGCTCTCCTTATTTGGTAACACTGTACACCTCCTGCTTCCCCGGGGCTTCTCATGGATGGCTCCTCTCAGATTTGTACTCTAGAGGGCCCTCCCTGCCTTCCCTCCCTTCTTTCTTTCTTCAACTCAAAACTTACACTTCTGCTGGGCAGGTGCAGAGGCAAGATAATCTCTTGAGTTTGAGGTTTGAAGCCAGACAGGGCTATACAATGACACTGTCCCTCAAAAATGATGAAGTAATAAACCCAACCATGTAAAAACTCTGCTTCCTTTAGAATCTCTCTGGGGCCGTTGCTGTTCTCTTGGTATGTGTAGCCCAGAGGGTCTCAGTTACCGTGATGTCTCTGCTGTCTAGCTCTGCGCCTGTTGCATGACCTCTGTTACCTTTCCCTCTGCCTAGAGCACTCTTCCTTCCACATGTTACTTGATTCTCAGGTTCAGGCCGCTCTAGTTAGAGACTGTCGTCTCTCTGGCCCTCCCAGTATGAGATTTCTTCCCCCTCCCAGTATGAGATTTCTTCTTCCCCTCCCCACCCCCCACCCCCACCTCCCCGCCCCCAGACAGGGTTTCTCTGTGTAGCCCTGGCTGTCCTGGAACTCAATCTGTAGACCAGGTTGGCCTCGAACTCAGAAATCTACTGCCTCTGCCTCCCAAGTGCTGGGATTACAGGCGTGCGCCACCACCGCCCGGCAGGAACTGGGATTTCTAGCACCCAGTTTCCCTATTGCACTCTCACAGGGGTGGAGGGCTTCACTACCCAGGAGGACCAGGAGATGCTGAGCCGCATTGAGAAGCAACTCAAGCGCCGTTTTGCCATCGGCTCCCAGGTGTCTGAGCACAGCATTGTCCAGGACTTCACCAAACAGGTGAGCCTTTCCAACCCTGCTAGTTCTCAGTCTGGTTCCCACTCAGCTGTCACATGAAGTTTTCTGTGCTCAGCAGAGGGGTGCTGGGATGGGGTGTTGGAGCCTCTGTCCCCTTCGTAGGAACTGCAACAGTCTACAGTTGGGGTTGGCTATTTATAGGGAAAGGAAGAAGCCAGGTCTGCAGAAACCAGCACCCAATTTCCCATCTCTTAGATTTTCCCTTGTTTGGATCCTTAAAAGGTAGGGAGGACCAGAGCCAGATGAGTTAGCCCTGCAGAGAGGGCTACTAATTCCATGCACAGGAGATACTGTTTTGGGGTACCAGGAGGAGTCAGTGCCCTTTAAAATCGTGATAGCCCTGGTTTCTGTGTTTTGTTCCCTTTCCTGTGTATCTGCTCAGTTTGCTTCTGGAAGTAAATTATACAGTAGCGGGTACTTGGCCTCGAAGTGAAGAGATTAGTATGACTGAGGCTGGGGCTGGAGAAAGCTTGATTTCTACGGTCACAGAGACTTAAGTCCTGGCTCACTTAATTGCTGTATGACCCAAACAAGTGGAAGTCTGTGCCTATTTCTTCCTCTGTAAAAGGAGATTATTCCTAATACTAACTAGGTGCATAAAGTCAATATAGGACTGTACTTGCCTAGTACACAGGAGGCATCACGTAGGAGCCTATCTGAAGTCCAGGGAGAATGGATGTGGGTATTTTTTCTCTGTTTAAAATTGTCTGTGATCCGGGGATGCATCAGCTCCCTTGATCATAATGATACACCTGTGCATCTGCCTTGTGCTCCCTCCTACAGAAATATCCCGAGCACGCCATCCGAAAGGTGCTGCAGCTCATGCTGCGCAGGGGTGAGATCCAACACCGCATGCAGCGCAAGGTGCTCTATCGCCTCAAGTGAGCTGCCCTTCAACCCTCAGCCGGGAATGCTGCTGCCACCACCGCCCACCTCCCGTCAGTGCCGGTGCACTGCTCCAGACCTCCCTCTGCCTGCCTCCCTGCCTCAGACTGCTGTCGGCAGCACATCTGCAGCCTCATGTACTGTGTTTGGGTGTCTGAGGGCTGTCTGTTCTGGGTGCCTAGCTTGTCCAACCTCCCCAACGAGTGGAGCAGGACCAGGCCCTGGCTGTAGATGGCTCTGTATGTTGGCTCCCGGGCCACTGCCTGCCAAGCTTCTTTGTGTGTTCAGAGGAAATAAAGTGAGTTGCTAAGGATAGTGGGGGCCTTATGACAGTAGTGCTCTGAATACGAGGTTGACTCTTTCAGCTGTCTTCAGCAGCTCCTGATGTAAGCACTGGATCATTCATTCAGCTGTCTGCCTCAGTTTCCTAATCTGCAAACAAATTTGACGAAGCTGAGCTCAGTGAAGTGAGTGGCTGTCAATGAAAAACCCAAGCAGACGCCAGTGTAGAAAGTCTCCAGGGCTTTATTTACAGCAAGTGGGCCTTAGTGGTATGCGTGTCACTGGGGGAGGAACCAGACTTCAGGGTTTGCTGTGAAGACCTGAGTAGGCTTCAGCACAGTAGGAGATACTAGTGACAACATTGTATCACTAAAGTGCCGAAGATTATGCTTTTAGAAATCTAGAATTTACAAAATGAAGGAAAAGTCAGTGGAATAAAGTATTTGTTATTTGAAATACATTTATAAACGGGAAGCATCAAATTAACTGAACATACTAGTGCTGAAAACATTTCAGTCACCGACGGTAAAGCGATGGTAGGAGGAAGGTTTCAGAGAACAGGAAGTATATCCACAGGCCTTCTTTCTCATAGTTGGCATTCTGTGCTGAAATTGCTGTTGCTTGAGGTGTCTGCTTCTCACTTCCTCCTGGAAACGCGCTTGCTCCTGATGAGCGGCCACAGCCATCTTTTTGATTGAAATGCAAACTTGGAATGGAGTGTGCTTGTCTGGAAGGCGAGCTTGGGGAGAACATTTCATCCTACTTGAAGCTGCAGGGACGTGCTGGCCGGCAGGGGTGGTTAGTCGAGTGGAAGGTCCCGGGGTGATGTCTGTTTCCAGACCACGGCTGGCAGGCACAGTGCTAAGGGAGATGACAAGCTTGGCTGGCAGGGAGCGGGCAGTCTCGGTGTGTAGCACAAGGAAAGATGCCCAGGAAAGTGGATATCCAGGAATTGAGGATTGGTTGGTTTCTGAGTCTGAACTTGATCCTAACCTTGAGTTCTACAAGACACTGGCCCGAGCTGCTGTGGCTAAGTTCCTCTAGCCCTTCCTCTTTCCTCCCCTTCTCATGGTCCATGAGCGTCTGAGAGAAGTGGGATTTGAAGCAGTGTTCTGAGGATTCAGCCCTGCGCCTTGCTGTGTGTGCTAAAAGGCTTTCATTGCTTCCCCTGACAGCAGCTTGGTTTTCACTTATTTTTGCCTTGGCATGCTTGGGCCTCCTGGTCCCTTGCCCAAGGTATAGACATTTCACATCCCCTGGTTGGTCTTTCATCTTAAATATTATTTGTCCTTAGTCATATACTCATTTCATGCAGTGGGAGAGGATTCTACTGTAATGTATACTTTGTGAAGGATTTCTGGCAAAATTCTAAGCAACTGTTAATGACAAGCTGTTGGGAATCACAGACACTGGTCACCGAAGTCACCATAGAAGTCTTTCATGCAGTGAAGATTATAGGCCAGACATGGAAGTTAGCATCCCTGTGGCTCCCATATTTAGGAGATGGAAGGAAGCAGGCAGATGAGGAGTTCAGGGCTGTCCTCAGTCTCAACGGGTTCAAGGCTACAAGGTGGGATACAGGAGCTTGGCCCTTTTTCAAAAACAATCTACATAAGAATGCATTTGTGAGCCGGGCAGGGTGGTGCACGCCTGTAGTCCTAGCACTTGGGAGGCAGAGGCAGGCGGATTTCTGAGTTTGGGGCCAGCCTGGTCTACAGAGTGACTTCCAGGACAGCCAGGGCTACACAGAGAAACCCTGTCTCGAAAAAACCAAAAAGGAAAAAAAAAAAAACACCAATGTTTGTGAAAATACTAATTTACAGGAACATTTGCAAATATCAGAATAAAACCAATTCACTTATTTTTAAATTATTTTTGATTTTTATCTTGCATGCATTGGTGTTTCTGCCTGCATGTACGTCTCTGTGAAGGTGTCAGATCTTGGGTTTTCACATATTTGTGAACTGCTGTGTAGGTGCCGAGAATTGAACTGGGTCCTCAGGAAGGGAAGTCAGTGCTTTTAATTTCCACCCCTCAGCCCAAAAGAAACCACAAAACTAAGGAATTTCAGGATTTTAGAAATACAAAAGATTAATTTTCTCAGCCTCAGACTGTTCAGGTGGTAGTGGCAGAAGATGCACACTTCACAGGGTAATTTTGTAAGGTTTTCATTTCTGTTAAGTATGTTATGATTTTACATGTAAATCATTCATATTGTGTGCGTGGGTATGTATTCATTCATGGGTGTGTATGTGTTGGTCCTGAATAGCATGCCACATGTGTGGAGCTCAAGGGGCAACTGCTTGGAGTCTGTTCTCTCCTTGCATGTTTACGCGGGCTCTTGGGAAAACTCAGGCCATCCAGTGTGTGTGACACACCTTTACCTGCTGAGTCATACAGATCTTGTGCTTATGGATGGTGGTAGGTTGGTATTTATGAGCCAAGGGTTGCAGCTCAGAGGTTGATTGCTTGCTTGCCTGGCGAGTGTGAGGCCAGGTTTTCAATTCTAGCACCACAAAAACATGGTATGGTTCAAAAGGGTATTAACATGGTTTTCAGTTAAATCAGAGAGGGTTTTGTCTTACAGTTGAAAAATGAGGCAAAGTAAAGTTCTGAACTCAGAACTTTACACGGACCCAGACCCAGTTGGCCTGTGTTCAGATTGTAGCTGCTACTTAGTGTACCTATCCCAGCCTTAATTTCCTATTAAGAAATGGGTGCTGCATGTGGTGGTGGACTCCTTATCAAACACCAGCACTAGGGAGGCAGGCAAGTGATCTCTTGAGTTTGAGCCTAGCCTGATAGATAGAGCAAGTTCCAGGACAAGGGCTCACAGAAGCCTTGTCTAGAATAAAAAGGAAAAGAAAAAGATGTGAGCACTGTTTTAAGGATGAGGCAGGCTCTGCTGGGGACTGAGCTGTCCTGACAGCAGCACATTTTGGAGTTATTAGGAAACTTAAATTCCAAGCAATAGATAGGCAGTTTAGGGTCCTTTCGGTTGTTTCCCCATTTGGTACTAGCAGCTTCCCTACAGGCCAGCAAAGGGTGCTGTGGATGGGGTGAAATAGATTAAGGTGGACAGTTGCAGCCATGGTTTGCCAGGTCAGATACAATCAGAAGGTATGGTTGGCAGGGCTGGTGTCTGAAATCTGGCCTGCAGTATCTGTCTTCACATCCTCAGTTTTGTGTGTGTGTGTGTGTGTGTGTGTGTGTGTGTGTAATAATGGAAAGATACCAATCAGGGGTGTGTGTGTGTGTGTGTGTAGGTGTGTGTGTGTGTGATAATAATGGAAGGATACCAAACAGGTAGGTGTGTGTGTGATAATAATGGAAGGATACCAATCAGGCTAGATTAGGGCCCACTTTAACAAACCCACAAATCTCTATCTCTAATGGAATTAAAGACAAGTGCTATCATACTTGTTCCATAAGTACCTTACAGCTTTGTACTCAGGTCTGAGGTGCAGGTATCTAGGGCTTTTTTGACATGATTTGCTGGTGGGGGAACAGGGCTTTATAGGACAGGAGTGGGGTACAAGCCCCTGTTGCCAACAGAGTGGGAAGTTCCTAGCCTTAGTCTTTTGTCTACACCATAAAGAGAAAAGGGCATTATATGGGGAGCAAAGTGGCTCAAGAGTCAAGCACCTCTGGCCACACTGAGCCAAGTTTCTACCCCTGTGGAAGAAGGGTTCTGGGAAAGCATTTCGTGGAGTTTCCAGGACATCTGCTGCTGTCTTCCGCCAAGATGTTCTGGAGTCCATGTGCAGGTGGTGGGCTTGCACTCACTATGCCAAAGCACTACACTAGATACCCACATATTCTACAGTGCCCCTGCCCCACAATTCTCTGTTACATACAACTCCTGAGTGGCAGGCGGCTCTCACCCTGTGTATATCAGGGCAGTGAGCTGATAGCAAGACGTCGGCCTCTATGAAGATGGTGTCACAGACTTCTGAAACTTGGTGCAGAGGTCCATGTAGACCTGCCTTGGTTTCACCTCTGCTTCTTTGGAAGTGCCAGAGCCTGTGTGAGGCTGTTTGTCACTGAAAAGGGGGAGTGTGTGACACAGACCTGGGGCAGCAACTGTTGGGAACAGGCGGGTCCTGTTTAGAGAGCCCAGTACTCCATGTATGGAAAATGGACTATTAGTTCTTGTGGGGAGACTTGATTTCCCTGAGCCTCCATTCCCAGAGAGACATCCTGAGATTTCCAACATCCTGGGTTAGAAGCTCCAAAGTAGCCTCTTACCTGACCCTAACATCCAGCCTTGCACAGCCCCTCTTTAGTTTTCTTTTTTAGTGTAATTTTTTTTCAGCAGCTTCTAACCTAGACCTGGCTGTCACTCTTTGTAGACCTAAGTTAAGTCTAGAGACCTGTCTGCCTCTTTGAGTGCTGAGATGAAATGCCCTATGCTCCTTTCAAACGACATTTTTTGAAAGTGGGATCACCTGACTCTGTCAGGGGTGTTGGGAAGAGGGTGTCCATGAGGGGGCGACAGAGCACCAGGTACAGCTCATTTTGACTCCTCCAAGGCTCATGTGCAGTCTCCCCCAGGGGCCTCAGCAACCCAGTGGGCCCAGGAACTCAACACCTGTGAGTTCCTGGGCCCACTGTGATCACAGGCTTTGCCACACACTGGGGTTTACTGACACACTGCTATTTTTCTCCACTGTGGACCTAAGAAAAATAGGTGTCCCCATCATAGAACAGGAAACAGGCACAGTGACGTTAAAGTCTATTGCAGTGAATGAAGCTGGCATTCAAAGGGCACCTGATCTCCAATCTGCTGACTACTTAGAAATATCCAACAACATACATGAACTTGATTTTTATGCATGCACAAATACACACGTGAAGTCATGCATGGGTGAAAATAAAAGGCATGCCTTGCTTCTTCCCAGGCATACCCGGTTCCCTAGTTTCCCTCTTGAGGTGACTTAGTTTCTTGGATCTCTTGACATGGACTTGTGGAATCTTAGAACTGGGCACAGTTTCTAAAGCCTGGGTACTTGGTCCCACATGCATATAGAGCCCAGCCCTTGGGTTCTAGCAGGCACCATGGACAAGACCTGTGTGATCGTCGCCTCTCTTGGCCCTCTGGTTCTCTACTTGGGGCATGGTAGGGTGACATCCTCTAGCAGCTGAGCTATATCTCATTCTCTTTTATTCCTCCTTCAGGGAGCCCTCATCTTAGGCACAGCTGATCCTGGAAGATCCACTTTTTTTTGCCTCAGGAGAGGAGAATTAAGCATTCAAAGAGCTATGGATTACTGTAGGTAGACTTTCTTCCCCATGAGGTTGCCCTGGAAGGGAGGGTTTTTAATGGATGAGAAGGTTGTACAGTCTGGGTGTGGTTTCTGTCTGAGCAGCTCCTCTCTGAGGCCATTATTACGTAGTGCCCTCTGCCTGGCCCCAGCTGTAGTTGGCTCCTGTTTTTTCTCCATCTGAATGGCACGTTTGTTGTTGGGAAGGCTTTGCTAAGAATCCTGTCTTGGAGCTCTGTACAGGATAATCACCTTTCCCCAAAATCCACAGTCCTTTCATCTGGGCCTACTGAAGATTACATGTTTAGTGATCCAGTGACTAGCTCTGGCCAATAGCTAGTTCACAGTCTGTAAGAATTAATGTATCATTTCTCTAGCTTCTCTTCAGTAAGCAGAGTCATTCCAGGTAAGTTCCTAGGAAGGACAATATGAATGGAAGTCTGTCTTCACCCCTACAAATAAGCCTTAGTTTTATGCCACTGAGACAGTGGGCTCTTTGTTACTCATTTAATCACATTTATCCTGACTGATACTGATCAGAAGTGGGGATTGTGACAATATTTTTGGACTCCCTCCGTACCCTGTTAGAAAAAAGGCATGTTTTTAATGCAGTAGTTTATTCCTTGTTGCCTGCTCTTATATTCATGCTGGTATTGTGCCCAAGGATGGGTTTAATTTCTCCTAGCACAGCCCCTTTCCGGGGAAAGAATATGCTGTCTGTCCACCTGATGGTCCATTGTGCTTGCCCGCACCCAGCTGCTCATCATCCGCATCACAGGGGTAATACTACCTACACTGTGAGAGTTAAGGGTTAAATTGTCAGTGCTGGGCCCAGGGCATTTTCTCCAAGGTGTGTCTCAGTATTACTGATGCGTTTAATTCATTCATCTGTATTTGCCTGGCTGCCATGCGTGTCCTGGACACTGAAGATAGAGAACAAAGCAGGAGAGAAAGAGCCAGAGAGAATTTCATTGTCACCAAGAGCCTTGTGAGTCCAAGGCAGTGAACTCCACGAATGCTCCGGGGTGTGGCTCCTGGTGGCCCTGTTCTTTGAGATGCATCCAGGGGCTGACAGGGAGTGGGGGTGGCAGGCTGCATTATATAAGCCTGCAGCCTGGGAGCCAGGGTACTGTTTTGACAGTTCCATTCACAGCCCCCACATGGACATGCTCCTTAGCTGCAGAGCTGGGTGGGGACGGGAGCATCATGGGAGTCTGGAAGCATCTTATCCCAAGCTCCAGTGCTAAACCTGGCAGTTCTCTAGCCTGGACGCAGGCCATCTGCTCAGTCCCTTGCTCAAGCCCAGCCTGTCTGGCCTCTTTTGGCTGGCTCTGGGAGGGTCTAGAGAATAGAGGAAGGGCTGGCAGGGCTTCCTGAGGAGAGGGATAGCAAGGTGGGGGTAGGCATAGGAAGTCAAACTTAAGAGGGAGAGCAGGGGAGGGAGGGAAGGACTGCTGGGGGGGCGTGCCCCTGGTAATGGTCAGCATTCTTGTTTATGAAACAGAGCCCTCTGAAGGTGCCATTCCGTGGATCCTGGGGGCATGCTCTTTGCATTGTAAGGCAACTGTACCCCTGTAAGCAGAGCAGACTTGGCACTGTATCAGGTTGCTGTCCTGGGTTACAAATAGAGAGCTTAGTAGCTTGAAGCAGCAGATACTCATTGCCCTTGGTTCCTGGGACTTGGCTCAGCACAGCTTAGCTGAGACTTTTATCTCTGCTATTATCAGGCTGCAAAAGCTGGATTGAATGAGAACTATTTCCCATCTCCCTCACGTGACTGCGGGTACCTAGGAAGGGTGTGCCACTTAGTCAGACATTAATCCCCAGGACCAGAAAATGAATGAAAGCCTCTGAGCTTCTTGAGTGATGCCACATTGCCTTTTGGGGCCACAGTTTCAGTGGGGGAGACCCCTGCATCATTTATTCTGCCTCTGTCCTACCTTTCCATGGGGTAGGTGTATGGAAATGGAGCAATGCCAGGGAATGGAGTAATGGCTGAACGAGGCTTCCTGTGAACTTTCCCACCAGCCCTGGCAGGCCCGAGGAGCTGAGGGTAGTCTTTTGTTTGGCTCACCCCATCTCTTTTGTCTGCCCCTTTCTCTGAAGCACTCGGCCTGCAACTGTAGTCTGAGATGCCTTTTCTTGTCCCTGGTCTAAATAGCTGCTAAAATGGACATAAAAGTCCCTTTTCTCAGTCACTATCCTTTGTTGTGAGTAAGCCACTGCTTAGTGACTAGAATGGCAGTGGAGGGGCACTTAAAGGAGATGAGGAAGAGAGAAGACATCTTGAGACCTGGCACCAGGGCCCCGCTCCCTCTCTGCACCTCGAACTTGCTGGGGTATGCCTCTGTGCACAGCAGTGAGGTCTGGGGCTCTGCAGCTGTGAGGGAGATGAGAAACAGTCCTCATTCAATCCAGCTCAAGTCCTAGGAGACTTCAGCTTCATAAAAGAGACTCCAGCTAGGCAGTGCTGAGCCAGCCTCCAGGAACTAAGGGCAGTGAGTATTTCACGGTTGCAAGCTACTGAGACGTTTGTTTTGCAGCCACAGAGACCTCATATACTCACTACTGTCTCCTAAGAGCCAACCGTCCTCCCCTTCGCCTTCTGCTGTTTACTGCCCCAAGGCCTGAGCAGGACTCACAAGTTCTAGGCTGCTTATTGGCTGAAGAGCTGACGTTGAATGTCATTTTGCCATCTTTGGGTTCATTTTTAGGAACAGTGTACTGAAAAGCAATGCTCTCCCCGATGCCCAGCTCCTTGTAGTGTACAAAGCCTTTTCCTTCTATTGTTTTGCCTTGATCTTTGTGAGCACTCTGAGAGGCACTGCGGACAGGTCAAATTGCAGATGAACAGTCTGAGGCCCCAAGATGAGAAACAATGTGACAAGGAACCTGTGGTGGAGTCCTAAAGGTCAGCATGAGAGATTGTGATCACAGTGAAGACAAGCTCAGCCTTTGTGTGCAGACGACAGCCACACCCCTCACTTGCGGTGTCTGCCTGGAAAACTTCTTTACTGCTTTTCCCAGACTCCTGTGCAGCTAGCATCCTGGAGAGCATCTAAGTCATGCAATCAGATGCCCACACACAGGCTGAGCTCCAAATCTGCTGAGATTAGCAGCAGGGAGAGAAGTTCAGTATTGTGTCGTCAGTGGTGGGGGACAGGAATAACCCTGGAAGTGACTTCCTGGTGCCACAACTTTCCCGTGGCAGTTGGAGCTGCTCAGCTTTGGCAGTCCAGGTCTGCTGTGGGCTTGGGGCTATTGATAGATACCAAAAGCACAGGTACTTAGCATCTTGCTCAGCTAGCCAGAATGAATTTAGTTGATTCACAAATGCTGACCGAAGTACCCTCTTCATAAAGTATAGAGCGAAATCACTGGGAATTTCAGGAAGCAACCAGAATAACCCTTCTTTTCATTCCCAGTGGAGAAAAAAGTGCTTCGTTCAGCATCATCTATCAATATCTGATTGACTCTGATTGGGTCATTCATTGCTCTTGTATTAGTCACAGCTTCTAGAGAGACAAGCCACAACAATGGACTGGTTAAGTCTACATCGTTGTGTCCAGACAGGGCAGGGCAGAAGTGTAATGAGAAATCCAGGGGCACATGTAAGGCATTAACTGACAGTCTCTGACATCATCACCCCACAGGAGGGAATGACTAATAGACACCACAGGCTTCGTTGGCGTAACCGAGCCTGAAAGTAAGGGACTGTTTCAGGAGCTGGTGTCCCTGCCTACTTGAGAGAATCCCTGATCTCCAAGGCTGCACACAGGCAGGACGAGAAATGCTTATCCCCACCTCAGCCATGCTTTGAGTGGAGAGGGAAAACAGGCTTAGAAGGAATGAGGGACTTGAGATGTACGGAGAACGACAGGAGCTTGGTCCAGGCCTCCAAATGATTGTTGGGACCTGAATTCCAGGAACACTGGGCTGTGTGACCCAGCCAGGGCATCCGTCTGTCCCAGAACCTCAATGTTTAGACCTGCAGGCTGTGGATGATGAGGGTGACCTCAGAAGACCCCAGTGGTCTTCAGGACAGTGGATGTGAAGTTCCTATGCTTGTGCTTGTCCTGGAGACAGAAGGTTGATTCCTAGGGAAGGGAAGAAGGCTGCGGGTGGTGAGTCTTTCCGATTATGCAGAACTTTACTGTTGCCATGGTGACCAAACACTCTGTGTGAGTAGGGCTTATTTTGGAACTTGGTCTACACAGCCAGGGCTTTGTCCCTGCCCTTGTCTCTGGCTCCCCTGCTGTAGCTTTTGTCCTGTGAGCACTTCACCTGATGGCCAGGCACAGTAGTATGGGCCAGATGTTACCCTGGCTGACAACAGGCCTCCCCACCCCTCCTCCTGTCCTCCCAAACTTGGTCCCTCTCCTGGGCTGAGGTATGATGCCTGAAGTCTTTTCCTGCTGGGCCACCTGTTTGGCTTTTCTTCATGAGAGTAGGCAAAGGGTTGGGCTGGCTCCTGCTCTCTATACATCTGTCCATCAGAAAGCAATGTGTGAATAAGATGAAAGGGAGAGATGTGTTGGCTACTTTTGTGCCATTTTGATGCAAGCTAGAGCCATTGGGTGCAGAGGGAGCAAAATCTGACTGTAGAACATTTTCTTTTTCTTTTCTTTTCTTTTTTTTTTTTTTTGGATTTGCTTTTTTCAAGACACGGTTTCTCTGTATTGTCCTGGCTGCCCTGGAACTCACTCTGTAGACCAGGCTGGCCTCGAACATTTTCTTAATTAGTGATTGATGAGGAGGACCCAGCCCATTGTGAGGGTGCCATGCCTGTAAGAAAGAGGCTGAGCAGTCATGACGAGGAAGCCGGGAGGCAGCACTTCTCCATGCCTCTGCATCAGCTCCTGCCTCCAGGTTCCTGCCCTGACTGCTTGTGTTGATGAAGTGTTTATATGGAATTGTGATAGAAATAAACCCTTTCCTTCCCAGGTTGCTTTTGGTCATGATGTTTCATCACAGCAATAGTGACCCTTACTAAGACAAAAAGAGAAGAAGGGTGTCTTATTACCGTTCCACGCTGTGACAGAATACCTGGCAAAAAGCCACTTGGTGAAGGCAGGCTTTGGTTGGGCTCACTGTTCCACGCTTCTCTGCTGGGGCAGCCATGACCGCAGACACTAGAGGCAGCTGCTCACTGCAGTCAGGAGTGGAAAGACATGAGTGTTGTATAGGATCTCCATTGTGGGGGACAAAGGGGAATGGGTTTATTTGGCTTACACTTTCACAATGTCGTCCATGATTGAAGGAAGCCAGAACAAGAATGCAAATGGTAGGAACCTGGAGGTAGGAGCTGACACAGAGCCAGTGGAGGGGTGCTGCTTACTGGCTTGCTCCCCATGACTTGCTCAGCCTGCCCTCTCTCTCTCTCTCTCTCTCTCTCTCTCTCTCTCTGTCTCCCTCCCTCCCTCCTTCCTTCCTTCCTTCATTTCTTTTTTCTTTTTTTAGTGATTTATTTATTTTATATATGTGAGTGCATTGTCACTCTCTTCAGACACACAAGAAGAAGGCATCAGATCGCATTACAGATGTTTGTGAGCCACCATGTGGTTGCTGGGATTTGAACTCAGGACCTCTGGAAGAGCAGTCAGTGCTCTTAACCACTGAGCCATCTCTCTAGTCCATTTATTTCTTTTTAAATAAACATTTTTATTTATTTATTTATTTATTTATTTTTGGTTTTGGTTTTTTTGGATTTGGTTTTTTTTTGAGACAGGGTTTCTCTGTATAGCCCTGGCTGTCCTGGAGCTCAGTCTGTAGACCAGGCTGGCCTCGAACTCAGAAATCCACCTGCCTCTGCCTCCCAGAGTGCTGGGATTACAGGCGTGTGCCACCACTGCCTGGCTTTTTATTTTTTCTAATACATTTTTTTTTTTTTTTCGAGACAGGGTTTCTCTGTGGAGTCCTTGCTGTCCTGGAACTCACTCTGTAGACCAGGCTGGCCTCGAACTCAGAAATCCCCCTGCCTCTGCCTCCCAAGTGCTGGGATTACAGGTGTGTACCACCATGCCCGACTTTCTAATACATTTTTAAATTTACTTTGCATCCCAATCACAACCCTACCTCTCTTCCCAGTCCCACCTTTACAAGTCCCTGCCCTCATTGTAACTTCCCTTTAGAGAAGAGGGCTTCCTTGGGTATAAACCCTAACCTGGGACATCTAGTCACAGCAGGACTAGGCACATTCTCTCCCACTGAGGCAGAACCAGGCAGTCGAGGTAGGGGAAAGGGTCTCAGTGGCAGGGAACAGGGACAGTCCCCTCTGCATTAATTAGGAGTCACACATGAGGACTAAGCAGCACCATTGCCACAAATGTGTGGGGCCTGGGTCCAGCTCCTGCATGCTCTTAGGCTGGTGGCCCAGGCTCTGTGAGCCACCATGGCCCCAGATTAGTTGGCTCTGTCTTCTTGTGGTGTCTTCTCTGACTTACTCAGTCATATCCCCAACTCTTCCACAAGCTCCCTGAGTTCCATCTGATGTCTGGCTGTGAGTCTCTGCATCCGGCTCCATCCACTGCTGGAGGAAGCCTCTCAGGAGGCAGCTATGCCAGGCTCCTGTCTACAAGCACAGCCGCGTATCATTAGAAGTGTCGGGTTGGCTCTCCCACTGGGAGATCTGTCTCAAGTTGGGCCAGTCACTGGTTGCCTGTTCCCTCAGCCTCTGCTCCATCTTTATTCCTGCACATCTTTTAGGCAGGACAAATTTTAGGGTGAAGGTTTTATGGGTAGATTAATACCCTCTCTTCTCTGGAATTCTTGCCTGTCTATAGAGGTGGCCACTTCAGTCTTTTTTTTTTTTTTTTTTGGTGTCTATGTTTCTTTTTATTTTTTATTTTTTATTCGATATAATTTTTTATTTACATTTCAAATGATTTCCCCTTTTCTAGCCCCCCACTCCCCGAAAGTCCCGTAAGCCCCCTTCTCTTCCCCTGTCCTCCCACCCACCCCTTCCCACTTCCCCGTTCTGGTTTTGCCAAATACTGCTTCACTGAGTCTTTCCAGAACAAGGGGCCACTCCTCCTTTCTTCTTGTACCTCATTTGATGTGTGGATTATGTTTTGGGTATTCCAGTTTTCTAGGTTAATATCCACTTATTAGTGAGTGCATACCATGATTCAACTTTACACTTCAGTCTTTATATCCCCCTCTGGTAGGAATCTCAGCTAGGGTCATTCCAATAGACTCCCCATCTTCTCCCCCATCCCAGGCCTCCAGCTAGGCACAGAGATGCCCCCACTGATTTCCATTCTCACCCCAGCCCTCTCCCTTCTTCCTTCTCCCCACACCTGATTCCCATCGCTGTTTGCCACCTCACCCCCTCTCCACCTAGTTCCTACTCTCCATCCACCTTCAATGGCTAGTTTTCCTTCAGAATGAAACTAGAGCTTCTTCCCTTGGGACCTCTTTATTACCCAGTTTTTCTGGGTCTGTGGATTGTAGCATGGTTATCCTGTACTTTATGGCTAATGTCCACTTCTAAGTGAGTACATATCATATGCATATTTCTGGGTTACTTCACTCAGGATGATGTTCTCAAGTACTATCCATTTTCCTGCATAATTCATGGTATCTTTGTTTTTAATAGCTGAATAGTATTCCATTTGTAGATATACAATATTTTCTTTATCCATTCTTCAGTTGAGAGACATAGTTAAACAAGTGTCCCCATTGTGTAGTGGGGCATCTTTTGGTTGTATGGCCAGGAGTGGTATAGTGGTATAGCTGGGTACAACTATTTCCACTTCTTTTCTTTTCTTTTCTTCTCTTCTCTTCTCTTCTCTCTCTTCTTTCCTCTCCTCTCCTCTCCTCCCCCTCCCCTCCCCTCCCTTCCCCCCCTCTCTCTGTGTCTCTCTCTCTCTGTCTTTCTTTCGAGAGTTCTTTTATATGTGTGAATATACTGTCGCTATCCTCAGACACACCAGAAGAGGGCACTGGATCCCATTTCAAATGGTTGTGAGCCACCATGTAGTTGCTGGGAATTGAACTCGGGACCTCTGGAAGAGCAATCTTAACTGCTCAACCATCTTTCTGGCCTCCACCCCACCTCCAGCCCAACCCCACAGTTTTCTAAGAAATTGCCAAACTGATTTTCAAAGTGGTTGTAGAAGTTTGCCCTCCCACCAGCAATGGAGGAATGTTCCTCTTGCTCCACATCTTTGCCAGCATGTGCTGTCAGTTGAGTTTTTGATCTTAGTCATTCTGATTGGTATGAGGTGAAATCTCAGAGTCATTTCCATTTGCATTTCCCTGGTGACTAAGGATGTTGGACATTTCTTTTTTTATTTTAATAGATTTATTTATTTTATTTATGAGTACACTGTAGCTGTCTTCAGATACACCAGAAGAGGGCATCAGATCCCATTGCAGATGGTTGTGAGCCACATGTGGTTGGTGGGATTTGAACTCAGGACTTCTGGAAGAGCAATCTGTGCTCTTACCTGCTGAGCCGTCTCTCCAGCCCCTGGACATTTCTTTAAGTGCTTCTCAGCCATTTACTATTTCCTCTGTTGAGAATTCTGTTTAACTCGGTACCCCCCCCCCCTTTTTTTTAAACTTCAGTTTATTTGGTTTGTTGGTGTCTAACTTTTTGAGTTCTTTATATATTTTGGTTGTTAGCCCTCTGTCAGATGTATAGTTGGTGAAGATCCTTTTCCAATCTATAGGCTGCCATTTTGTTCTGTTGATGGTGTCCTTTGCCTTACAGAAGCTTTTCAGTTTTATAAGGTCCCATTTGTCAATTGTTGATTTTAGAGCCCGAGTCACTGCTGTTTTGTTCAGGAGGTTGTCTGCTGTACAGGGTCTCTCTCCATTTTATTCACTTCTGAACTCTGGACAATGCAGTGATACAACCAATGTTAGGGTGCATATTTCCAACTCAACTATCCCGGTCCAGAAACTCCCTCACAGACATCCCTAGAGGTTTGTCTCTTAGTTGGCATCTTAGTGGTGCCAGATCCTGTCATGTGGACAATACTAACCATCACGGAAGGGAGGCTCATCTGGAGCTTCCTGTTGCTAGGTGCCACGGGCAGCTTTTCACAGTTGTTCCCTGTTCTGAAATGTTGGTAATGCAGTGTGGAATGGGGCCTGGCATGTCCCTGAACCTCACTCATGTCATGTCAGAACCCTTAAATTGGTGGTTATGGTCCCTGCAGAAACTCTCAGGGACAGTGGGGCCTTAGCTTGGAGACCAGAGGCCTGAGTCAGGACAGGGGCCTCAGGGCTGGGAGGCTGGCCAAGGCCTTTTGGAGAAACATGCAGAAGGGGGATGCATGCTAGCAAGATGCTCTCCCAGATCCTAGCTTCTACATGATCCTCAATGACCTTCAGTGGCTCTAGCTCAGGATCGACTTTATTTTATACATGCTGTAGGGTGAAAGATTTAACTGTGTCCCATAGCACTGGACATGGCCAGACATGCTGCATGACACTCCCTTCAGAACCTTACTGTCCACTCAGGGTTACGTGGGGTAGCCTGCTTTAAGCACAGAATACTCTTAGAGTGTAGAAGCCCACGCCTTAGTAGAGATAGCCATACTGTCTTGTTGGTTGGTATCCCTTCATAGTCTAGGTCTCCCGAGAGCCTGGCATGGGCAGGAGTGAGAGGCAGTGGCACAGGAGCCTGTGTCCAAAGGGCCCTGCCCAGGAGAGCAAAGGGAGAGAGAGGGCTTGTGCAGAGGATGGCAGTGCCGCAAAGAGGAGAGAGGAGAGGTCACACTGCTCAGCTGGCAGGCAGGATAGCTCAGAGGACAAAGCCACCACTTTGAAATATCTACAGGGCAGCAGGTAGAAGCTCTGTGGCCCAGAGCAGGCTGAAGCCAGTCAAAGGAGCAGCCAGAGCTGGTTCAGCTCAGGAAGGCCAGCTCCCAACAACAGACTCTGATGCCTTGCTGGCTGTCCACAGTGTCTGTGGCACTGGGCTAGGGCTGTTCATGTGGCAGGAGGGAGCCAGGCCACATGTTCGAACCCCATTCTACCACCACAGAAGCAGCTATCTTGGCAAGTTACTAAGCCTCTTAGTACCTCAAGTGCCACATCTGTTAAATGGGGACAGAGATGGTGCTATAAAAGATACCCAGAGTGCCTGGCAAGCAATAGAGAGGGGTACCACCCTATCTGTGCTGGCAGTGCTGTGGGTTAGAACTGGTTAGAGCTAGGGAATAGAAGAGATGGAAGGTAAGGGAGGTGGAGAGAAAGGAGAGAAGCTTCCAAATGGAAAGGGGATAGAGAAGGGGTGTGGGGCCAGGGTTTCTAGGCACGTGACTGGTAGGCTTTGAGACAGGAGTCATGCTTTCTTTTATGTAGCTGATAAGACATAAGCCTGGAACCCCAAAGGACAATGCACCTGCTGTGATCCAGAGCCTGCTGTTAGGGGGAGATAGTTCCGTATCCATTGCATTTGACCACACTTGGAAAATGTTTGGGATTGGGCATGGTAGAGCCCACTGAAGAACCCCAGGCCCTGTACCCGAGGTGTGCTTGGGGGGTTCCTCCTGAGTGCATGCATGTGGGCATGCATTGGGGGGTGTTGCCAGGCTGGCTTATGGCAGGCAGCGTTCCAGAGACAGGCAGGTATGGGCCTTCAAAGTGACAGCAACCATCACCAGTACCAAGTGTAAGGAGAGACAGCTGTCATCAAACATCGGGACCTTTCCTGCTTCCTTGTAGTTCAGGTATGTCTGGGACAATTCAGGGAAGGGTCTCCCTCCCTGGATCCTTTGCCAGTGTGACCACTTTCTGTTAGTGAGAAGGAAGTAGGGGTTCAGTAGATAAGACTGCCTTATAATAGGGAGCAGATTGTCTGTGTGGAGAGCCTTGACCCAGGGGTCATACTGTCCTGGCCCTCAGGACTGCCACTTTTTGGTACTGTGACCTTCCTGGGCATCAGCTGGCCTTTCAGTGAGGCAGGAATAAAAGTGACCGTGTAAATGGGCACATGTGGAATCAGCTGCTTCTGCTATGAACTCTGGTATGTCAAACAACCCTTTGGACTTTAAAAGGCACTAGGGACGGCCATAAAGCTATGAGAGACATTTAGAAACCTGGAGTGAGCACTTAGAATGCCACTCAGCCACACTCCATTTCAACAACCAATATGGGCCCAGCCCCCCTCTGATCTGCAGTTCTTTATCAGTAGGGTGTCTCCGTTATTTTCTGTGTGTCTCTGTTTTTTTCTGCATGCTTCCACGGCCTGGCACCCCGCAAGTATCCACCTTCAGGCTGACCCAGCCAAAGAAACTGCTGAGTACACTCAGCAAGTACTTCTTTATGCCAGGCTCTTCAAACTATAATCAAAAACCAATCAAGAGACTGAAGAATGGTTCAAAAGTTAAGAACACTAGTTGCTCTTGACGAGGACCTGGGTTAGATTCCCAGAGGACCGAGGTTAGGTTCCTAGTACTCACACGGTGGTTTACAACCATTTAAAATTCCAGTTTCAGAGGAAAGCTGCCTTCTGATTCTGTTGGCACCAGGCACTTAGTGCATATATATACACACACACACACACACACACACACGCAGCTAAAACACTCAAACACATAAAATAAAACAAATACTTCTTTTTTTGTTGTTGTTGTTTTTTTGTTTTGTTTTTTTTTGGAGACAGGGTTTCTCTGTGTAGCCCTGGCTGTCCTGGAACTCACTCTGTAGACCAGGCTGGCCTCGAACTCAGAAATTCGCCTGCCTCTGCCTCCCAGAGTGCTGGGATTACAGGTGTGCGCCACCACCACCCGGCAAAACAAATACTTCTAAAAGATTAAAAAGTATCCAGGTGGTGGTGGTGCATGCCTTTGATTACTGTACTGTGGAGGCAGAGGTAAGTGGATCTCCGAGTTCAAAGCCAGCCTGGTCTACAGAGGGAGTTCCAGGACAGCCAGGATTATTCAGAAAAACCCTGTGACCTGAGTTTGATCCTGGGGACCCACATGGTGGATGTAGAGAGCTGACTTGGGCAAGTTGTCTTCTGATTGCTGCATGTGTGTGCAGCAGGTGTGCAGTCTTACACACACACACACACACACACACACACACACCCATTGATATAATTGTAACAACAGCAACAAAAATTATTAAAAACAAAACCGAGGCAGAATGGCCAGAGGAGGCACCCCAAGTTCTGCTTTAGTGGGTACGCCCAAACAGAATAGAACGCGCCTCGTTGAGCAAGGGCAGAAGCAGCGCGGAGCTGCAGGCAGGTTCAGGGAAAGAGGGTACTCCCTGCCCTCCTACAGAAGGAGGCTCTATAGGACCTCCGGACACCTTACCTTCTATGCTCCTTACCAACAAGCCCCAGTGCCCGGATGTGGGGCCAAAGACAAGCCTCTAGTAGTCCAGAAAAAACTTGTTTCCTGCCCAGTGTCTGTGTTCAGCCGCCAGAGTGCTCAGGCTCGGTGACTGTGAATGGCGGGCAGGGAAGGAATGACTGAGGGCTCACAGCCCGGAGGCAGGGCGGACACAGGACAGTCCAAACAGAAGGCCACCTGCGGGCACTGGACCGTGTGCCGGGGATATCCAGGGGGCCTGAGGAGAGAAGCCGGTGCTCTGGGGAGCCTGGAGCTCCAGAACTGGAGACCTTCCTCGGAAGCTCTGCCTTGGAACTTTCTGGATTCTTCTTGTCCTCCAGTCACCAGCCCACAGCAATTCCTGTTCATTTTGAAATAGGAAGCGGAAAGCAAGCATGTGTGAGAGAGTTACCTATTACGAGAACACCAGGCTTGCCCCAGTCTGAATTGCAGTCTGCCCTTTGTTAGCTTTTGACCTGTGTCAAACTCCAGGCTTCTGTAAGAGCTATATGCTTTCTTAACCACCAAACCATCTTTATAGACCCTTAATTGTATTTTTTTGGAGACAGGGATTCACTTTGTAGCCCAGGTTGGCCATGAGTTCACTATTCAGTCCAGGCTAGCTTAGAAAGTGTGACAATCCTCCTTTCCGAGTGTCCCTTGTGCTGGGATTACAGGCATCTGCTATCAAGCCTGACATTAAAAATGCTTCTTGTAGGAGATGCCAAACATAAGGAAAACTAGAGAGACAGGAAGGAACTCTATGTGTCAGCACTCAGTCCTCTGTGTTCATCCCCTGGTCCCAAACATCTAGGCATTTCAGGTACGATGGGCCTGGAGTGCTCTCTGAGTGTGGGATGAGATCTGGATGGAGAGTGAGGCTCAGGGCACTGTGTAGATGGAAGGGTCAGCAGCAGGGCTATGTGAGAGAGAGAGAGGAGATGGGACACAGTGTGAACTCTGCAGCCCGAGCTGCTCTGACCGCTGGGAACAAAGCCTGGCTTGGGGTCCCAGGCTGCAAGGCCTTTGGTCACACTCTAGGTGAGTCTATGTGTTTCCATACTGCAATGCTTCCAAGGATCCACGTGCTCCCAGACCTGTTTGTTCTCCAGAGCGGTGCGTTTTCTTTAGCTGCATGCTCTCAGGTAAGCTGAGTGCTCTCAGGTAAGCTGTGTACCTCCTGTGGCTGCATGCTCTCAGGTGAGCTGAGTGCTCCCAGGTGAGCTGTGTGCTCCCAGGTGAGCTGAGTGCTCCCAGGTGAGCTGAGTGCTCCCAGGTGAGCTGAGTGCTCCCCATAGCTGAGTGCTCTCTGTAGCTGCTGTGTGCTCCCTGCAGGTTTTTCTCCCCATATCTCTGTGCTCCCAGTAGCTATCAAGAATCAGGTTTGTTTTCCTCATCAGCAGAATAAGGATAATGCAGTCCGCCTCCTGGGATGCTGGCAGAATTAAATGAGGAAATTTAAAGAGAACCAGCCCACGGTGGATTCCCAGCAGCAGTGTACTTTTGGGTGACCTTACTCAACCTCCCTGAACCTCTATTCTGCAAAATAGGGGAGGAAGTTCTGGTGAAGTTGTTCAGGGAGCTGATAGGATAGCCTCTAGATCCTGGAGCCTTCATACCTGACTACCTGCGGAAGGTGGGCCTCCCTCCATCCTCTGCTCAGTTACACCTTGGCGCCCTACCACTGCCCACCCCGAGGATCAGCCCTTCCATCTCATGGGAGAAATAATTAGGCCTGGAATGGAAGACTCTGTCGCAGGGTTGGAAACTTAGATCATTGGCCCAGCCATCTCCTTGGAACTTCAAATATCTTCAGACACAACTGTGTTCTTAGGCTCTGCTTCCAGATGAGTTCAGATGAGTTTCAGAGAAACTGGCCTGGGAACCCAAAGCCAGTGTTCTTTTGGTCCCCCTTCCTCTAGGTGGAGGTGCTGCATATGTAGCAGGGGTTCTAGTCTCCCGATCCATCTGACCCTCAGGTAGAAAGAAAGGGGTTTGGCTAGCTGGTTTTGACAAGGGAATAAATGAATGACGGACACCCACATGATGGAGAGAATGAATCAAGACATTTTGCAAGTAATTATTGTTTCTTCCCATGCCCCCCTCACCTTCACACTATGTCCCAGCAGTTCATCTGCTCCCATCATTGCCCATTTTGGGCCAACAATAGACAGATCTACCCTACCCCTGGCCTGAAACCCAGCTGCACCCCCAGGATGCTATAAGGGGGCCTTGACAACCAAAAGCTTTCGACGGAAGCAAAAGTACCCATCGTTGTTTGAGATGGAGGATGAAGGCAAGAACCAGCTGAGAAGGGTACCAGAGCAACCGAAATGTTTAAATCACACGTTGTGGTCTCGGTATAGGGACAGTATCTGCGATGGCTTGAATGAAAACAGCCCCCACAAGCTTATAGTGAGGGGCACAATGCGGAGGTGTGGCCTTATTGGAGGAAGCGAGACACTACGGGAGAGCTTTGAGGCTTGGAATGCTCGAGTCAGGCCCACCCAGTGCCCCTTTCTCTTCCGGCTGCCTGCTGATCAAGATTTAGAATTCTTAGCTACCTTTCCAGCACCATGTGTACCTGCATGTCACCATGCTTCCCGCCATGATGACAATGGACTAAAACTCTGAACCTGTAAGCCAACCACAATTAGAATGTCTTCCTTTAAAAGAATCAAAGTGGGGGCTAGAGAGACTGCTCAGCAGTTAAGAGCACCATCTGCTCTTCCAGAGGTCCTGAGTTCAATTCCCAGCAACCACGTAGTGGCTCACAACCATCTGTAATGGGATCCAATGCTCTTTTCTGGTGTGTCTGAAGAGAGCGATAGTGTACTCATATATATATATGAGTCAAAGTGGTCATGGTATCTCTTCACAGCAATAGAAATCCTAAGACAATATCCTTGGCAAGGACGTATACCAGGGTAGCTTCCTGGACAGCTCTATAGTGTTTTAGAACTGGGAGTAGCCCCACCTACTTCTGATGGCCACGATGGTCTCCATGATGACTGGTTTCTCATTCCTTGGCTCTCTGACTCCCAACCTAAGCACTGGGTAGGCAGGCCAGGTTACTGGCTCCAGGTTGAGTGAGCTGCAGGAAAGTGGGTTCTGTTCCCCAAGTTCTACTATAGAATGGAGAGAGGGTTCTGCTGTGTCCCCAGTCTTGTAGAAGCAGACAGTGGCTCTCAGCCTAGGATGCAAGCGGGTTCCTGAGGCTTAGACTCACTGGCAGTGGCTGCTAAGGTAATCACAGAGACACTCTCCAGCAGGGTGAAGGAGGTGCATGGGAGTAGGGAGGAGAAACCAAGGCCATCCAGTATTAGCCAGATGGGGCAAGCCAATCGTGCACCTAAGATTATGTGGGAAACCAGGGAACGATCAGAGAGACCTGCATGCCTCCCTGCTGCCCACCTGGTGGGGCAGTACTCCCTTTCTGTGGGTCTGGTTCTACACCACTGCTGCTGAAGCCTGACCTTTGATTCTGTTGGCCTCCTCCACCCTGCCCTGTTCCTCTAACCTTATGTGACAACCAGACCGTAGGCAGTAGGACTGAGATTTACCATGGCACCTACTGTCACTTTCGGGAAAATTTGTGCTGCATGTTTTGGCTCCACTGCGTATTGGTCCTCTGACTCCAGCAGGCCAGCAACTGTCTCTTTGGCTTGCCAGATGCCCTCAGCTCAGGCTTACTCGGCCTGGACCTGCTAAACTCCAGACTACCTCGCCGTGGCTTTGGCCAACCACCTGCGTTCACCAGATTCATCGCTAGTGTCCATTCTGAAATGGTATTGCTGTTGTGCTGTGATTGTCTGCTTGATATAAAGTAGTTACCAAATCGCACCGTATTGAGTAACTGCTTCTGGCTTGGCTGTGAGCCAGAGGTACTTAGGGCTGTGCTTGGTCCAGGTCAAATAAAATGTCTCATGGCCTCTATTGTGTGCGTCCATATGGCGTGTAGGACCGAGAGGAAGCATCGGGATAGAACCTCTGTCTCTTAAGGTATTACAGCTCCACTGAGCTCTGTGCACATATTAGGAACAGGCCTCCTTCCTACTCAACCTGTCCCAGGATGGTGAGTTCTTGTGCAAACAGACAGAAGTTGAAATAACTCTGATTTGGGCAGGACTTGTTCTTGCTTAGCAAATATTTATGTGCGGAGAGGGAGGGGTGGGCTCCCGTGGCCGGGCTGCTTGGCTCATGGGCTCCCACAGCTGGCTTCCCCCATTCACTACCTCAGCTCCTTCCTGGTCGCAGACGGGGTCACCACTGTCCTGCTTCTGCAGATGAGGAAACTGAAGTGTCTAAATGAGGGCTGAGTTAAGCTGCCGGTTGGACGGAGGGTGGAGGCTCTCGGCAAGGCTCTCCCCAGAGCACTCCTGCCTCATGGCCGTCTGCCGGGCTCTGTCTTCCCTGGACCCTCTGCTACTGTCCAGCATTCCTGGGCAAACCTCAGCTGGCCAAGCTCCCTGAAGACCACAGTCTGTAGTCCAGATGTGGTCTACACTGTGCCACATCTCCAGCGCCAACCATCAGAGCTGTCCCTCGCTATGTCTCAGTGCTGTGCCTTCAGACAATGAAGACGCAGAGGGATAGACAGAGAGCACCCAGGATAGAAAGAGACAGGCAGAGCTGAACACACACACACACACACACTTACACACACACACACACACACATTCACACATACACACACACACACACACACTTACACACACATACACACACACATACACACACTTACACACACACACATTCACACACACACACACTCACATGCACATTCACACACACACACTCACACGCACATTCACACACATACACATACACACACATTCACACACACACACACACACACACTTACACACACATACACACACACACACTTACACACACATACACACACACACACACTTACACACACACACATACACACACATTCACACACATACACATACACACACATTCACACACATACACATACACACACATTCACACACACACTCACACACACATACACACACATTCACACACACATTCACACACATACTCACATGCACATTCACATACACACTCATACACACATTCACACACACGTTCACACACATTCACACACACACACATGCACATACACATACACACACTTTCACACACACATTCACACACACACACACACTCACATGCACATTCACATACATACTCACACACACACTCACACACACATTCACATTCACACACACATACACATACATTCACATTCACACACACATACACACATACACTCACACACATATACACACACACATTTACACATACACACACTTACACATACACACACATTCACTCACACATACACAGACTCACACATATTTACACACACACACTTACACACACATATACACTCACATACATACACACACACATTCACACACACTCTCACATTCACATACACACATATACACACACATCTTTACACACACATACACACATTTATACACACACACATACACACACATTTATACACACACACACATACACACACACATGGAAAGGGTGAGATTTAAAGATTGAATCAGAAAGAGACACAGGGAAGAGAGGGATGGTGATGGAGGGGCAGAGTCAGAGTGAGTGAAGGGACAGACACAACAGAAGGCCAGGCTGGCCCCACATTGGGTCGCCATCTTCCCTACCTCTTCCTATCGTCTTACTGCCACACATTTCATCCCAGACCCAGAAACACCTGTCTGAGGTTGGGGTCTGCCTAAGGCTTGAACAGGAGGGCCCTGGGCTCCTGACCATGAGACAGTCCTATAGGTCGAAGTGCCTTCTGTCACGTGAGACGCTGTGGGCTTGTGTTCAGGCTGAGGGGGACAGACTCCAGAGAAGACAACTATACTGTCTGCTCCCTACCTGTCACACCCTCCAGCTGCGGGGCAGTCTCAGGTTCATCCCAGGCCCCGCTGCTATTAATGAGTAAATATTTGCCTCACAAGGGTGTCCTGGGGAATGTTGCCCTCTCCATTAGATAAGCAGATGTCACAGAGAACAGGCCCTGAGTGTCTCCTGGACTGTTTCTTCACTACCCTCCCAGGAAGAGGACACACGACACAGGAGTGTGAGGACTGTTCTGGGAACTTCTCTTCCAGGGGGTGAAATGGGGTACCAAAGACTTAATCAGTAAGGGGCCCCCTTGGATGCTGAGCCTGGCCAGAACACATCATGATCTGTGCATACATGTGTGTGAAATTCTGGAGGACCAGTTTTGCTCTGAGGATACACGGTGGAGTCCCAGAAAAGCATCTCTTAGGAACTGTGTGAATTTGGACAAGTTCCTTGGCCTCTCTGAGCCTAAGTCATTTTCTGCAATATGTATCCTGTTAGGTTGTTGGGTGTTTTTGTTAATCCTAGAGAAAAACCAATTCCACCTTTTTGGGCCAAATTTGAAGCGAGCTTTATTAAATATATGTTAAAAGAATTGTTTATTTTTATGTGTTTGAGAATACTGTAATTTTCTTCAGACACTCCAGAAGAGGCCATCAGATCCCATTACAGATGGTTGAGAGCTACCATGTGGTTGCTGGGAATTGAACTCAGGACCTCTGGAAGTGCAGTCAGTGCTCTTAAACGCTGAGCCATTTTACTAGTCCCACTTTATTAAATATTAAGTACTGACCAAGAGATGGACTTTGGTTAGAACCATACACTGGAATTTCCCAGCTGAAAAGACTGTGATCGTGTGTTACAGGGGTTTATAAGGACAAACCTAGAGGCCAGTATACTTTCCCATAAGGCTTTGCTATTCTTCAAGAACTACAACTCTCAACATTCCAGGAAGTTACCTAGCCTTTGGTTAGGTGGGACTTACAGTTTACAGGCCATGGATATGGTGTCTAAGACTGGCTTCCAGTAACTATTGTTTTTTTTTTTTTTTTTTTTGTTTTTTTTTTTTTTTTTTTTGGATTTGGTTTTTTTGAGACAGGATTTCTCTGTGTAGCCCTGGCTGTCCTGGAACTCACTCTGTAGACCAGGCTGGCCTCGAACTCAGAAATCCACCTGCCTCTGCCTTCCCAGAGTGCTGGGATTACAGGCGTGCTCCACCACTGCCCGGCAACTACTGAGTTTTCAGATTCTGGAACACTGACACCCAGCAATGTTACCCTGCTGGAAAGGGCTGCCTGTCCACTTGCTTGTCTACCCATCAGATGCCAGCAGCATCCTTCAGTTGTAACAACCAAAAGTGTCACTAGACATTGGCAAATTGACACTGGCTATGAGGTACATGATTGTCTTAGTCAGAGTTTCTATTCCTGCACAAACATCATGACCAAGAAGCAAGTTGGGGAGGAAAGGGTTTATTCAGCTTACAGTTCCACATTGCTGTTGATCACTAAAGGAAGTCAGGACTGGAACTCAAGCAGGTCAGGAAGCAGGAGCTGATGCACAGGCCATGGAGGGATGTTTCTTTACTGACTTGCTTCCCCTGGATTGCTTAGCCTGCTCTCTTATATAACCCAAGAATACCAGCCCAGGGATGGCACCACCCACAAGGGGCCCTCCCCCTTGATCACTAATTGAGAAAATGCCCCACAGTTGGATCTCATGGAGGCACTTCCACTGAAACTCCTTTCTCTGTGATGACTCCAGCCTGTGTCAAGTTGACACACAAAACCAGCCAGTACAATGACCTTAAGCATCATCAATAATTAGATGTTTTTTTAAATTTAGGGTGTATGACATGTTTATGTATGTGCATATTTGTGCAGGGGTCAGAGGTTAATACCAGGTATCCATCTTTTTTTGTTTGTTTGTTTTTGGCTTTTTGGATTTGTTTTTTTTTTTCCGAGACAGGGTTCCTCTGTATAGCCGTGGCTGTCCTGGAACTCACTCTGTAGACCAGGCTGGCCTCGAACTCAGAAATCCGCCTGCCTCTGCCTCCCTGAGTGCTGGGATTACAGGCGTGCGCACCACCGCCCGGCTCATCTTATTTTTTAAGACAGTGTCTCTCACTGAACTTGTAGCTCACTAGTTCGACAAGGTTAGATACTCTCGAGTTGTTCTGTGTTCTCTTCCCAGTGCTGGGATTACAGGGCTGTACCACAATGTCCAGCTGCTAAAGTGAGTGCCGAGCATTCAAACTCAGGTTCTATGCTTGCAAGGCGAGCACTTTAATGACAGAGCGATCTTCTAGAGCTAGAATGATTTTTTTAAGGCCACTGAGAAGACAGTCATACTGTTGGGATGCCAACGAGCTATGTACGAAGAGACTGCCCTTCCCACAAAATAGCTGGCAACACAGGATAGCACTGGGGTCTTGGGGAGAGGAGACCTGGGAGAAACTGGTGTTTGGAAGGGTAAGCAGGCATGCTTAGACTGGGCTTGACCCTGCCAGCTCCGACTCTACCCAACAGTGTCTCCAGTGACACACATTAGTACCTCACACTGTGATCAGAAACCTCCCAGGGATGTGCTGTGGCAGACTTCAGTTCCAGGTTTCACAGTTGTTTCCTGGCTGGACAGACTGCCTGGTCTGGTGGCCTCTTCTACCTTGAGTCACTACTGGCTGGCAGGAGCCCTGCCCACATCTTCCTCTGACCTCTTCTGCCACCCCTTGTGCCACAGAGCCTTATGATGACACTGTGCCCCATGGATATTCCAGAAAGTTCTCTTAGTCACTTGACTGATTTATTCTGTGATAGGAGTGGAGCCAGGTTTTGGAGCTGTTAGGCGAGTGTTTCCTTTGCTTCCAACGATGGTCTACCTGTGGCCAGGCTGGCTCGGAACTGCTGTGTTATGGAGGGTGATGTTCTGCTCCTTGTTCTTTAGCCCCCACCCCTGTACTGGGATGACAGGCCTGTCTTCACACAGGTTTATTCAATCACGTGACAATGACGTGCAGAGTAGCAGATGCGTGTCCCCAGCCCCGGGCATGCTGATCTTGTCTTTCTGAGCCCCGCTTTCCCTTTGGAAATTGAAGCAGGGAGTGCAAGGATCTTTCAGGATGGAGGCTGCTGTGCCTGTCCCCTCTGGCAGGGTAGTAGCTGTAGTTCGCTCTTCAGTCCCCCAGATGAGTGGCACCCCGAGGCTCACATGGCATTTGGCATGTCAGTCACGTTGACATCTCCTCTCTGCCCCCTCCGCCCAGCATGTCACCGTGTGCGAGTGGGATGCTGAGTGGGTGCTGGGTGCCAGCGGGGGCAGCTCCTAGGAGACATGCATTGATGAGCACAGTTCCCCAAGATCATTGCCCCCTGGACCCACAAGAATGCAGGCAGATCCCCTTTGGGCAAGGCTGCCTGGCCCCAGCTTTCAGGAGATTTAATAAGTCCAGGCTGGAGGCTGGGCTCTGTGTGCAATGAAAACAGCAGCTTCCATTTTACCAGCACAGAGTTCGTTACCTGTGCAGAACTCCTTCCAGCTGTCAGCCTCCCAGGGCGCAGAGACGAGAGATTCAATTAACAGCTTCCAGGAGCTTCGGCACTCTCCCCACGGAGTTCCCCTGGAGTTCCCAGGCCAACATAGCCACACACTCTATCCCCATACACAGCAGCAACCCAGGGAGAGGCACAGAGCACTTAGTGAGGTGGGCAACTGGTTTGGAGTCACGTGTCAAGGAGGGAATAGGTCAGAGTGCTCCCAAGCTTAGTAAATTTCATGTTGCACTGCAGGAGCTCAGCTCCAGCAAGACCAGAGTCCCTGAAGGCCAAATGTGCAGAGGGGAGGGATTGGGGACCCAAATGAGGTTGGGCACTGGCCACAGCAGGCAGGACAACTCCTTCCTTAAGCAGCCCTGAGTCTCATAGGATCCTTGACGACTCTGCACTGTAGGCTTCCTGGGAATTTGCCCTCTGAACCTCCGTGGGGGAACTCCCTGCAAGGAGAAAGACCTCACTAATGTCCTCACTTTCCCAATCCTGTGGTGAATCCTTAGATCACAGGAAAAGCAAGGTGTAGGAGGTAGAAGGACACAGGGATCTACATGGGATCTTGGGCACAGGGCCCCACATCTCTTTCCATTCGCTCCCATGGCATTCTGCAGGATAAGAATAGACTCCTCGTATACACGAGTAAATGGGCTCAGAGTGGTTCAGGAAGGTATCTTAGGTTTGCACAGCAGGTGAATGGCAGAGCTAGACAGGGTTGTGTCTTTCACTGACCTAGATTAGGTGAGCGCAGCTACCCAGGGCCCTCTACCTCTCCTTCCTGAGCCTGACTATGGGCGGGCTGTTATGGCTGCTTGGTATTTAGGTGGGTTCTGGTCCCTGGCTTGTGTCATCTGACCTTTACCTACTGAGCCACCTCACCAGCACCTCGTGGTGGAATTCCACAGTGGGTTGCTATTGGTGAGCAGAACTTGACTTCGGGCTGCGTGTCTCAGGAACTTGTTGCCCCTTTGGAACTTTGGCTCTTTGGTTCCCATGGAGATGAGAGCTGGCGCTTGCCCAGCAGCGTGGTCCTAGATTGGGTTTGCCGTATTTGTATTCACAGAAGATTGTACGGCCCTGGGGGACCTGGGGATGGGACCTGGGGCCTCAGCATGCTCTCCGCGCACTCCAGCCTGAGATGTCCCCATCAGAGAAGACGAGGAGGGTGGGACGGAATAAGTTACTTAAGTGCGTAAAGCGGAAGGTGAGGCTCCGTGGGCTGGGACTGTTAGCCCAGGGCTCAGCTCCTGCAGGGCTCAGCTTCTGCAAACAGGTGACAGAGAGTCGGGAGGAAATTTGGATTTAAGATGCCCAGGCTTTGAGTCTTCAGGCTGAATGGGGCAGGGAAGTTGGGGCACAGTAGGAAGCCTAGAAGCGCACTTAGCAAGAAGCCAGGAGGATGAGCCTCCCAGATACACGCCCCAAGACACTCTAGGGCTTTGGGCTCAGGCCATTGGTGAAACCCCCTTCCATGGTCCCTCCTGGAGACACTAGCACCAAAACTGTTCCTCAGGGTTTGGGAAAGAGTCGAGAGAGACATAGTTTGGTTGAAAAAAATGAAATTGCTGCTCAGGGATGATGCTGTGACCTGTTGTGTGGGCATGCTGTGTGCACCAAGCAGCTGAATCCAGTTTAGACCCTGTTTCTACCATTGTCTCCCATGACAGTGAGTGAAGTCAAGGCCAGGGAAGGGGTGGGAGATGGACCGGCAGAAGTGCCTGCAGGCAGAAGTTTCCTCTCTCTGGCTGAGATACACTGTAGTCTGAGATGTACCTGTCAGAGAAGACGATGCTCTCATGTGGAGGTGAGAGAGACCTGCACTCCCCACTATGTCACTGTTCAGGTGGCGGGAGGCAGGTCTCCACGCTGCGTTACACCTGTGCAGCCTTGGATGGATTTTATTGTTTTCAGAGTCTCACTTCATTCCCTAGGCTGGTCCTCTGAATCCTCCTGACTGAGTCATCCACATGCTGTAAGTACAGCATGATTGTTGCTGCCGGGCAGGCTGCGAGAGGATTTGGGAAGGTAAAATAATGGCAGATAGTGAAAATATTCCCAGCCCTGTGCTGTGGTATACTGTTATGCCTAGGAGTTTTGCCAGTGAGGACAACATCACTGGTGTCAGGAAGGCTAAGTGACATAAGCCATGGAAGGGGCCTTCAGAGCTTCAATGCTGATTCCTCCAGGGTTCTTAGACTGACAGTTTAACCTCAAACAGGGCCCGGGCACCCACTCTGATGTGACATCTGCTGTAGTGCTGGCACACGCTGACCGATCTCCTTCCAGCAGCCCCCACCCTCTTCTGGCCTCTGCAGGCACTGCAAGCAAGCACACATACGTAGACGTACATGCAGGCAAAACACTCATACGCATACAATAAGAATAGATCTTAAGAGGATCTGGTTGGCGGCGGGTGGCAGCGGCCGCGGCAGCAGCAGTTCCTCCAGCGGAGAAGGCCACCACCAGTGGAACCAAGGCAACAGGGTCCAGGCTGGCCCTGTGCCCACTACCACTGGCCACCACTGGCCACCACTGGCCAGCCGAGCTGTGAGCAGAGTCAGAGTTACAGCACTTTTCACCGCACTGAAGCCACATTAGGCCTCTGCCTCCTGCCAGTCAGTTACTAGAGGCTCTCCGCCATCTTGGCTCCCGGACACCAGAGAGATCTAACAGCCCCAGGTACGCAGACTTAGCCTGAGGCCAACGTCCGGGGTGTCTAAGCCTGACAGGCATTGGCCTGCACTCAGGTCCTGGGCAGCTCGGTGGGCCATCTCTGTGCCAACCCGGCTAGGACGTTGTTTACCCAGCACTGTCCCAGCACTGGCAGGGGGGTGCACTGCCATCTTGGCTATGGGATGTCAGAGAGCTCTAAACAGACAAAGCCAGCTAACAGACATAGCCCCAGGCTAACATCGCGGGGGTCTAAGCCCGACAGGCATTGGCCTGCACCCAGGCCCTGGGCAGCTCAGTGGGCCACCTGTGTGCCAACCCAGCCAGAAGGTTGTCTGCCTGGCAGACTGCCCAGCACTTGGGCGGCACCATCTTGGTTACCTGACAGAACCATTTAGTAGACATAGCCCGAGGAGAACATTGCTCGGGCCTAAGCCTGTCAGGCCTTTGCCTGGACTTGGCCTGAGCAGCTAGCCTAGCCGTGTGTGCACCAACCTGGTTGGGGGATCGGCTGCCTAGCAGAGTGTTCAGCACTCAGAAAAGGTCCCCGCAGCATCCACCATCAGCACTCCCTGAAGGGGCAAATGGGCATCACCTGGTTCACAGAGACAATCTGGGGCAAGGCACACTAGGGCTCCAAGGGTACCCAAGAGGAGGGCAGCACATCACCAAGCTGTGCCAGGGGAAACCCAGCCATCCAGTGTTGCGGAAATAGCCTTACAGTCTCACAGGAGGCTTAAACACCAGCCAGTGACAACAAGACCAACTAACATCAGAGATAACCAGATGGCAAAAGGCAAACGTAGGAGTGCTACTAACAGAAATCTAGGCAATATGGCAGCATCTGAGCCCAACTCTCCAACAACAGCAAGTCATGGATACCCCAACAACCAGAAAAACAAGATTTGGATTAAAAATCACTGGTCATGATGCTGTTAGAGGAACACAAAAAGGACATAAATGAATCTCTTAAAGAAATACAGAGGAACATGAATAAGTTAGAAACCCGTATAATGGAAACACAAAAATCACTTAAAGAAATTCAGGAGAATAAGGCTCAAGAGATAGAAGTCAATAAAGAGGAAACACAAAAAAAAAAAAAAAAAATTAAAGAATTGCAGGAGAAAGCAAGTCAAATGGCAGAAGTCATTAAAGAGGAAACACAAAAATCTCTTAAAGAATTAAAGGAAAACACAAACAAATGAAGGAACTGAGTAAAACCATCCTGGATCTAAAAACAGAAGTAGAAACAACTAAGAAATCCAAAGGGAGACAACTTTGGAGATAGAAAACCTTGGGAAGAAATCAGGGGCCATAGATGCAAATATCAACAATAGAATACAAGAGATGGAAGAAAGAATCTCAGATGCTGAAGATACCATAGAAACCATTGACTCAACAGTCAAATAAAATGCAAAATGCAAAAAGCTTGTAACCCAGATCATCCAGAAAATACAGGACACAATGAGAAGACCAAACCTAAAGATTATAGGTATAGATGAGAGTGAAGATTTACAACTTAAAGGGCCAGCAACTATCTTCAACAAAATTATGGAAGAAAACTTCCCTAACCTAAAGAGAGAGATGCCCATGAATATACAAGAAGCCTACAGAACTCCAAACAGACTGGACCAGAGCAGAAATACCTCCCGTCACATAATAATCAAAACCCCAAATGTACTAAACAAAGAAAGAATATTAAAGGCAGTAAGAGAAAAAGGCCAAGTAACATATGAAGGAAGACCTATCAGAATCATACCAGACTTCTCACCAGAGACCATGAAAGCTAGAAAATCCTGGGCAGATCTCATGCAGACTCTAAGAGAACACAAATGTCAGCCATGACTAGTATACCCAGCAAAACTCTCAATCACCATAGATGGAGAAACCAAGATATTCCATGACAAAACCAAATTTACACAATATCTTTCCACAAACCCAGCCCTATAAAGAATAACAGGAGGAAAACTCCAATATAAGGAGGGAAACTACACCCTGGAAAAAGCAAGATAGTAACCTTCTTTTATCAAACCCAAAAGAAGATAACCACTCAAATATAAAAATAACATCAAAAATGACAGGAAGTAATAATCACTATTCCTTAATTTCTCTTAGCATCAATGGACTCAATTCCCCAATAAAAAGAAACGGACTAACACACTAGATAAGAAAACAGGACCTTACATTTTGCTACATACAGGAAACACACCTCAGTGTCAAAGACAAAAACTACCTTAGAGTAAAAGGCTGGAAGACAATTTTACAAGCCAATGGTCTCAGGAAACAAGCTGGAGTAGCCATTCTAATATCAGATAAAATTGACTTTCAACCTAAAGTCATCAAGAGACATGTAAGGACACTTCTTACTGGTCAAAGGAAAAATCCACTAAGAAGAACTCTCAATTCTGAACATCTATGTGCCAAATGCAAGGGCACCCTCATTCATAAAAGAAACTTTACTAAAGCTCAAAGCACATTGCACCTAACACAATAATTGTAGGTGACTTCAACATTCCACTCTCCTCAATGGACCGATCAGGAAAACAGAAACTAAACAGGGACACAGTAAAACTATTTGAAGCTTTGGACCAATTGGATTTAACTGATATTTATAGAACATTTCACCTATATAGCATATACCTTTTCTCAACACCTCATGGTACCTTCTCCAAAATCGACCATATAATTGGTCACAAGACAGACCTCAATAAAATAAGAAGATCAAACTAATCCCATGCCTCCTATCAGATCAGTATGGAGTAAGAGTGGACTTCAATAGCAACAAAAACAACAGAAAGCCCACATACACATGGAGGTTGAACAATACTCTACTTAATGACACCATGGCCAAAGAAGAAATAAAGAAAGAAATCAGAGACTTTTTAGAATTTAATGAAAATAAAGGCACAACATACCCAAATCTTTGGTGCACAATGAAAGCAGTGTTAATAGGAAAACTCATAGCCCTGAGTGCCTCCAAAAAGAAAATGGAGAGAGCATACACTAGCAGCTTAACGACACACCTGAAAGCCCTGGAACAAAAAGAAGCCAATTCCCCCAGGAGGAGAAGAAGACAGGAAATCATCATACTCAGGGCTGAAATCAGTTAAGTGGAAACAAAGAGAACCGTACAAAGAATCAACAAATCCAGGAGCTTTGAGAAAATCAACAAGATAGATAAACCCTTAGCCAACTGACCAAAGGGCACAGAGACAGTATCCAAATTAACAAAATTAACAAAATTAGATATGAAAAGGGGGATATAACAACAGAAACTGAGGAAATTCAAAAAATCATCAGATCCTACTACAAAAGCCTATACTCAACATACCTGGAGAATCTGGAGGAAATGGACAACTTCCTAGACAGATACCAAATACCAACATTAAATCAGGACCAAAGAGATCATCTAAACAGTCCCATAACCCCTAAAGAAATCGAAGGGGTAATAGAAAGTCTTCCAACCAAAAAAAAAAAAAAAAAAAAACCCAAAAACAAAACAAAACAAAAAAAAACAAAAACCACGGGACCAGATGGTTTCAGTGCAGAATTCTATCAGACCTTCAAAGAAGACCTAACACCAACACTCTTCAAACTATTCCACAAAATTGAAACAGAAGGAACACTACCCAACTCATTCTACGAAGCCACAATTATGCTGATACCAAAACCACACAAAGATCCAACAAAGAAAGAGAACTTCAGACAAATTTCCCTTATGAACATCAATACAAAAATACTCAATAAAATTCTTGCCAACTGAATCCAAGAACACATCAAAACGATCATCCATCATGATCAAGTAGGCTTTATCCCAGGGATTCAGGGTTGGTTCAATATACGGAAATCCATCAATGCAATCCACTACATAAACAAACTCAAAGAAAAAAAAAACACATGGTAATTTCATTAGATGCTGAAAAAGCATTTGACAAAATTCAGAATCCTTTCATGCTTAAAGTCTTGGAAAGAACAGGAATTCAAGGCCCATACATAAACATAGTAAAAGCAATATTCAGCAAACCGGTAGCCAGTATCAAACTAAATGGAGAGAAACTTGAAGCAATCCCACTAAAATTGGGGACTAGACAAGGCTGCCCCCCCTCTCCTTATCTTTTCAATATTGTACTTGAGGTACTAGCTAGGGCAATTAGACAACATAAGGAGGTCAAAGGGATACAAATTGGAAAGGAAGAAGTCAAACTATCACTATTTGCAGATGATATGATAGTCTACCTAAGTGACCCAAAAAACTCCACCAGAGAACTCCTACAGCTGATAAACAAGTTCAGCAAAGTGGCAGGTTATAAAATCAACTCAAGCAAATCAGTAGCCTTCCTATACTCAAAGGATAAGCAGGCTGAGAAAGAAATTAGGAAAATGACACCCTTCACAATAGCCACAAAAAATATAAAGTACCATGGGGTGATTCTTACCAAATGTGTGAAAGATCTGTATGACAAGAACTTTAAGACTCTGAAGAAGGAAATGGAAGAAGGCCTCAGAAAATGGAAAAATCTCCTATGCTCATGGATTGGCAGGATTAATATAGTTAAAATGACCATTTTGCTAAAAGCAATATACAAATTCAACACAATTCCCATCAAAATCCCAACTCAGTTCTTCATAGAGTTAGAAAGAACAATTCTCAAATTCATCTGGAATAACAAAAAACCCAGGATAGTTAAAACTATTCTCAACAACAAAAGAAATTCTGGGGGAATCAGTATCCCTGACCTCAAGCAATACGACAGAGCAGTAGTGTTACAAACTGCATGGTATTGGTACAGTGACAAGCAGGCAGATCAATGGAATAGGATTGAAGATCCAGAAATGAACCCACACACCTATGGTCACTTGATCCTCGACAAAGGGGCTGAAAACATCCAGTGGAAAAAAGATAGCCTTTTCAACAAATGGTGCTGGTTCAACCAGAGGTCAGCATGCAGAAGAATGCGAATTGATCCATCCTTATCTCCTTGTAATAAGCTCAACTCCAAATGGATCAAGGGCCTCCACATAAAGCCAGACATTCTGAAGCTAATAGAAAAGAAACTGGGGAAGACCCTTGAGGACATCAGTACAGGAGGAAAGTTCCTGAACAGAACACCAATAGTGTATGCTCTAAGATCAAGAATTGACAAATGGGACCTCATAAAATTACAAAGTTTCTGTAAGGCAAAGGACACCATCAAAAGGACAAATTGGCAACCAACAAATTGGGAAAAGATCTTCACCAACCCTACATCTGACAGAGGGCTAATATCCATTATATACAAAGAACTCAAGAAGTTAGACCCCAGAAAACCAACTAACCGTATTAAAAATGGGGTACAGTACAGAGCTAAACAAAGAATTTTCACCCAACAAACTTCGGATGGCTGAGAAGCATCTTAAAAAATGCTCAACATCATTAGTCATTAGGGAAATGCAAATCAAAACAACCCTGAGATTTCACCTTACACCAGTCAGAATGGCTAAGATTAAAAACTCAGGAGACAGCAGATGTTAGTGAGGATGTGGAGAAAGAGGAACACTCCTCCACTGCTGGTGGGGGTGCAAATTGGTACAACCACTCTGGAAATCAGTCTGGCGGTTCCTCAGAAAACTGGACACATCACTTCAGGAGGATCCTGCTATACCACTCCTGGGCATATACCCAGAGGATTCCCCAGCATGTGATAAGGATATGTGCTCCATTATGTTCATAGCAGCCCTATTTATAATAGTCAGAGGCTGGAAAGAACCCAGGTATCCCTCAACGGAGGAATGGATAAAAAAAATGTGGTCCAATAGTACACTGGAGTACTATTCAGCCATTAGAAACAATGAATTCATGAAATTCTTAGACAAATGGATGGAACTGGAGAACATCATACTAAGTGAGGTAACCCAGTCTCAAAAGATCAATCATGGTATGCACTCACTAATAAGTGGATATTAGCCTAGAAAATTGGAATACCCAAAACATAATCCACACATCAAATGATGTCCAAGAAGAACGGAGGAGTGGCCCCTGGTTCTGGAAAGGCTCAGTGCAGCAGTGTAGGGGAATACCAGAACAGGGAAGTGGGAAGGGGTGGATGGGGGAATAGGGGGAGGGAAGAGGGCTTATGGGACTTTCGGGGAGTGGGGAAACAGAAAAGGGGAAATCATTTGAAATGTAAATAAAAAATATATCGAATAATAAAAAAGAAAATATCTACTAAAAAAAATAGGTCTTAATTTTTTTTCATTTTATTTTTGTGAGTACGAATGGGTGTTTTCCCTGCATGTATGTCTCTGTACCACATGTATACAATGCCCATGTCAGAAGATAGTGTCAAGTGTCCTGGGTCAGGAGTTATATAGATAGATCATTGTAAGCTACCATGTAGGTGCTGCGGATCGAATCCAGGTCCTCTGCAAGACCAGCCTATGCTCTAACACTGTTGATTAGCACACTCTGTGTGGAGCTAGTGAGATTATTTCATTATTCTTTTTGCTTATTTTACTTTCTTGAGGCAGTCTGGCTTCTGCCTTCTGAGTGGTGAAGGGCACTCCAGGCTGCTTCATGACTCTCCTCTGAGGCGTTCAGTTGAGCAGTCTGTGCAGCCATCTTCCCAGGTTTATCTTGTGCCTCATTTGAGAAGCCTCTGGGACTCTGGGCTGGCTTTGGGAGGCCCTGTGTGGTAACTGAACCCTAGTGAGGTGCTGCTTCCCTCACTGACCCTGCCAGGACCTGGAACCTGTGACAGAGACTCTGCTGTGAGAAGTCTTAAGGCAGACCTCAAAACAAGAGGCTGAGAAGGACAAAGTTCACAGGCTCATCTGCTGCACGGTGTCCTGGGCACTTGGCCTGGAGCTCTCTCCTTACTCCGCATACGCAGGGTCTTGAGCCCAGAGATCCTCCAGGCCCCAGAGCTCTGAGGTACATGAGGAGCCACTTTCCCAGGACTAAGAATCCTGGCTTAGCCACACATCAGTTGAGCATCCTTGGGAAGTGGCTTAGCCTCTCTGGGCCTCAGTTTCCTTGTTTATACAGTGGATCTATGAATGTTACCTCGCAGGGTCATTTCCAGGACTGAAGTTACACTATTTTCCCAGAGCCCAGAACGTGACATATTTATCACAAATGAGTCCTTACTCTCCTCTGAGTGGGGTCACATGTGGGGTTTTCTCAGGCCTGCCTCTGCTGGGCTGCAGCACAGGAAAGGGGGAAAGGTGGGGACACCGGGGATCCTGGACTACCCAGTGTCTTCAGAGAAGCCAGGTTTGGCATTTCCAGGCAGCAGGTCCCAGAGAGACAAGGAGACATTTAGGAAATGATAAGAGTTGAGACCCAGAACAGCCACCCAGACTACAGACATAGTTTTCTAGAATGGATCGACAAATATGGATTGATCAACATCTCCCTCAGCCCAGCTCTGACATGGGGTGGTAATGACAAGGCCTAGTGAGGCCGAGTGACTTATCCAAACAGCAGCTAGTCAGGACTCACGGCTTCATGGCTGTCTTCCCCAGGACTCTCTCCGCTATGGCTTCCTTTATGAGATGAGTAGACACAAGGCATCTCATTGTCTTGGTTACACAGAATCTCTACCCCTAGCCATTTCCCCAGATCTATTGGGGAGTCGTGGGAGAGGATAGGGAAACCTCTGAGGGAGAGGTATCTGTGGTGGGGCTTCGTGGCTGCATTTTTTCTTTTGGGCCTTTGCTTGGCCCTCTGTGACCCAGCAGGAGGGTGACAAGCCCCCCTCCTCACAGCCCCTCCCTCCAGTTCCACAGATGCCCAGGAAGCCACTGCTAATGGTGGGCAGAGCCAGGCCCTTGTGGATAACTCCAGGCAGTGCCACCGTATGCTCTCAGAGTTCTGCATCATGATGGGTTTGATGACTCCATCCACTTAACAGCAGAGAAAATCAAGGCTGGAATGAAGGAAGCGAGGCTGCTCAGGCCCTTGCCCGGCAGAGCAGCAGTGCAAATGCAGCCTGAAGTGGGTGCTTGCAGCTCACAGAGGTTCCACCAGAGTGCACAAGATGGACACCCTTGCAGCAAGGCCACACTCACCTCTACACCATCCTGGGAGGTGAGGTGAGGAGGAATCCCTCCATCAGAGGCAGTAAGGACAGATTTCTTGCTCAAAGTCATCTGGACATTAGTGACTGGGATGGGGTTCAACCCCACAGGCCCAAAGAATGTCTTCCCACAATACTTGGGTCCCATGCCCTGAGCATCCAGAAGAGGCGCTAGAAGAAGATGAGTTGGTGGCGGCAGCTGGTGCCCTCAGCTTGGGAGATGCAAAAAGACCAGGTGAAGATGGGACTCTGGGCAAGGAGACTGGGAGATCACAGCTTTCTCACAGCTCAGGACTGACATTCTCCCCTATAATTCCGTGTCAGGTCCTAGTCTGGCCTGTCCACTGGAGTGAGGAGAGGCACCATTTGCACAGTGCTGAGGCAAGAAGCTCCCGGGGCTGTGCCATGACACATACCTTAGAGAAGTTTCATCTTCAGACAGCACCACAGCTCCTGAGACTGGCACCAAAGCATCACCTGTCACTGAGTAGGGCTCGGTAGCTCCTCAGGCCCTGCTACTGATGCTCAGTCAGCCAGCTTCTGGCTTTAGCTTGCCTAGTGTGTTGCAATGGAAAAAGAATGAGGGTATGACTGCTCCAAGGAATGTGTGGTGGTTAGACTAGGAATGGCCCCATAGATAGACTCATGTGTTGGAGTGCTTGGCCACAGGGAACAGCCCTTAAGGAGGTGTGGCCTTATTACAGGAAGTGTGTCACTGTGGGGGTGGGACTTTGAGGTCATATGTGATCAAGTCTGGCCAGTGTCACATAGTCCCCCTCTGCTGCCTTTGTTTCAAGATGTAGAACTCTCAGCTCCTTCACCACCGTGTCTGCCTGCACACGGCCGTTCGTCCCACCATGATGACAATGGACTGAACCTCTGAAACTGTAAGCCAGCTTCAATGAACTGTTTTCCTTTGCAAGAGTTGCCATGCTCATGGTGTCTCTTTCCAGCAATAAAACCCCAACTAAGACAGGATGGTTAAAGTTTAATTGAAGATTTTTTTTATCATCAAAATAAAACTTTAATCCATCAATTCAGTGAGTGACGTTTAAACCATGATCACAGTCCATAAGGGGACTAGGAACTCTTTTTTTTTAAATTTTTTTTTATTCGATATAATTTATTTACATTTCAAATGATTTCCCCTTTTCTAGCCCCCCACTCCCCGAAAGTCCCTCAAGCCTGATCCTTTTTTATAGTATATCATTGTAGAATATCAAGTTTCTTGTTGAGACTTAGTTTATCTAAATAACTAAAGCTTAATAAAGTTAGCAAAGACAAAGAGGCTATAAACATAATTTTAAGTCATTACTGCTAACCTGAATAGACTTTAGAAATTTATAAACCTTATTTACCAAGCATATCTAGAAGGTTAATGTTGAACAGTTAGAAAATAGATGAGTAGTTAGACATAAGTCAGTTTCTTTTAACCTGGGTATATATACTTTTATAACCCTAGGAGTTTATCATCACATAAAAATCCATCCTAAACCAAAATATTTTGGAGACCTGATGTTGTCTCCTTAGTCTAAAAGGGAGATACTAAAAGGGAGATACTAAGCGGACGGCTCAGTAGGACTAAGACATTTCAGAAGTGCTGCCTTAGTTGGTTTATACCATGTGGTCATCTTAATCGAGATGGTGGTGAAGTCCCATGGCATGTACCCTTTAACCTTAGTAAAGATGGCTGCCAGCCTTACGTTTGCTCCCATCTTAATGATGTCATCAGCTAAGATGGAGGCAAGCCATGTGGTTGCTACTTTAAATATCTATTTTTCTAGTACATCTATTTTGTTAAATAAGAGTTGAATCCAAGTTACATATACAGTATATTCTAAAAAAGAGTTGAACCACATATATATTATGTTGTAGCAAATTAAAATTACCCATGTATATATTTTTAACTATGTCTTGTTACAAGTTTTAAGTTAGAATTTGTTATAGAATTTTTTTAAAACCATACCCAATGAATTTATAGCGCTGAGATAGTTTACAGCATAGTCTTAAGAGTATTTTTTTTTTAGCCGGGCGGTGGTGGCACACGCTTGTAATCCCAGCACTCTGGGAGGCAGAGTCAGGTGGATTTCTGAGTTCAAGGCCAGCCTGGTCTACAGACTGAGTTCCAGGACAGCCAGGGCTACACAGAGAAACCCTGTCTCGAAAAAACCAAATCCAAACCAAACCAAACCAAACCCAAACAACAACAACAACAAAAGAGTTTTTTTTTTTTTAATTTGTGTTTTGCTTTTTGTTTTTAGAGCAGAGAACAAGGAAATCATAGAAATCAAGTTTTTTTTTTTAAAGAGTATAAAGTAGAAAAGTCACAGAGATAAGAGATTTTTGGAAGTGTAAGGCAGAGAAAGTTTGGATGTAAGAGATTTGGGGATCGTTTGCTTATGTGGTGGGAGAAGTTGTTATTATCTGTGAGAACTTGGAACTTGAGGGCACCATTTTTGGCCACTGGGCTGTACTGAGGCCAAGATGTTTGCAGTAAGACAGTGAGCTTTGAGAAAATCTGAGTCTGGGAAGGGCACTGAATCTGATGGGAAAAGAAGAAAGGATCGCAAAACAAACTCCACTGGAGGAGTTCCCATGAGCTCCCATAGGCAGCTGAGAAATAGAAGAAACAGGGTCTCAGAGGCCCAGGAAGGCTTAAGGAAGAGGCAGACCAGGCAGCTCAAAAGGGGTAGAGAGGAAGCTTTAGGAGGAAACTAAGAACAAGGGCACAGAGGAAGGGTAAGTGTCCTGGTGACAAGGATTTTTAAAAAAATCACTTTACATCCCGATCATCATTGGCGGTGCCCTTATAAATTGCTCCCCCCACCATCTCCTCCTCCTCTCCTCAGAGAAGGGGAGGTCCTCCTTGGGTACCACCCCGCCCTGAGACATCCAGGCACAGCAGGACTAAGTGCATTCTTTCACAGTGAGACCAACCACTCAGACCAGTGGCAGGCAACAGAGTCAGAGGCAGCCACTGCTCCAATTGTTAGGGGGACCCACGTGAAGACCACGCTGCACATCAGTTACATATGTGTGGAGGGGTTCTAGGTCCAGGCCATGCATGCTCTTTGGTTGGTGGTTCAGTCTCTGTGAGTCTCCATGGCCCAGGTGAGTTGACCCTGTGGGTCCTGTGGTGTCCTGAGCCCTCCCACTTGCTTGCTTCTGTCCCCACTCTCCCACAAGACTCCCTGAGCTCCTCCTGATGTTTGGGTGTGAGTCCCTGTTTCCGTTTCTATCCACTGCTGGATGAAGCCTCCCAGGAGACAGTTATGCTAGGCTCCTGTGTGCAAGCATAGCAGACAGAATATTAATAGCGTCAGTGGTTGGCTCTCTCACATGAAATATGTCCCAAGTTAGGCCAGTCATTGGTTGGCTGTTCCCTCAGTCTCTGCTCCATCTTTATCCCTGTGCATCTTGTCCTCAGGACAAATTTGGGGTTGCAGGTTTCATGGGTGGGTTCATGTCCACCTCTCTACAATAGAAGTTCCACCTGGCTATAGAAGGTGGCTGTTTCAGTCTCCATATGCCCCTCTGGTCAGAGTCTCAGCTACGGTCAACCCCACAAACTCCCTAGAGCCTCCCCTGTCCTAGGTCTCTGGCTAGTTCCAGAGATGACCCAAAAACAAGGACATCATGAAATTTGCAGGCAAATGGACGGAACTAGAAAATGTCGCCCTCAGTGAGGTAACTCGGACCCAGAAAGACACGTACGATATGTACTCTTTCATAAGTGTAACTATCTGTAAAGTACAGGAGAACCACGCTACAATGCACAGACCCAAAGAAACTAAGTAATGAGGGCTCAACGGAGGATGCATGAATCTTACAAGGGGAAACAAAATAGTTGTCAGAGGTGGAGGGACGGAGGGAACTGCGTGGGAGAGGGGTTGAAGAGAGGACCAGGGATGGGGTCAGGTGTTGGCAGGTGGGGATGGGTGGGAGAAGGCTGGGAGTGAGAATGGCAGTTGATGGTGACTTGAATTTTGACTGTGACTGAGAGATTTGTCAAAGAGAAGTGTCCCAAATCACAGAGGAGAGGTGTCCCTCTCCAGGTGACAGGGAGACTCGTACAGTGAGAGGAGCTTTCTGGAACTAAATAGTGTGACTTTTGTAGCAACAGTAGAGAAAGTAAATAGCTCTGAGGTGACACTTATGCAGAAGACAGGAGAGAACAGCTGACAATGTGGACTGGGAGAGGCTTTTGGGGAAAGGGAGGGGTAAGTATCTTCAATAGAGAGCTGTCCATGTGGGTGTAGCAGGCCCTCTGGTATAGGGACACCTGCTCTAAGTCTGCATCTCCAGGAAGCTTCCAGAAGGAACTGCTCAACCTTAAACAAGCAGGCTGAGGTCAAGGCTGCCATATTGAGATGACATTTCTCTGGCGACCTTAGGCACCACCAACCAGCATGTCATCTTTCTGGACATAGGACATTGAGACCCGGGGAGAGGAGCAGTTTTGCAATAGCCCATGCATTGAGTCAGGGGGTCAAGGGACACAGGGACTTGGCTGTCCTCTGCCTGAGATGCAAAGCATTTATTGAGCACCTACTGTATACATGCAGTGTGGTGCCTGGCTCCCAGTTTTGCCGGACTCTGAAAGATAAGAAGTTCTTGGACTGGAGAGATGGCTCAGTGGTTAAGAGCACTGACTGCTCTTCCAGAGGTCCTGAGTTCAATTCCCAGCAACCACATGCTGGCTCACAGTAATGGGATCTGATGCACTCTTCTGGTATGTCTGAAGACAGCTACAGTGTACTCATATAAATAAAAATAAATAAATCTAAAAAACAAAAGTCCGTCTAGGCACTCTAGCCCCACAGCTTGGCAGAAGGCCTCCAGAGTCTGGGTAGGCACCACTGGGCTTCCAGCCCATTTTGACTTCTCTTTCTCACACTGAGCCCCCAGTCTGTGTGGCTTTTCTGACCTCTCCCCTTCTCTCTCCAGCCTCTGCTTCTCCTCTTCTTCCCTCTCTGCCTTGTCTCATCAATTCCTCCCCCTCTAGTCCTTGCCAAGGGCCGGGGAAAACAGGAACGGGCAAGGGGATAGATTAGGAAGCTCTGGAAGGTTTCTGAGTCTGGAGACCATCACTGAAGAGAGGCAGCCCTGCCACAGGAGTCAGAGCTGCACCTGCCAGCAAGGGGGGTGGGGCTCAGCTGTGTGTGCAGAGTTGGTGTGAGGAGGCTGGGTTCTGCTGCGTGACCCTCTACCACTGTCTCCTTTTGTCTCTCAGCCTAGGTCTCTTATCCTATGGTGGAGAAACCAGGACTGTGTACCCAGGATGTCCAGGACCCTTCATTCAAAGTCACTGGGAGGTGTTCTGATGGTGGCACCATGCTGACTTGTAGCTTTTTGGTCCCTCAGGTCTTACATGGTGCCTTCTGTGGGAAGTCCTACGGGCTGTGGAGTGAGAAGGTGTTTGCATCTGGAGGGCCTCAGTTCAAGCTGCTCTGGCTCTGCAGATGAGCTGGGCTCTATGGGAGACACTCAGTCAAGTGATAGGCTGGGGATTTTTGGAAAATAGCTACACAAAGTATATGGTGGAAGGAGAGGAGGGAGCGTAGAGGACTGAGGGGTTGGGAGCAGAGAACCAGGCTGCATGCAGAATGTGTAAGTGTGTACCCGTGTATGTGCACACGTGTGTGCATGCACATGGGCATGCATGTATGTGTCTGTGAGCTTGTGGGTCTATGCTTTGCATCTTCCTATCATCAAGCATGCTTACAGACCATCCTGTAATCTATATGCCCATGAGGAAATGCTGTGAGTGCCTGGGTTTGGCTATATGTACCAGCTCAGGAGTGGGGAATTAACCAAAGCCTTAATGTGTGTGCTGCAGGGCCCTGCTCTGAAGGCTTGAAGACCTGTCTAGACTTACTAGCTAGTCACTGGGAAAACTGTAACCTTCCTCAGGCGCATGAACCCGCAGGAAAACAGCAATAGCAGTGTGGCCTTACCAGGTGTTTCCATGTGGCATGTCCTGCGCTAGCGTTCGATGAAGGCCATTCAGTTTTCAGATGTGGACACAGAGGCCCACACCCAGATGGCACACTTGTCCAGCCAACTCTGAGAGCCTTGCTTGGATCTGCATCCACAGGCTACCCTGTGGCCCCTGAAGTAAGCAATCTCTAAGAACAATGAGGCCGACAGCTCTCAGGCCTGGGTGAGCTGCCTGCCTCCTGGAGCCCGGAAGCCTGAGGTGCTCTCTGAGGTGCTCAGTGTTCTAGGATCTGGAATTCCAAGTTTAAAACATGTGGTCTGGGGCAGCAACTGCCATCGGGGAGGAATGTTGACAGCTATAGACAGAGGAACCAAATTCTGGGGAACCAAATTCAAGTTTCCCATCTCAGGGCCCCGGAAACCTAGTCACCCCAGAGCCCCAGAGCTGTCAGCCATCTTTCCCTTGACAGCAGAGGCTGCCAGGGCACAGGCCATGGGCTTGGGCCTGCCTAGTCTGCAGACCCTGTTCCCTGTGATGGTGCCTTCTGAAATAAGGAACTCATTTTTTTCTCTGTGCTCTCTAGCCTTGTCCCTGGACAACCTGACTCCATCTTAGAGGAAGAGATGGAGGAAATGGGCCAGTGAGCAGGGAGGAGAAGTCTGGCTTGGTGATATCAATGGGCCCAGGCACAGTTGTAAAGCTCTGAGAAAACCCAGATGTGATGCAGGCCCTAAAGGCCCAACCTGCTCACCCACTGCTGTGTGAGGTACAGGATGCAATGGAGGGGCAGAGGGTCTATTCAGGCATGTAGCCAGCTGGTAGTGCTGTCCTAGAAATGGTGATTAGGCTGGGCCCTGCTCTCCAAGTTGCAAAAAGCAGCTGCGTACAAGCCAGGCTTTGCCTTGCGTTGATTCTGTCTTACAGGGAGTCATTCCATCTCCATTCTGAGTGCACAGCCCTGGGTTAAGCATGACAGCATCTTGTCTGCACAAGTGTACAGTTGCCATGTGTATTAGTTTGGGTTCTCTAGAGTCACAGAACGTATGGATAGTCTTTATATAGTTAGGGAATTTGTCAATGACTTACAGTCTATAGTCCAACTCCCCAACAATGATCAGCAGCAGCTGTGGATGGAAGTCCAAGGATCTAGCAGTGGCTCAGTCCCACGAGGCAAGCAGGCAAGGAAGAGTGAGTAAATTTTCCTTCTTCCAATGTCCTTATATATCTCCAGCAGAGGGTGTAGCCCAGATTAAAGGCTGTAGGTCTCCAACAGAGGGTGTGGCCCAGATTAAAGGCATGGGATCTCCAGCAGAGGGTGTGGCCAAGATTAAAGTGTGTGCCTTCATGCCTTTAATCCCAGATGATCTTGAACTCGGAGATCTCCTTGTCTTAATCTTCTGGAATTCATAGCCACTATGCTTCAAGATCTCCATGCCAAGATCCAGGTCAGAAAATTATATCTCTGAGCCTCCAGATTATGATCATAGGTGAGCCTTCCAATTCTAGATTGTGGTTCATTCCAGATATAGTCAAGTTGACAACCAGGAATAGCCACTACAATCTACCCCTTGTCAACTTGACACAAATATTTCATGTCCACATGAAACAATAACAAGGTCATGAATACGCCTAACATGATATAACCATTCCTCGTACAATCGCAAACACATTTGTAAATTTACAAAGGGGCAATGTCCCTTGGGAACATTCTTTTAGTGTTTCAATACCAATTGATGTTAAAGGAATTGGAAGAGAGACAAATGTATCCTTAACAAAATAAGATAGAAGCATTCATATTACTTATAATCCTCATTTCTGCAACTGGTTACGTGGCCTTAGCTGGTATTTATAGCTACTTTCCTCTGCTACCCATTCTGTATTTCCTTCACCTTCAGCAAGCACCTCAGCAGGTCTTGGCTCTTTTCCTGGAGGATTGACCCATACCTTCATTCCTGATGGGTCATCCTTTGTCATCCTGCTTGGATTAGGCTGTTGTAGTTTCCCATTGACTTTAATCACAGGACAAGGTAGTACTAAGAGATGCCCTAGGGGATCTCCTGCACTCCACACATAATCCTGCTTACCTCCATTGTGGAGAGGCAATCCAATTTCCCTATGGTAATCTGGATTTATCACCCCTAACACTGTAATTCCTTTCTTAGCTTGTTGGTTTAAGGGCATTAGAAGCTCAAAATAGCCAGGGGGAAATCTGAGCTTCCAGTTCAATGGAATGTTTGTGGCTCCTGGTAGGAGCACTCCCCCCTCTGGAACCAAAACTTCTAGGCCAGCAGAATCTAAAGTTGTGGGGACAGGAAGCAAAAATTTTCCTAGAGGGTCACTAGGAGTGATAGTGAGTGGAACTATTCCCTTTTCCACCCCTTGATTCCTGGACCCATGGATCCTGGCTATGGGAGAAACTGTACCATATATTGAACGCTGATTCAAAGCATATACTGCCTTCTGAAGAACTCTGCCCCAGCCCTCCATGCTGTTGCCACCTAATTAGTGCTGTAACTGTGTCTTCAAAAGGCCATTCCATCTTTCTATGAGACCAGCTGCTTCAGAATGATGGGGAACATGGTAAGACCAGTGAATTCCATAATCGTGGGCCCACTGTCACTTCTCTGGCTGTGAAATGAGTTCCTTGGTCAGAAGCAATACTGTGTGGAATACCATAACTATAGATAAGGCATTCTGTGAGTCCACGGATGGTGGTTTTGGCAGAAGCATTACGTGCAGGAAAGGCAAATCCATAACCAGAATAAGTATCTACTCCAGTAAGAATAAAATGCTGTCCTTTCCACGGGGGGAAGTGGTCCAATATAGTCAACCTGCCACCAGGTTGCTGGCTGGTCACCTCGAGGAATGGTGCCATATCTGGGGCTCAGTGTTGGTTTCTGCTGTTGGCAGAGCTGGCATTTAGCAGCAGCTGTAGCCAGGTCAACCTTGGTGAGTGGAAGTCCGTGTTGCTGAGCCCAAGCATAACCTCCTTCTTGGCCACCATGGCCACTTTGTTCATGCGCCCACTGGGCAATAACTGGGATGGCTGGGGAAAGAGGCTGACTGTCCACAAAACAGGTCATCTTATACACTTGATTATTGAACTCCTCCTCAGCTGAAGTCACCTTTTGGTGAGCATTTACATGGGACACAAATATCTTCACATCCTTTGCCCATTTGGAGAGATCTATCCACATACTTTTTCCCCAGATGTCTTTATCACCAATTTTCCAGTTACGATCTTTCCACGTCCCTGACCATCCAGCCAATCCATTGGCTACAGCCCATGAGTCAATGAACAATCGTACATCTGGCCATTTCTTCTTCCAAACAAACTGTAATACCATGTGTACTGCCCGAAGTTCTGCCCACTGTGAAGATTTTCCTTCACCTGTATCTTTCAGGCTTGTCCCAGAAAGGGGTTGTAATGCTGCAGCTGTCCACTTCTGGGTGGTGCCTGCATAACGTGCAGAGCCATCAGTAAACCAGGTCCTAGTCTTCTCTTCTTCAGTCAACTGGTCATAGGGAACACCCCATGAGGCTATAGGCGCATGCTTGGCAGCAGATGGCATTGTAACAGGAGTAGAAACCATAGGCATCTGAGCAACTTCTTCATGTAACTTGCTTGTGCCTTCAGGACCTGCTCTGGACCGATCACGTATATACCACTTCCATTTGATAATAGACTGCTGTTGTGCACACCTACTTTATGACTTGGAGGGTCTGATAAAACCCAGCTCATGATGGGCAGTTCAGGTCGCTTAGTAACTTGGTGTCCTATTGTCAAACGTTCAACTTCCACTAAGGCCCAATAGCAGGCCAAGAACTGTTTTTCAAAGGGAGAGTAGTTGTCTGCAGGTGACGGTAGAGCTTTGCTCCAAAATCCCAAAGGTCTCTTCTGTGATTCACCTACAGGGGCCTGCCAGAGGTTCCAAACAGCATCTCTGTCACTGACACCTCAAGTACCATTGGGTCTGTTGGATCATATGGTCTAAGTGGTAGTGCAGCCTGCACAGCAGCCTGGACCTGTTGAAGAGCCTTCTCCTGTTCCGGGTCCCACTGTAGGGCAGGCTGCAGGCTGAAACTATATCTCAAGCTTAAAGAAGCTAATGCCTTTGATTATCTTGATGAATTAGGTGATTCGGTGGTATACAATACTTTCTCCAAGTTGGGGAAAAATCAGAAAATGATTTTGCTGGCTGGTTGCTCTTAGCATCTCGAGGTGTGTGTGTGTGGGGGAACAATAAAGGAAAGGGAGGAGTTGTGTGCTAAAGAGCTCCCGACTCAAGTAAACAATCTAAAAGTTGCTAAGTGTGTCCTTGAAGAGAATCTACTCTCTAGCAGCCATAGAGCTCAAGTAGCAGAAAATCAAACTGAAGCCCTCATTATAAGGTTGGTGAATTACAGCCCTCGCCTCATCCTCTCCCTCATCCTTTTTTCCTTTCCCCTCCTCCTCACATTTCTCTGCCTCTTCCTCCTCTTCTTGCTCTCTTCCTTCTCTCTCACTTCCCCTCCTCTCTACTTCCAGCTTCCCCTCCTTCCACCTCTCCCCCTCCCTGTTCCTCACTCTCTCTGCCCGTCCTCTGGCCTCTCTGACTACGCCACTTTATTTTAGGTCCTCAAACACAAGACGTTTCATCCTCAGGACCTTTGCCCTGCCAGTACCTACTTCCTCGAAGTCTTACACCATGCATTTTGTACTCTGGCAGGCTGCTACTGAAATGCAACTTCCTTCAGGAGGCCATTCAGAACTGCTGTACCCCAAAGGGCCCTGTTTTGATCTCAGTGCCCATTCTTCAGTGTACAAAGCTCTTCTCAACTTACCATCAGAGCGTCAGTTCTCCAAGTAACTTTTGTTGCTCGATTCCAGTAGCCTGCTACCTGACACCCAGCAGGAGCCACACAGTGCTTGACAAATATTTGCTGACCATCAGCAAACTTTTATTGAGTGACTATATGAAGGTAATGATGCTGGCTTGGCCCTGGAAGGTTGGGTAGGGCCTTTAAAAAGTGCTTGACTACAGCACCAGAAAGCACAGCCACCAGTAGCTTAAGAATCTGATGTTTACTTAGTGAGGTTTCTGGATCTACATCCAGACACAGCAGCCCAACAATGTCCTGATTGTCTGAGGTTCTTATGACCTTCAGCATGTCATCATTTGTCTTCAAGCTTGACACTGCGTGGACACAGGATGTCTTCCACAGCTTCAACCATCACAGTCATACAATGGTGTCTGAGAGAGGAAGAGAAGTAAGAAAACAAAGGGAACCTTTTCTTTTGAAGTCGTTTGAATTCATTGGATTCCAGGAAAGCCTTGACTTTGAAGCACACTTTCCCATGAGATTCCTTTCATATTGTTGTACACTGCTACTTAGCAGTGAGATTTGATTTATATTATTAAAACTCTAAACTAGAGAGATGCTCACGTAAGATCAAAGAATGGCAAGGGACAGAGGCTGCCATGAACACCTTGGACCAGTTGACAGTCATCTTTTGGGCCGGATGTGATTATATTCTAGAAGAATTTGGTAATCAAGAAGAGAGGATGAAAACAGGGCCTGCCTGCCTGCCTCTTGGCGAGGTGGGCAGGGCAGGACTACCTCTCCCAATCTCTAGGGCCGTCTTTCTCCCAGTCATTCACAGAGCAGGGAAGCTAAGTGAAGATCAAGGTCACATAGGAAACTCTTCCTGAGCCCAGAAAATGGGGGCTCCCCAGGTGCACCCCATGTGACCTCAGCCCCTTTCACCCTTCAATGTGTTGGCTCTGTTGTTTGCATGCTTCCCATTAGACATTGTACTATGCACGTGCAGGAACCCTGCACCACCAGTCTCTCCTCAGCATCCAGGACAGAGCCTGGCACTATTCAGTGAATGAATGAATGAAGAAACAGATCCCAAGGTGTGTAACAGGCACAACCTTGTCCGTCTGGCAGTTAGTGTAGAGCTGAAGGCCCTGGGGACCTCTGTCAGTTCAGGCCAACAGCAATGAGAATCGACCGTACATAGTTGTAACTACAAACTGGAGGAGCAGGCAGAAAGGTTACATAGGAGCCCTGGGGCAGAGACACGCTGGGAGGACACCCCAGCTCTCAGCCAGAGCTGTCTGAAAGTGAGCTGGGTGCTGGGGGCAGGGCAAGCTGCTCCCACCGCTAAGGCAGCTTTGGGGCTGGCTCAGATGAGAGAAATGCAAAAACTCTGTCAGGTTCTATAGTCTTGAGAGCACAAACTAACAGTACCTATAGGATTTATGGTTCCCACAACTCGGAGAAATGAAGTCACAAAGAAGGGAAGGAGCCCGTGGGTCACGCAGCGAGTGGATGGTAAAGGCTGTCTTTAAACACAGACATTAGGACCCGAGGCTCCTTCTCTCCATCCTGAGACCACAATTGGCTTTTATACCCCTTGGAGGTGGAAGACTCTGTGCCCAAGGGCTTTGATTCTAGTTTTGCCTAAGTCTTTCCTTTCAAGTTCTAACTCAGATCTACTTGGCTTGTGGATACCATGATGTTCATGTTATGACTCCCAAAGCATTTGATGTTCCCTTTATCGGTGACAAGCCAGCCGGGGCCTTATGATCTATCTGCATTAGACTTGGATAATGAAAGATTTCCCAGTTGTTTTGACCTCATATCTTAGTCCAGGCCTGCTTCTCTACTGCAGGATAGTCTTGGTGCCGCTGTAAGAGTTATGAATGGGGAAACGTCAGCTTCCTGAAGGCTCTGCTCAGTTCCCCCCAGGCCTCCTCTGGGGAGCTGTGAGCTCCCTGTGGTCTCTACAGACCTAGCAGCCACTGTGGCTAGCTGATCTGCTGATGAGAGAGGGGTGAACAGGGAGGAGTAAACAGGGAGGGAAGAGTGGTAGGAGGTGCTGGTAGGTACAGTGTGGTCAGACCCGGGGGGGGGGGGGGGGGGGGGGGGACCTGGAGGCCTGGCCGGCCGCCATCTCAGGTTTCAGGCAGGAAGCTGCTGCTCTGGGCTTCCAGATCACGGACAGGCAAGCAGAGCCGGAGCAGAGCAGAGGAGGTGGCCGTCCTGGTGCTGGCTCATTTATGTCCGAGGTTATGTTTACTCACTATCCTGTCTCAAGCACAGCCGTGGTTCCCTACCATCCCTAAAGCAGCTGGGCTCTCTCTGTGGGCCCAGCCTGCCTGCCTCCCTGTGGTTCTGCCTTCTTGGAACCCAGTCCAAGAACGGAGTCATAAGGAAATTTCTGAGTGCTTGTGAGAAAACTCCAAGAAACCAAGACAAGAGTATTATGATCTCATTTTCTTCAAAAAGCACAGAAATGTTCTTGGGCTGTGCGCGCGTGCTCCTTCTAGGCGTAGCAGGAAAGAGTGAGTTTGTGCCACCACACCTGGCTATCGTGAGAAGCTTCCATGTGTCTATGGGAAACACGGTCCGCTGTGTGCAGCTTACTGCGTGCACAGGTTGTGCGCCACAAGTGGCTTGCCCTTGTGACTGTGCACTGTACTCATGTGACTCCTCTCAACCCTCCCACTGCTTCTAGAGCAGTAAGCACTGCCTTGTTGCCCACCTCTCATTCTACAAAGGGACCCTGGTATCCCATGTGAGAGAGACAAAGACCGAGAGACAGGTCTGTCAGAATAGAGGGTGCCCATGCTCTCCTGTTCTCGTGGAGCCGACCCCTCAGTCCTCCACCTCTTAGTGAGGCGCCTACTTCCAGGTCCAGGCCTAGCTCTGTCCTCTTCCATCAGGGACTTTGCCCCCAGCTCTAAAGAAAGCATCACGAGGCTGCTTCCAGGGCCGCTTTGGATGATGCAGCGTAGAGACACCGCAGCTCCTCGTCACTCCTTCCCCACCTGTCCTTCCTACCTTTGCCGGTTGCGATGCTCAGGGGCCAAGGTGTCCCGTGTTTCCTGCACCAGCCCAGCCCTCCTGGGTTCCGGTATGGTCCCTTGAATACAGCAGGCACAGGAGTGGACTCTGCTGCTCTGTAGAGCAGATAGTAGAAATCCTGTTGTCCCCAAGAAGGCTTTTTTGTAAGTATGCATTGAAGCTATTGAGAGAAATTAGCATAATAGAGCTAGGCGGTTAGCAGCTCAGTGATTACACGTACTTACTTCCCTTGCAGGGAACCCTAAGTTTCTTTGTCAGCATCCATGCTGAGTAGCTTGAGACTGCATGTGACTCTATCGCCAGGACATCAGATGACCTCTGCTGGCCTCAGTGGGTACCTGCATTCACCTGCTCATGCTGACACACACACACACACACACACACACACACACACACACACACACACACACACACACATAAAGAAAAAGAATAACATAAATCTTTAAAAGCCATGAGATTAGGAATATTCCTGAACTGCTGAAAACGTGACTCCAGTTCCCACTGGGAAAATTTCAGTGAAGTCTGTTGTGATCATAGAAAAAGAGAAAGAGACATAAGAATATGTTCTACAGGGGTGTGGGAGAAGGGGGTGCCTCAGCGGGCCCATGCCGAGGCATCCCTTCCCCTGAGGGACCAGACCCACAACGGTATAGTATAGAATAGAGTTTATTCAGGGCATGGGGGAGGGGAGTTAAGAGGGCAGTAGAGGCAAAGAAAGGCAGGGAGAGGGAGAGAGTAGAGAAGTAGAGGCTGGCCATGACCCTGTGGAGAGGGGGAGGAGGGGAGGAGAACCCAAGAGGGGCAAGAGAGAGGCTAAGAGAGTAAGAGGAAGAGAAGAAAGAGAGGGAGGAGGGACAAGAGCCCCTTTTATAGTGGGCCTGACCTACCAGGCTGTTGCCAGGTAATGGTGGGGAGGGGCATGCCTGGCTGTTGCCAGGTAACTGTGGGGTGGAGTTTAGACAGAATCCTAACAAAGTCAGCATTAGAGAAACCAGGATTATACAGGGTCTGTAAAGTCCCTTAAAATGATAACGTTCTGAAACTGAAACAACTGGCGATACTTCATCACACCCTTCCTGTAGCCGCCTGCAGCCACAGGGAACCGAGCTGAGGCTGAAATAGAAAGGACAGGTGGGCAGGAGAAATAACAAGCCAATACAAAGTTTTTCTGATCAAGGCTCAATGTTTAATGGGTAGCTTCAAATTTAAAGCTGTGTGTGTGGGAAACCCTTCCCCCCAAACCGGTTTGACGGCTCAGCAAGTGGCTGGCTCCTCTCGGGAAACTGCAGATACTGGGAGAACTAGACATCACCTAGGTCTGCCCTGGGTGGGCGACTGTGGCAAAACACCAAGGTCAAGGGCTATGGGGAGAGCACAACTCCTTCCTTCCTTCCTTCCTTCCTTCCTTCCTTCCTTCCTTCCTTCCTTCCTTCCTTCCTTCCTTCCTTCCTTCCTTGTGTTGTTTCCAGATTCCTGTCAGGTACCAGGATGGAAGTTAAGGATAAAATGGCACAAAACCTGGCCAGGGCCTGGCCGCTGGGGCTGGCTTCTGACAGGAAACAGGGAAGAATAGGTGGGTAGCTGTGCCTCTTCTGGAAGCTTCCATGCATGGGTGTGTGGCACTGTCACAAGCAAGCCTCCAGTGGGTACTTTCCTGAAGCTGCTGTGTGGGCCAGGAGCCTGGAGCACAGATCTACGACACAGGTGTCCCAGGTCACACAGCTGACAGGAGGAAGACCTTGTGAGCCCCGGAGTGCAGCTTGAGACAGTGCTTTCAACCTCAGCTCTCAGAGTGCAAGCAGGGAGATGCGTAAGAGTTAGAGCTGGCAAGATGGCTTAGAAGGAAGAAGGGTTTGCCTCCGGACCTCACAACCTGCATTCAATCACTAAGACCCACGTGGTGGAGAGAGAGAGAGAGAGAGAGAGAGAGAGAGAGAGAGAGAGAGAGAGAGAGAGAGAGAGAAGAACATACTCTTGCAAGATGTCCTCTGACATTGATACATGCCCTCTGTAGATCTACACAGGGCCTACATATGAGCCCACAATGAGAAAATAAATGTAAACAAATTTAGATGTACTAGAATATATAAACATAACCTGGGATGACGTGGACCACACCTTAGGGGTTGTAGGAGAGCAGAGAGGAGGTTAAGATTTAAGGAGTAAGGCGTCTTTGAGGAAGTGATGTCTCCTGGAGACTGAGACCATATGAACCAGGCAGAATCCAGGAAACAGCCTGATCTAGCAAAGGCCCTGGGGACAGATGCATGCAGCCCAGAGAGGAGATGGAAGCCAGTTCAGCAAAGAGTGCAGGAGTGTGTATGGGGGGCGTGCGGGAGCCCAGAGTCAATGAGAATTCTAGATGATGGAGCTGGAACCACTGGTACCAGAGTCTAGATGTCCCCACAAGGGGGAGTTTGGATTTATGACGAGAGGACAAGGTGGCCAATCTGCAGGTTGATGTGGCATTCTTAAACTTAGCAGGCCTCAAACTCTTGTAGGTCCACCACGGCTGACCTGATCCATGCTCCCAGGGAACAGGTCAGACACTTCTGGGAGGTGTGATACCCAGAGCCTTTGCTAGCTAAAGTGAACTCTGTTCTGGCCAGGCGGCTGCCAGACTCTGAAGCAACAGGCAGAGACTCCAACTGGGATCTTGGCTCTTAGGTCCTCTAGGGTGGAAGATCTGGTGGGACCCTGCGTTGGAGGGCAGGAGCTAGGGGTCCCGGGAGGGAGCAGAGTCCACAGAAGCTCAGAGGTGTGAGGCAGCGGGTACAGCAGCTCCTGGCTTCCCCCTCCTGCAGTTGTAATCAGGCGCTTCCATCACCGTCCCTGGGGGTGGCTGGCTGCCGGCAGCAAGGCCTCTGCAGACTCACAACATCATCTATATTTCATCGGCCAAGGGAGGGGACAGAGACAGAAGTGCAGGCCACCAGCCATGTCAAACTCTTATCAGTGAGGTGTCCTTGGAGGCTCTGGGGCAAGGGCCTACCTGGCAGGTGGGCTCAGCAGATGGTGGCGGCAATGGTGATGTTTTTGATACTCCTGGCTCTTGACATTTGTCTGCAAAGATATGTTGCTCATTCAGTCTCATCCTCTCAGTGGCCCATCGGGTCCCTGTCAGTTCCCTGTCACTTCCCGCTCTATGGAAGGGGAAATTGAGGCACAGAGTGCTGAGCGGCTAACTCGAGGCCCAGACAGGATGTGACTGAGTTGACACTCACCTCTCAGGCCCGTTGTCCTCAACTGGATTTGGGCCTGCATCCAAGATCCTTCACTTGCTAGCTGAGCAACCTGAGGCTATGCTTCTGTGAGCCTCAGTTTCTCCCTCTGTACCGTAGCTGCCTCGGAGGGCTGCCAGGAGCCGGGGCCAGGCTCAGGGGTCACCAGCCTTTAGCTCTACTTAAAATTCTAGTCACTGCTTCCCCCACGTTGCTTCATATCGCACGAGGTCCCTGTATGGGTCACCTCCGCCTTTGCCTGCACACAGAGACACACGCAGAGCAGGCAGGACTCCTGCAGGTTTGCTTTAAGTCTTCCCTGGGCCCCAGCAATCTACAGCACAGTTATCACACCTTCTCTGGGGATGCATCCTTGAAGGAGTCCTTGTTCCCCTTGCAGGGATTTCTTAGAGGCAGGAGGACCAGGGCAAAGGGCCAGTTGTCAGGGCTGGCCTAGGAAGGCAGTCCAGGAGGTAGGAGATGAAGCCATGCTCTGGATCAGTGGGTCTCAATCTGTGGGTCATGGAAACTTTGGGGATCTCATATCAAATATCCTGCATATCAGATATTTACATTATGATTCGTGACAGTAGCAAATTTACAGTTATGAAGTAGCAATGAAATAATTTTATGTCTTGGGGGGGTGGTCACCATACACCATGAGGAACGATAGTGAAAAGGTTGCAACACTGGGAAGGTTGAGAACCAGTGCCCTAGAAGACTAGGGAGGCTTTCTTGGGGTCAGGGGTTGTCTTCTAGACCCTTGCAAATAGTCCACCAGCCTGAGACAGCCATATTTCGAGTTTGTCCTCCCCTTCCTCCAGGTAGGAAAGTATTCCTCCAGGTAGGTAGGTGTTCTCTCCTCTTCCACAGGGACTGTGGTCTCGGGCTGTCCAGGTTACTAAACCATCCCACACCAGTAGTACTTCCTCACAAGGCTGCCGACTCAGCCGTGGAGGTCAGTCCATTCCTGGGGCTGACTTTCAGGCACTATAGCTCTGGATGGTTTCCATTCCCTCCCCAGAGAAGCATTGTAGAACGCGAAGGCAACCACGCAGGCCTCAGGCTGCTCTTTTGTCTCTATTCCAAGGATTCAGTGTCTGTAGCTCTCCCTGCTCTGCATCTCCCAGACCGCAGACTCCAGCCTAGCATCCTTGGCAGATAGAGGTTGCATGCTCTCCTGCAATGTCATCTTGGGGTGGTCCTTGCCCCTGGGGTGGTTCCTGCCCAGGTATGAACTCTGTTGTAGGTTTGGTGTCTTTCCTGAGTGTCTTAGTCAGGGTTTCTATTCCTGCACAAACATCATGACCAAGAAGCAAGTTGGGGAGGAAAGGGTTTATTGAGCTTACACTTCCATGTTGCAGTTCATCACTAAAGGAAGTCAGGACTGGAACTCAAGCAGGTCAGGAAGCAGGAGCTGATGCAGAAGCCATGGAGGGATGCTTTTTACTGGCTTGCTTCCCCTGGCTTGCTCAGCTTGCTCTCTTATAGAACCCAAGAGCACCAGCCCAAAGGTGGTACCACCCACAGGGGCCCTCCCCACTTGATCACTAATTGAGAAAAATGCCCCACAGCTAGATCTCATGGAGGCACTTCCCCAACTGAAGCTCCTTTCTCTGTGATAGTTCCAGCCTGTGTCAAGTTGACACAAAACCAGCCAGTACACTTGAGTGTGATCTTTCTTGTGGATTTGCTCATTGCTCTGTGTGACCTCTGGCCAGGTGTGATCTCTGTCTTTGGTGTGACCTCTGTCTCAGGTGTCACCACTGCCCCAGGTATGCTGTTGTTCCAGGTATCACTACTCAGAAGTTCTGTGTTCTCTGGGCCTTTGTACACGTGACCCTTCTACTGCCACATGACTCTGTTTCTGGCAAATGTTCCTCCATTATAGGAATATCCCCCATGAGTTATTGTAGATCCTTCCTGCAGCTGGGGGTTCTATTTACTCACGGGTGCTGGTGTTGTGGGCTGGAATCTTCCCTGAGTTCAGGAACTTGGAGGATTTTTTTGGAAGAGGGTAAAGTGATAGGCAGGCCTGTGTTTCCCTGCTCCCCCAAAGCCTCATGGCTAAACTCTTCTGAGCTCTAGTTTTGTCCTCATGCAGAACACAAACCTGGGAGAAAACCCTCTCCTCAATCAGCTCATGGACAGGATGGAGGATTGTGGTCACTGGGTGGGGGTGGGGGTGGGGGTGGAGTGGGGGTGGGGCTAACCTATTTGCAAGGAGTCTGGTGTTGGAAACAGACTTATCTCCTTGGCTTCCTGACCAGCACATGCAATGAAGAGAAGCTGGCCTGGCCCTGCTGCTGATACTTCAGCTGTGGAGTGGTCTACCAATCTACAATGCAGCCATAGCCTCTCTCTGCCAAGGTCTAGATTTGGTTTCCATGTCCCCCTCACACTGGCACCCACACGTTCTCTCAAATCTCTTCCAGCTCAGAAACAGCTGGCTAAAGAGTAGGCCACCCCCATGGCCACAGGGCTACATGACCCCCCATTTTCCCTCTGTCCCCATACTCCTGCTTGTTTCCTAGGGAGTCCTGCCCTCACCAGCTTAGCATCCCTGACAAGGGAGGAGACACATCCTAGGAACTGAGGGAGGACAGCGCTCCTAAGACAATGCCTAGCAGAGGCCAGGCTCTCACTTGGGTGCACCATGTGCTGAAGTGGGGATGCTCTGCAGGCAGAGAGAGCCAGATTGAAGCTAGCTCTGCCCGACACAGCACCTAAATCCAGCCAGGACACTTACGTTGCCCCATTAGATGGTAGTGGAATCATGGCTGTTTATAACTGTAGATAAACGTGCCCAAATCCATTGCTGGTCACTCTGTGTGGGGGTCGGCAGCTCTGTCCTCTAAGGAGACTCACTACCCTAGCTAAGTCTAGGCCCATAACAATAATGTGGCTCATATGGAGGCAATGGTTAGCATGTGCCCCAAGAGGAAACTTGCTGCTGAACAGCACGGCCAGGGTCAATAATCTACAAGATGGAGGGATGGGCCAGTGGTGGATTCTCATTGCCCCAGCATCCTTTCACTCACTATTCATCTGCCTTGTTACTGGCTTCTCCCATTTTCCATGGCGCATCCACCTATGCCCACTGGCGCAGTATTTCCCTTCTCCTGTCCGTGTGTCCTGCACTGACCACTGCACAGCCAGGATTGTCACCGATCCTTGTGGCTGCCCTGGTGGCCAAGGCCCTGCCCTCATTTTTTTTTAATATTTTATTTGTACTTTTAAAAAAGATTTATTTATTTATTTACAATGTAAGCACACTGTAGCTGTCTTCAGACACCAGAAGAGGGCGTCATATCTCTTTATGGATGGTTGTGAGCCACCATGTGGGTGCTGGGATTTGAACTCATGACCTTCAGAAGAGCAGTCAGTGCTCTTACCTGCTGAGCCATCTCTCCAGCCCACCTGTGCCCACTGGCGCAGTGTTTCCCTTCTCCTGTCTGTGTGTCCTGCACTGACCACTGCACATCCAGGATTGTCACCGGTCCTTGTGGCCAAGGCCCTGCCCTCATGCATGCCACAGACTGTCTGGAAAAAATTAACAAGGATCCAGTGACTGATGCTACTGACTGAGGGTGACTGAGGGGCCGTGGGTGCTTCAAGTTCACAGGAGTCTGAGGATGGAGGGGTGAGTAAGGAGAATGTGGTGTGCGTGTGTAGCGGAATCCATTTCACCATAAGAAAAGAATGAAGTTCAGGATCTCTTCTCAGGAAAACGGATGGAACTGGAGATGAGTGTACTAACCAACCAAGCAGGTCCCACAGAGACAATTATGACACGTTCCTTTATTTATGGGTCCTTGCCATTATAGATCTGCTAAAGCACATCTGTACCGATGCCGTGCAAGTAGAAATGAAACTGTCCACGGAACAGGCAGGACTTGAGGGAGGGTCAGAAGGGGAGTGGTGAGGTACAGGGGAAATGTGGTCAAAATACGTTATATACTGGCATAAAATAGTCTTGTGCAGCCCCAAACAATAAATTGGATCTGGACAGTGGTGGTGCACACCTTAATCCAAGCTCTCGGGACACGGTGGTTGGCAAATCTCTGAATTTGAAGCCAGTCTGGTGTACAGAGGGAGTTCCAGGTCTACTAAGGAGAAACCATGTCTTGAAAAACATTTTTGTTGTTGTTGTTGTTGTTTTGTTCTTTCAAGACAGGGTTTCCTTGTGTAGCCCTGGCTGTCCTGGAACTCCCTCTGTAGACCAGGCTGGCCTTGAATTCAGAGATCTGCCTGCCTCTGCCTCTCAATCCTGGGACTAAAGGCTTGAGTTAAAAGTGTGTGTCACCACTGTCTGGCAATAAAAACAATTCTAATCGTTAAAGAAAAGAAAGGCCAGGTGGTGTTGGCATATGCTTTTAATCCCAGCACTTGGCATGCAGAGGTAGGTGCAGGCAGACCTTTGTATTCAAGGCCAGCCTGTTCTACAGAATGAATTCAATGATAGTCAGGGCCACACAGGCAAAACCTGTCTTGAAAAACCAAAAGAAAAAGAAGGAGAAGGAGGAGGAAGAGAAGGAGGAGGAGGAAGAGAAGGAGGAGGAGGAAGAGAAGGAGGAGGAGGAAGAGGAAGAGAAGGAGGAGGAGGAAGAGGAAGAGAAGGAGGAGGAGGAAGAGAAGGAGGAGGAGGAAGAGGAAGAGAAGGAGGAGGAGGAAGAGGAAGAGAAGGAGGAGGAGGAAAAGGAAGAGAAGGAGGAGGAGGAAGAGGAAGAGAAGGAGGAGGAGGAAGAGGAAGAGAAGGAGGAGGAGGAAAAGGAAGAGAAGGAGGAGGAACAGGAGGAGGAGGAGGAGGAGGAGGAGGAGGAGGAGGAGGAGGAGGAGGAGGAGAAATAAAAACACACTGGTTCCAGGAAGGCTTGGTGGAGGACTGATGAGGGATGAGGGTCAGGCGCATGGCAGGCAGGGATGGGTAGCAGGAGGAAGATGGTTGTTACTGCAAGGGAGTCAGGCATCCTCCGAGTGTCGTTCTTCACCTGTCTCAGCCCTAACAAAGCCGAGTCCCTGTGTAGTATCTGCCCACTTTTCAGCCCTCACAGCAGCTTACGGATTTGTATTAACAAGCATGAGTCCTCAGCAGCTACCCAGGGCTCGGGGTGCATCATGGCCACTGTCACTGACGCCTCAGCACCTGGCATCCTGGGATCTCGGTGTTTCAAACGAATTCCTCTGGTACTCTGCTACCTCATAGGTGCTCAGTAAATATTTATCTGTTACCCTAGCAACGTTGGGGAGCCAGTAAATGCTCGTGTGGCACCTTATAGGTGCTCAATAAATGCTGAATGTCCTTTGAAGATGTGAAAGCGTGCTTCTGGCTGGGATAGGTTAGCTCTTTGGATTATGTAATGCAGGACTAAAGAGGATGTGCTTATTTGTAGATTTAGAGGCCACATTTAGCAGTTTAGATAAAATCTCCAAAGTCATGACATGCACTCCGGGAAGAACAGAAGAAAAGTGAGTTTTAAAGGAATCTCAAAATAGCTAATGGGCTGAAAAAGACCCTCACATGGTATTCAGAGCTCTGAGACCCCAGTTTGGGTCTCTCACTGGGAGCAGGCAGCCCTCTGCTGGCTAAAGGAACGGAGACAGATCCCTGGCTGCTCGGTATGTGGACTTTATTGGAACCTTCTACTAAGAGAGAGCTGGATGGAGCGTTCATTTCCAACCTCGAGCATATCTCAAGGCTGACAATCATATATTTTTAACTTTAAACATGTTTTTTTTTTTTCTCAACTAACAAGCGAACAAGCTTTCCTCCCTCCCCTTCTCTGGGGACTAGAAGCCTGCCATGGAGATGGTGGGCTGGCATGGGCCACCCTCCTGCCTCTGTGAGCCTCAGTTTCCCCATGTGTAAGGAGACAGATGACTTCTGCCCACCCCCTTCAGTTGCCTCCCAGGGGTGTGAGGTAGGAGAGCACATTGGCCACTGAAGGACCTTGGATAGTTTAAAGTCACAGATTCAATAGTGAATGAGGTAGTATTCCAAAGTAAGGGAGTGTCCATCTTTGTGTAACCTTTCTGTTCATCTGCGAGCAAATGATAGTCTTTGTTCCACAGTCCCATCTTCTGGGAGGGAAGGGTTCAGTTCATCTCTTTAGCTTAGGTTTCTGGCCAGTAGGGCTGGCAGCCTACATGTTGGGTATCACCCCTGTATTAGCTTGGGTTCTCTAGAGTCACTGAACGTGTGGATAGTCTTTATATAGTTAGGGAATTTGTCAATGACTTACAGTCTATAGTCCAACTCCCCAATAATGATCAGCAGCAGCTGTGGATGGAAGTCCAAGGATCTAGCAGTTTCTCAGTCCCACAAGGCAAGCAGGCAAGGAAGAGTGAGAGAGAATCTTCCTTCTTCCAATGTCCTTATATATCTCCAGCAGAGGGTGTAGCCCAGATTAAAGGCTGTAGATCTCCAGCAGAGGGTGTGGCCCAGATTAAAGGCGTGTGCATCCATGCCTTTAATCCCAAATGATCTTGAACTCGGAGATCTCCTTGTCTTAGCCACTATGCTTCAAGATCTCCATACCAAGATCCAGGTCAGAAACTTGTATCTCTGAGCCTCCAAATTAGGATCATAGGTGAGCCTTCCAATTCTAGACTGTAGTTCATTCCAGATAGAGTCAAGTTGACAACCAGGAATAGCCACCACACCCCCTCATCCAGCTGACTAGGGGCAGACTTCAGGTCACCCTCATGCAGCCAGGCCTTGGCATTACTACACAAAGCCCATTTCACAGATGAGGGCGCTGAGGTGCGGATGGCGGTCGTCACACCATTGAGCTTTCGGTGCAGTCTTGATTCAAGCTCTGGCTTTGAGTTCTGTGGACTTCATTCATGTTTACTTTCAAGGCTCAGTCTTGGCCCAGCGTGTGGCAGGTGCTCTGCCAGCTTGCTCCGCGAGGGCTAGAGAATAATCACACTTGCTTGATGGGCTCATTATGAAAATTAAATAAGTGACTATGAGAGAAGGCACCAGGCACAGTCACTGGGGTGAGCAGAGGTGAGGATACACTCGCTAATTCACACACTCATCCACTTGCTCCCTCCTCTTCTGGTTTTGAGGGCTGGGAACTGCTTATCTGGACCTGCATAGTACAGACTGCCTGTGGTGCTCCCTCCCTTCCTCTCCCTCCTCCTCCTCCTCCTCCTCCTCCTCCTCTTCCTCCTCCTCCATCCCTATCTCAAAACTCCCCCCTCTCCTGTGGAGCATGGGCAAGCTTTATCCACCAAGAAGGCTGATTTAAGCCTCCCTGAGTGGCTTCTCCAGACTGGTCCCTTTCCCTCTGTCCCGCCTGGCAGTCATGATGTGCTCCTGGCATTCTAGGCCTCCCCGCTTGTGCTGCCCACATTGGCCCTGTTCCTACAGGCCTCCTGCTCAACCCAGAGGCTCCAGTCTGGAGAACTGCCCATCCCGGCTGAGGCCGCATTTCTGCTCATTGTCCACCCTTTACACTTTCCCTACCTCCTAAAGCATGTTGTCCTGGGAGCACTGCAATGTTGGTCTAACTATGTCTAGACAGACCCACAGATGCTGTGTGTACCAGGTAAGAGGCTTCACCTCTCTGAGCCAGATTTCCTGGGTGTTAGAGTAATCACTTGACAGGCTGTGGTGCAGACTTAACAAGACTTTACTGGCCAGTGAATCTTGCCTAACCTGACATGTCTTCAGAGGCTGTCAGAACTGAAAGTGGATTCTCTAATGAATTAAAAAAGTCTCAGTCAGGTCATGTTGGTGCACACCTTTAATCCCAGCACTTGGATCTCTGAGTTCAAGGCCAACCTGTTCTACAGAGTAAATTTTCAGACAACCAAGGCTACCCAGAGAAACTCTCTCAAAAAATAATCAATCAACCAACCAATCAACCAAAAAATAAAAGTCTTACTCTATATTCCAGGCTGGACTAGAACTCACAATCCTCCTGCCTCTGCATTCCTTGTCTAAAGGGAACTCAGAGCTTTACTAACTGTCCCCCAACCCTGTGACACTCCTGCCAGGGTAGGGCTCCTCCTGTCAAACCTTTCTGCCTTCTTCCCTGGTGGGGTCTCAGATGTGCAGAGATGATGGGGGTCAAAGGACAGGAAGGGAGGGACAGAGCTGGGGCACAGGAAGG